>NC_086377.1:56742491-57064366 GCF_036588685.1 Mytilus trossulus | reverse complement strand
TGTAGATATGTATCAATGTATATCTTTTTTTTAGTTTTTATGTAGAGAATTTTAAAACATATCAATTTTATGAACAAAAGTAAAAAATTCAGAAGTGCATTGTTTAATTTGTTCAATAGAATCATTTGAGAATAGAGAAAGGGACTGGGAAGGTTTCAAAGAAACAGCAGTGTGATAAAAAAGCAAGAGCATTACCTTTTCAGGTAGAACCAATTTTAAAATAAGAAGATGTGGTATGATTGCCAATATGAATTATGATGACTATCTAATGAAGTCCAAACACTAGACATAAACAACTATACACCTAGTAAACTAATATTGCACTTAACACTTTTAAAATAGATCCTTTTAGTCTTGCATAACACTATTCCCTTAGGGTTAACTTTCTTCATACAGTAGCAATACAAGATAAAAAACGTAACTCAAACAAGAGGATGTGTCCTAGACCATGTAAGATGTCAAATATTATATATAATATGACAAGTCCGCTACTGACGAAGTTTGCACTATGTGTGTCAATTTGTCAGTCGTGCAAATCAGTTTTCAACTTTTTGATGTCATTCTTGAAGATGTTGATTTGAAATTTGGTATATTAGTTTTATAACATTGACAAGTTACAGAACAAGTTCAGTAAGCTTTTCTCATCACTTGGCATTTGTCGTCTGTCTTTAACTTTTACAAAAATCTAATTCGAATCTACTATGCCGAATTTAACCAAATTTGGCCACAATCATGATATATAAGTGTATCTAGTTTAAACAAGAGTGCACACGCTGAAATGTCTCCCCTTCTTTACATACCACAGCTTTTATGTTGATGGTCTTATATATGAAGCTTTACTACAACTATCACTGGAAATACACTTCCAATTTGTTCTCATTCAATACACCATACATACTTTGAATATAGTTGACCAATCAAACATAGTATTTAAGATACAAACTTAAGCAGGAAAACATTGATCAATGAACCATAAAGATGGGGTTACTGTCAAATGTACCCTTCCAGACAGATATGTACACCTTGCAATCATTACATGCCTCAAAATATAGATGACCTATTTCATACAGTTAAGGAAACAACATAACCAGGAAAAGATCAGATTAACCAATGAACTAAGGAAATGAGGTCATGGTAAGATGAGAACTTCCAGACGAACATACATATTACAATCATTCCATACACCAAATACGTATATAATAAAATTAACGGTACCAATTTTCTTGCACCTGATGCGAATTTAGACGATACATTTCTCTTCAGTGATGCTTGTGGACAAAATATTTGAAATCCAAAGCTTATATAAAAGATGAAGAGCTATAATTCAAAAGGTCCAAAAAGTATAGCCAAATCCATTAAAGGACTTGCTTAATGTACAAGTAAAAAAACCACCAAATAACTAAAAAGTTAACATTGAGCAATGAACCTTCAAAATGAGGTCAAGGTCAAATGAAACATGCCGATCTGACAACATAAAATATTTTCAAACAGCAAACACAGTTGACCTTTTGCATATACATTAGAAAAACGGACAGACCAAAACACAGTTTTCATGGCTCAGTGGCCAATGACACCTTATAGTTCAACATGTACAACTTACTATCATTCAATACACTTAATATAGCAGACCTATAGCAGACCTATTGCTTATAGTATGAACCTTGTCCACTAATCCATGAAATGAGAGAAAACTCTTGACTGACATGAGGACCTTGCAAGCAAGGTATGTACATATCAAATATACATGTCCTATTACTCGTATTAAGAGAGAAATAAAGCACAGTAGTCGCTGAACCATGAAAATGAGGTCAAGGGCAATGGACTTGACAATCCAAAAGTTAATAACATAAGATATCTATAAACAAAGTAAGAAAGATCTAGGTCTTCTACCTGCTTTTTAAGAAGATAGCTAACACTGCCACTGGATCACTATCCCTACAATGTATGTCAACAGAAGTAGCAGGCTTGATTTCTATCTAACCCAGCTCATATATACAAAACACACATATTATAAAGTGTATATAAGATGTACAAAGTAATACATAGGGCCATTTCTAACCTTTTTAATCAGAACTTAAGAACTATGGGTTATCTCATTGTTCGTACACCAAAATGAAAATAAAATTACACCATTGGATGGATTTCCATTGTTTAGAACATTTTAAACCAATCACATCGTTTTGGTGTATGCTTTAAAAAATATTACCCAGAATGCAGTAGATTTTGAAACAGTGAATCAAACACTAAGATGTGCTAATGTTTCCATATTTATTACTAAATAAATAATCATATAAAAAAGCATTCTACCAAATGTAGATACACATTATAAGCTCCTATGACAGCTCAAAACACAAAAACTTTCTAAGATTATATCCATTTGAAATATGTTAACAAGCAGCCCTTTTTTTCCTTACTTTTTTACACATTTAATGCAAAATAATACATCATCTTTGGTAGCCTAGGCTTATGACCCACTCTGCTCTTCTCCAACTGTTTCAAATTAAGAGAAAACTAACTGATAGATGGCACAAAATAGTGGGTCTCACTGGGGTCTTAGTGTGACACAGGATTGCCGATTTTTGTAGGCGTGACACGTGAAAGTCAAATTATTGTGTCATGAAAACAGGAAATTAGGTCTAGTGAGACCCAGGAAATGACGAAAAAATGAGAATTGCTTAATAATAATATGTACATAGTGTAAGGGGGATCCGTGATTGGAACCCCCAATGAGACCCCCTTAATAATCTGTGGAGAGAATTAAGGGGAGTGGATCATAACACTTGGCTAGTGAGGATGAAAATATTGAGATTATTTTGTCCTGTAAATGCACAAAAAAGAAAATATCATAATGACACAATAAAAGATAACATTTTGAAAGTGAAGTCAGGTTTATTTGGAAAAATCTAATTTGTCCTTACATCTTGTGAAATAAAAACAATTTGGCTGTGTAGTAACAAATGATTAAACAACAGAGTTAACTACCATGAATTTCCTAAATATAGACCCCCTGACATAAATATTGATACCATAGAAGTAAATGATAAAAGTGTTAGGTTTAGAAATCATGATACAACAATACTAACATATTGAGAATAAAAAGTTCCTGCATTACATACATAGTGGTTGCAGCCAGAGCCAGTTGGGTCATGTAGACAAAATTATACATAGAAACTAACATGATACAGATACAATCTAATTTCAGACAGTTGGGAATGCTTAAAATAATACAAAGACTAGAATGTCTATCACAGAAAATCAATACAAGTATAGAGTGTTTGCTGAAAAATTTATCACAGTCACATACAGATCCTACATAGAGGGAGGGAAGGACCTATAACGGGACTCCGGGATCGTGTGTTTTTAAGCTCTGGATTTCGGGATTGACCCTTTCAGGGTTCAGGGAATTCGTTTTTACGAGTTTCAGGGATTGCAGGATTTAAATTTTTCAAATTTGGGACCTCAGAATTTTCGTGATTTTAATTCCAGGATTTTGGATCAGGACCCTCCTACATACCATTGAGGGCGAAAAATTTCATGTATTTATTGAGCAAATGAAAATCTAAATCTAAATTAACACATCGTACTAATACTTTAAGTTCAGAAATTAATATGTGTAATTATTTTTGCAATTGTATCCTTTTAGACTACTGTAAAATGCGATATTGAAAAAAATACTATTAAATTCATTAAAAAAAATCAAAATGCCAGTCTAAATCATTTCAATTTATAACATAAACCCTGTCACATTTTTTGAGAAAAAAAACCCATTGCAATTTGGGAACTGCAAATTATATACTTCAAGTTTGTTTTTAAATTATGAAGATAATTTGTAGTTTTTATTCCAATGGTCTAAACATTTAAGTCTACTTTGGAAAATGATAAATTCCCATAGCCCCTCATTGTGCCATGATAATTTAATCCCCCTATGGAACAGTAGAAATCTCTAAAATTTTAAATGCTAGGATCGAAGTCAGTCTTCAGCAAACTCTCTATTCACCCGAAGTATTATACATAACTTGCAGAAGATAGTCTGCTTGAAAGAAGTATGAAAAACTACAGTAGTGTGACGGTAAGTGTTACTAACACTGGTATTTTTATGTGTACACTACTAACACTTGTAACTTTATGTTAGTGTATGCTACTTACACTTACAAATGTATGTGTGTTAGTGTAAGCTATCAACACTTACAACTTAATGTGTTAGTGTGAGCTATTTACACTTAACAAATTTATGTTTGTTAATGTATGCTACTAACTTTAAAATTTATGGGTGTTAGTGATCACTACTAACACTAACAATTTTATGTGTGTTAGTGTAAGCTACTATCACTAACACATTAATGTTTTAATTTTGTTTGATCACAACAATTTGTTCAATGATTAGAAAATGGTTAGAGATTGCATTAGTTCTAGGAGGGTATAAAAATATCAAAATGTCATTATTCAAATAATTATAAAACTCAATTAATTCATTAATAAATTAGGTCAATTAATACATATAACAGAAGTCAAAGAAAAAAATCTAAAAATCAAGGCTACACCAAGTTTTTTTTACAGATAAAAATATCAGACACATTTTCCTCAGAAAAAAAACATCATGGAACGATTTTGAGTTCCAAATTTATCTAAAAATTATCTAAATTTTGCACAGATTAACCTTATGAAATTTGTAAAAACATTTGCTTTTACTAATTTATAACTTCAATTTTTTTTGTTTTGTTATGACACTAAAAAAATATTCTTCAAAAGCAAACAAATTTGAAATTAGTGTATACATGAACTGGTATGTTTTTCATCGTTGACTTCAATAAAAAGTTGAATCCTTAAAAATTATCCTTCAGAAACTGACAAGCTCAGTATAAGTGTTCACCTAAACAGGAAGTGAAAATTAATTTCTTAATTAAAAGTCTTCTTCACTTTCAATAACTTCGGCAGGTGGTGAAGGGGAGTTTCCAAATCCTAAATCTAGGTCACCTTCTAAGACAATCCGCTCTCCTCGTTCACTAACGTAGGATTGCTCGAAACTGTCCATGCTATAGTTATAATCACTCATGCGAGACCGAGACTCTCTTTCACTCATGTCTTTTTTGGAAGCAATCATGGGTTCAACTTTTCCAACTTTGATGCCACCCGACTTCTTATCATCAGATTCGCTAATTTTTCTTGGTCGAGGTTGAGGAGTTGGTCTTTCATCCTCAGACATATCTTTGTAAAAACTATCACGTAAAGACCGGTCTTCCTCAGAGTTTTGAGACCGGCTCATCGGCAGCTGTGAAGTCAGTTCACTAAGGTCCATCATGATATTTTCTTTTTCTGTCTCCCTTTCGTCATCCATCACACTTGCTGGTTTTATTTGTGATTTTGTGCCAGATTTATCTCCCTTCCCATCCGGTCTCTCATTTGAATTAACACTCACATTAGAATTAAATGCTCCACTGGTCTCACGTAAAATGCGTTCATACAAATCATCAGTCTTTTTAACTCCTGGTCTTTCAAAACTTTCATCCCCATAACCACTTTGCATGGCAGGGTCTCTGAAACTTTCAATAAGTTTGGCAGTGAATTTATCTGGCTTTTCTAATGAACTTCCAAACCCCCCTAGCTGACCCTCACCTACAGGTTTACTAGATGAAATGTCACCATAGTAGGCATTCAGCCTTGATGTTGGTTTCAGTGGTTTAGGGGCCACTTTAGGGGGACTAGATGAAATGAATGATGATCTGAAGCTAGAGTTGCCATTTAAAGCTGTAGATGACATGTGTCTACCGAAAGGCGTGTCCTTCTTATCCAACCCCGCCATTGTTATCAGTTGACCTAATCTAAAATGTAAACAAGATTAATTATTATTTTTATATGGCAAGATAGATCTTCTCTGAAATATTACAAGATTGCTACCAGGCATGAAATATCCCCTTCACTGTATAAAAGAGAAATTAATTCTATCAAAGAAAGTCGATCGTCCTCCATTATAAAACTTGCCTGAGACATTGCTGACATTAACCTATAGTGAAAGGTGTAATGTGATGTTATATTTTTATAATGAGATGCTATTTGATAGTTTTTTTATAAATTATGTTATGAATGTGATGCTATAACTTTTAGAAACAAGATGGTATTTCAAATTTCTTCGTTTACCAGGATGCTAAATGAAATGTCTGGGGAGAACACTGCATACTATAAAATACTTTACCCAGATTCTCTTAGTAAGTCTAAGAATTGATGGAACTGTTTAAACGATGCTTCAATCTCCTCCAGAACACTGTCATCGTCAAGACAACCTCCTCCTTTGTCATGTTTCAGTCGGAAACATTCATCTTTTAATTTCTTGTTATCTAAGGTTAGCTACAATGGTAGAAAATTTGAAATAAAATATCTGGTACTGTTGATTCCTCAATATAATGGTATTCTTGGATAGACAGATAATTTAATACAATGTAATAATTCATGTTTTGAGATGTGTTGTCCTTATGTTATTCCATTAATCAAAGTGCTTGTAAGCATAAAATGGTAAAGCTTGCATTAATTTATCAATTGGAAGTAAAACGAAATATTGTAGTTTTCAATTAAGTTGATTTTAGTTTGATTCAGCTAAAATTCTGGACAATGGGAGATAACTCAACTCAATTTCTAAAGATGACTTTAACAATGACATCATTTATATTTTTTGAACAGATATAAGATTCCTGCACCATGCTAAAATTATGTATTTTTTTTTTACATTTTGTGACTTGAATTTCTGGAAATATTCTCAGATAGGGAAGTATAGAATGTTAAAATCAAAGCACTATATTTTGTGTATCAAAAAGGTAGTGATAAGCCTTCGAAGATTTAGATATCAAGTCCTGCAATCTTTACCCAAAAGTTCACCACACAACCAGATCCTAAATATATACATAATCTTTCTATCAATTTAATGGAAGTCTAGAGCTGGCATGTCAGTAACTGCTAGCCATCCTTTGTTAATGTATGTTCATCATTGTCATTTTGCTTAGTTTCATTGTTTCTAAAATTGGACTCTAATTGAAACTAAATTTTACTGTGCATTTTACTGTGCATTTTGCTGCACATTAGTTTATTCTACATTGATGAGAGGTACAGAGCTAGGGTTGAGATCTCACAAATCATATTTAATGTTTAATGGTTGAAACCTTTAGATCCTTCGGAGTCCAAATTATCAGCAAAGAGAAGGAGATTGAAGACCTTGAATTCAAGTAACTACCATTAAGGTAAAAGGTATAAAAATGTATATACTTTTACGCCCTTCCAAAGTCAGGAACCTCTGGCCTTTGATAGTCTTTGAACCTTGTATTACTTTTTTTTATTTTGGTTCATTTATATGTTTCAGAGTTGAGTGTGATGTTGAAGGCCCATTTTTCTTTTGAACTAGTACATATTTATGTTTATCTACCAGCTGAAGCCCACCTCAGGATTCAATATTTTCTCACAGTGTTGAGCTGTTTTCTGCTTTATTGACATCTCTTTGACACATTACTGTTTCCATTCTCAATGTATTTTACTTTATCACTGTTATGACAGTTAAATTTTCCATTAAATTGTGAAGCTTGCTGAATGTTTTAGTATTTAAAAAAATTTGACTGTTAACAAATATAGAATATTTCATTTCACTAATTATGATTGGTTCTTTTTTCCAAATGATGAGGCAGGCATACAAGAAGACCAAGCAGGCTTTTACCTACATAGAAAAAAAAGATAAAAAATACCTCTACAATTCTTTTATCAGCTCGTGATCGAGCAACTTGTTCTTGGTGCATTCTTCTCTTTGTCTGAATTAGCTCAACCTTTAAACCAAAAGTAAATATATGTTAATGTATTATAACATTTATTAAAATTACCGCTGTTGTGAAGTGCCAAAACTTTTGAGGGCTTTTCCAAATCTTCTAGATGATTCCCTGTGCTATCATAGCTAAGAAAAAAGAAAAATTTCATGTGCCAGAAAAGCTCAAAGCAGAATATTTGAAAGCCAAGGATGTAAAAGAACCTGTAAATCCTTAAAATTCTTAAATCTAAAGAATATTTTCATGCAGATTAATTCTTATGATTTTTGAATTAAGGATGTAGTGACCAAATTTGTTACTCTAGTCCTTACCCTTAAATCTTTGATATTATTAACCTCAGTAATTAGGTCACTGTCATCTTATTTTAATATTTCAAGTTTTCTTTTATTTTTCAATCCTTGAAATTGTTTAACTTTAAAATATTTTTTATGTTTTCTGAAATAGATTTGCAATTATATAAGTTGTTTCTCTAGTCCTTACCCTTAAATCCTTGATATTATTAACCTCAGTAATTAGGGCACTGTCATCTAATTTCAGTTTTTCCAGTTCTCTCATTGTGTCTTCATCTTCCTCCTTTGTGATGATGATAGATGACTGATCTTGTGTAGACAGGTTTAATTCTTCACTGTTTTCATACAGATTTGATATTCCTGGTACATGTTCAGGGGGGAAACCTCTGTAAAATATAATTTTTAAATATAAACTACTTTGGATTTATTTTTATTCAAGGAATATGAATTTTCATGGTTTTTTTTAGATAAAGGTGAAAAGTGAATTCAATTCTTCACTGTTTTCATACAGATTCATTAGATATCCCAGGTACATGTTCAGGAGGGAAACCTCTGTAAAATATATTCTTTATACAAAAACTAATGTGGAGTCAGTTTAATTCAAGGGATAACAATTTTCGTGGAAATGGAGGTCAAAAGTGAAATCAAATGTTCAACCATATTTTAATGTTTTTAAAGACTTGTATACAGACATTTGTTCGGTGTGAGCCAAGGCTCTGTGTTGAAGGCCGTACTTTAACCTATAATGGTTTACTTTTTAAATTGTTATTTGGATGGAGAGTTGTCTCATTGGCACTCACACCACATCTTCCTATATCTATTGTCAAAACCATGAAATCAAATAACCATGAACATATAGTCTTTCCTCAAAAGTCAATTCATGAATAATGAATTCACTGTTATCAATAATTAACTGCAATAATAAAGTGAAGGTTGAGTAAAACCTCTGTTAATAGTTTCACAAAAATAACAGTTGAAGATCTGACAATTTAATAAGAAACATAATTGTGAAGGTTGATTAAAACCTCTGTTAATAGTTTCAAAAAAATAACAGTTGAAGATCTGACAATTTAATAAGAAACATAATTGTGAAGGTTGATTAAAACCTCTGTTAATAGTTTCAAAAAAAAATAACAGTTGAAGATCTGACAACATAATTGTGTATGGCTGTAAAAATGTGACGTGTTTAGTTGGAACTTTTTTTAACAAATGTTTATGTGTTTTTCAAGTTATTTGGTATTGTAGATTTCAACATTTTTCCGATTAAACTTTTATCTTTTTTAAATTATTTTTTTTACTTCACAAAACAAAGTTCTTGACTTTTTGAATACATTATTAACAGTTGATCCCAAAATAGATGACTTTGGACATTAAGTATTTACTTTTATTATTTATGAGTTTGAACAAGGTGAACAAGGTGAACCAACACCCGAAGTGGTTATTGTGCGGATGGGTAATAGTGGGTGGATACCTAAAGGTATTCACAGTTGTCTTTCACTATAAAAGTAAAATAAAACAACAACACCCATCAATTACCCCATGGTAAGAGTTTATTATGGTCGACATGTTTCCCCAACAAGGGTGGCGTCTTCAGGACAATATCATACATGAAATCAAAATTTTATTATTCATGTAAGTAGTGTGAATAAATCAATCAAGATTATTTGGTTTACAGCATGTTATACCTAAATCTACAGGGAGATAACTCTTTAAAGTCAGCTAAACGTTTTAATTACGTTGTGTTGTAAGAGGAATATTAAGCTTCTCAATAATCAAAATTAATGTTTTTCAAACTGCTATATGTAATTTTTCTGACAAAACAATTGGTTCAAATATTTTGAAATTTTTATATTTTTGTTAAATGGTCAAAGTAAATACTTTGACAAAATTGTATAAAAATTAAACAAGCCAAATTAATTTTAGTGAAAGTGTTGGGTACCACCTTAATTGACCCAAGCACCAGCTCTTTCATCACCAACTTACCTAAACCTGTTGGCCCTTGCAGCTGTTCTCCATGGACGCCCTGGGCCAGATTTAATTTCCTCTGAGCTGATGGGATTCATTTTTCTTGCTACATTCACATTGCCTGTGGACTTTGTTCTCCGTCTACTTGTATTTGCTGAAACCTGAAAATTTGACAATTTGGTTAACATGTCAAAATCTACTATTTTAATATTCATTTATGTATTTATTCCTGTCATGTAATGGTGTCATTTTAGGGATATTTAACATTGCCTTAAAGTGTGAGGTTTGGCTAGCCACAAAACCAGGTTCAACCAATCATTTTTTTTTTCAAAATGTCCTATACCAAGTCAAGAATATGGCAGTTGTTAACTTATATTTCTTTTCTATGGTAGTTCCATTGCTATTAGTTTTTTTCTGCACTTAGGTGTTCTGTTATTTTGTTGTTTTCCTCATATTGTTGGTGTGTTTCCGTCAATTTAAGTCTGTAACCCAGATTTGTTTTCTCTCAATCAAATAGTGACTTTTGAACAGTTTTATACTACTGTTGCTTTTATTTATCCTAATTGTAATTTTTCTATCAATTAAATGTTGACATCCTCATTTTTTGGCAAATATTTGGATTAGACACCTCTACACATTATTTGACATACTGTGGATTCATTATTATTCGTTGGATACCAATTTTCATGGATTTCGTGGGAACAGACAAACCACGAAATTAAATGTTCAACGAATACCAAATTTTCTATAAGCTTGTATGCAGATTTCCTCCAAAACCACAAAATTAAATATCCATGAACATATAAGTTTTCCTAAATCCACGAAAATTGGTATCCACGAAAATAAATGAATCCACAGTAATATACACCATTACACTTCACTGGTGTATTATTTTTACCTTTATTGTGGTTTTTCTACCAAAACTTGAATTTAATGTCTTTGTCCTCCTTTTCTTTGCTGATAATTTTGACCTTGAAGGGTCTAAAGGTTCTTCTGCTTTCAACCATTTATACTGGAAATAAACAAAATACAGTATTAAATCCTTTAACTCTTTCCTCCATAGTGACACCTATTGACGCCACCCCCTTTACTCCATAATGAGGCCTTTTGACGCCTGTGTAGTGTCTCAGTTGAAAAGTCTTGCCTTCAAAAATCTGTATTAGACTGAATAAAATTTGTATCCAATATAAAGAGGATATTTATGAGAACATCTGACTGGAATTTCATTGATGAAATATTTGTTTGCGCAATGCATAAAATTGAGAATGGAAATGGGAAATGTATCAAAGATAAATACTTTAAACTTAAGATTTCTTTTTATTGAAAAAATCTTATGTAAATCAAGTATGTCAAAAAAAATGTCCATGAAGGAAAGGGTTAAGTTCTGGGTTCATAAAAGAAATTAAGAATGGAAATGGGGAATATGACAAAGAGACAACAACCTGACCAAACAGTAGAAAAACAGTCCAAGGTCATAAAATGGGTATTCAACGTAACAAGAAAATCCTGCACCCATGGCCTCAGGTGGCCCCTACATGAAAAATGTGAACTAATTCAGTGACAAAAGTCCATAAGTACATATTTTTTCACTGGCAGTCCATGTTTCCAAACATCTTTCAAATCAATCTATTGTAAATTAGAAATAAAAAAAAATTATCACTAGACATGATGCAAGATGCATTGTGAATTCAACTTTTTGTTAATATTTTTATAGTCAGAAACAAAATTAAATTTTGCTTTTTGACAGCACCTTATTTCTTGGTTTTATCATTTGTTTCTACCAAAATGACTAAAAATTGGTCAAAGTACTCAAACCACAAAAACTTTTACCCCACGCATATTTAGTAATCTACAGTATGATATTATGAAATAATACTGTGTATGGAATATATACTCCATGACCCTGATAAACTTGTACTTAATGACCTTGATAATACATGTACTTTTAAAATGCCCTTTGTGTGATTTTTGATTTTGCTTTTTCATTAGGGACTTGCCATTTTGAATTTTCCTCAGAGTTCAGTATTTTTGTGATATTTTTTTTTCTTCGAAAAGATCTTTTAATACCAATACTTAAATATTATTGTCAACAACTTTGTTAGTGTATAAGGTCTTAAAGCATCTCATATTTTTTTCTGAAGCTGAAGGCAAATTAATAAATATGTAAACCAGACATTGGAATAATTACAAATTTGTCTGCTCAATTTGTGAGATTAGTATAGAATTAATCCATCAGATACATTCCACATTTGTTTGAAAAAATATTCTTAGAGTACTATTACATTGCTGATTGAATCAAAAATCTATTCCAACTGTTTTTACAAAACATTTCTTCTGGTTCTCTGGAACTTTAGCCACCCCAAGGGAGATAACTCAGATAAGGGAAATAACTCAGATAATTAAGACAATGGGAGATAACTCAGACAAGGGAAATAACTCAAATAATTTAGATAATGGGAGATAACTCAGACAAGGGAAATAACTTGAATAATTTAGATAATGGGGGATAACTCAGACATGGTAAATAACTGATAATGGGAGATAACTCAGATAAGGGAAATAACTCAGATAATGGGGGATAACTCAGATAAGGGAATTAACTCAGCTAATTAAGACACTGGCAATAACTCAGGTAAGTTTGAATATCTAACCTCAGTATCTTGACTGTTACTGATGATCATTAACGTTTCAATGAGAGAGATAACTCATATATAAGACAAAGGAGATAACAAACCTCAGTATCTTGACCATTACTATTGATCATTAACTGTTCCATGATGGCATGTACAACTTCTCTGTCTGAAATTAAAAGAAGATAAAAAAAATTCATCATATTTATTATAGTTTTAAATTATATATGGATATAATTTGCATAATTAAGACATCTTCTACTATTCCTTCATTTCAGAAACTGATGACACATGATTTGCATTATCTCAGTGACAGACAGACAGACAGACACGCAAAGTATAAAAATACCCTGATATTCTAATAAACATAGAATTTACAGTTGTACTTTTAGCAAATGATTCTCTCTAGAGTTTTCATACATTAAACATAGCTATCTAATTTTCTTTGCAAAAGTATGAAAAAATAACAAGGATTTTATAGGATTTTATTTAAAAGAGAAATAGGGGTTAGGGGACAAATTTTTATAATGAAACTACATGGTTAAAACCAGAGAAGTTTGAATATCTGACAGAAAGACAAACATTAGAACAGCAAACATCTCATTGGCGGGTTCTGATCATGGATCCCGCTTATGGTTTTGTCAGATTCCCGAAATACTGATTTTTTTGTGTGTGCATTTATTATTTGATGATGATTATGGAATTTGAAAAGAATTCCAATTACAGGAAATAATGCATTCAAATATGGAAATGAAAGAGTAATTTTCCCAATTATAAAAACATCAAAATAAAGTCTTCATTTTCAATATTTTGAAATAGGAAATAAGTAGGATGTCTAACAGATAAAAAAAAATATACCAAAATTCGAATTTCGAATTCATTATCAAGTAATTCAATTATGTAGTTCTGGAGACATTGTTATTGAAACATACAAATTGCGATATTGAAGACCCACCCCTAGAAAGGACATGTAATTTTCACTTTGAATAATAAATTTAAAATCTAAAATACAGGAAACCTCCATACAACCACAGGGTCAAACTTAAGATAAACAAATGTAAGCTTGGCAATTAATATTGAATGATTAAGGCAAATCAATTGAGCAGAATGTAAAACAACTGGATAAACAAACGAGTCAAAACAGAACTAGGGATTATGTCCCAAATAGGTTTGGTTTAAACAGCTTTCACTGTATTTGTTGAAATATAACAGCATACACTGCAAACCCAGGGACACTTAACATTGAGCAAGTAATCTTATAGTTTGTAATTCAGTTAAATCATAAATTATCTAGAAACAAGAATGTGTCCTCAGTACAAGAATGCCCCACTCACAATATCATTTTCCATGTTCATTGGACTGTGAAATTAGTGTAAAACCTCTAATTTGGCATTAAAATTAGAAAGATCATATCATAGGGAACATGTGTACTAAGTTTGAAGTCAATTGGACTTCAACTTCATCAAAAACTACCTTGACCAAAAACTTAAACAATGAAGCGGGACAGACAGACGAACGGACGGACGAATGGACGCACAGACCAGAATTGAGAAAACATAATGCCCCTCTACTATGGTAGGTGGGGCATAAAAAACTGAATAAAATTCCTTGTTTCAAAGAAAGACCTAAGGCTCATCTGCAATGATATCAAAATTATAACCATGATAACTGGTATTTTCATACGTTGTTTGCCTATTAATTGAAATTTATAGTACACTGACAATTAAAAGCCTTGTATATTTTCGATGTTTTAAAAAATCCTTCCTGATCTAAAAACTATATTCTATATATGGTTATGTGGAAGGAAATTTGTCAACACAGAGCAATCAATGCCTGTCAAATATCATGCTCCTTAATCTAATTGAAATGGGAGAAGCATTATACACTAAGTTCACATTGACTTTCAAACTGTCTTGAATAGTACAAAAACATAACAATCAATTCAATCGATCAGAACGTCTCTATCTATAATCAAATGTGTTATTTTTCAAAGGGAGTTAATTCACATTTTTTTATGTGGCGATATCTTTTTTTTAGCACTTCTTTAACAGGGGGGGGGGGGGGGGATATTTTTTCTGTCAACCAATTCTGAAGAATGTGAAAATTTGTCAAGTTTTAACACCAACTTTACTTAATGAACTATATTAACTATTAGCCATGTACATTCAAATAGCTTTATATAACCAACTTTTATAGATAAGTTCTAAGCACCCAAGTAACACTGACAATTTCACTTTTATTTCATGTTACTTTTTTAAATGCAGTACTGATTAAACTGATTTAAATTTAATTTAAGTTCCACATGTGAAATTTGCCACCTCATGCAAAAATCTGAACATAATTTATGGCTTTAAAGGGCAGACTAGTTAATAGCTGATATTTGTTTTAGGTTACATCCCTTGACTTAGACCTAACCACACAAATCATTTTAAAAGAATTTCTTTAATGTTTTGAAGCTTCATTGTGACTAGTTGTAAAATATCAGACACTTAACCTATCAGCGTGTTTTCATTTCATTTGAAATCTGAGAAACAATTTAATAGCCATGTCAAAATATTTAAAATAAATATCTTCCAGGAATGCTTAATATTGCGATTGGATTTCAAGTCTTCAATTCAAGCTGTGAAATTGTAGAAATTGAGGGAAATTACAGCTCTTGTGAAGTTCTAATGGGTTTTCCAATAAAAAACTCTAAAAATCAAGGGCTTACAAAAAATTCTATATGATTGTGATGGTATTTTGAAGGCAAGATATATAAACTATTGTAGTTTTGAAATGAAAATGTTTTTAATATGTCTGAGCACTTGATTTTGGGATACAATACTCTGATATAATCATGATTATTGCTATTTTGTGCATCTTTCCTTTGATCTTTTTTTGTGATAATTTTCATATCATGCTTCTCGCTTGAGATGAAAAAATTATTGCTAGAAACTAAGGAGGCCACATGGCGTTGCTAACGAAATTGACATGAAATTGACAACGTCGTCATAGGCAAAATAGCGATAAACAGATTATCATTGGTCATCTCAACTCGATTGCTTTTCTCACTTTCGCTGTACCAGCTCAAGCGAGAAAATCAATCTCGTTGAGATGATCAACGATAATCTATAATTATTTAAAGAACTTTTGGTGATCAATCTAATATACATCAAATCACCTACTGTGGATTCATTGATATTCGTTGGATACCAATTTTCGTAGATTTAGTGGGTACAGGAGAACCACGAATTCAAATGTTCAACGAAATACAAATTTTATAAAGGAATGAGTGTAGACTTTGCCAATACCACAAAATTAAATATCCACGAATATGTAAGTTTTCCTCAAACCACGAAAATTGGTACCCACAAAAATAAATGAATCCACAGTATATACAGAAGAAAAAGTTTTAAATAGACCTAATGGCATTGTTTTTTTCTCTGTCCTTTTTTATGACCTTAAACCTAGTTACTCAAACTAACAAGAATATGTCCATAGTACATTGATGTAACTCGCAAAATGTTCATTGGACGGTGAAATTGGGGTCACAACTCAATTTTGGCAATCATATCAAAAAGTTCATATCATTAGGAACATGAGTACTGAGTTCCAGTTGATTGACTTCAACTTCATCAAAAACTATCTTGACCAAAAACTTCAACCTGAAGCCGGACAAATGGACCAACGGACAGAGGAACAGACCCCAAAACATTATGCTTCTAATTGTACTTTTAGAGATACTTGATTTTGTAGTTTTAAAAAATTCTGCATTAAACCTTCCAGAAATTTCACTTTTTAATGAACACATTAGGGTCAGATGAAGCATGCCTACGGGTGCAAGATTTTCTCAATGTATTGAAGACCCAATGGTGGTCTTTGGCTGTTTTCTGATCTATGGTCAGGTTGTTGTCTCTTTAAAACATTCCCCTTCTCCATTATCAATTTTACATAAATTTGTGGTTCACCTATATCGACAAAACCAACAAGAAAAAGAAGACATCCAATAAAAAAATATCAAATTATCTGGTAATGACGAAAACTTGTCCAAAAATGGACAACTTCACACTTTTATTAGATTTCAATTGGCCGTTTCAGAATCTAATGCATCCTGGGTAATATTTTCAAAAGCGAACACCAAAGCGTTTTGATTGGTTTAAAACGTTTTAAACAATGTAAATTCAACCAATGACGTAACATTATTTTCACTTTGGGGTACGAACAATGAAATTACCCATGATGCCTTAGATTCTGAAACGGCCAATTAATTATTCTGAAAGAGAACCAACAGTGGAAAATAATATGAAAATCAAAGACTCTCCTATCCCATAAAACAATGTCTCAATTTCTTAAAGTGATAGTCTCAAAATGTATTATTGTACCCCAGCTGAATATACCATACATAGATGACCATCCTTTCTAATGAATAAATGAAATACACATACAATGTACAATGGTTCAATATGCAACACACTCAAACAAACAGAAGATGACAAACCTATTAATTATCACATAAAATGATATTCATTTCGACAAAATCTGTTGTTTTGAGATGGTCCACAATGAACAACAATACATCATTCTGTCACAGCAACAAGATTTAATAAACTCCCAATATGCAATATATCAGGGATGGAGATAGCTATAAGAATTAAGTGATTTTTGAGAATTATCATTTTCCTACTACATTATATAGTCTATGACTATCCTAACCTGTCACTGTTTCATTATATAAAATAAATTTGTGAGAAAAAAATAAATCTAGAGTATTTTGATTTTGGTTCTAGATTCTAGAGTCTACGACTGAATCATTGTTACGTTATAAGATGTCACAACTGAATTATATATGATAAATTTCTAAGAATGAAATGATTTAGAGTATTTCCATTCTTATCCAAGTGAATCATATAGATAAATCATTTCCATTGTTATACAGTAATAAATAACAAAACAAGCATATGTACTGCTCATACTATTATATTTCCATGTAAAGTGCACTGCAAAACTTGCATTGATATCCTTATTAAACAGCTCTCCTCATGATAAACATATTTACTAACAGGATACTTGATTTAGTGTTTTTCACAAATTCTGTAAATTATCATATATACAAAATTTGTATTTTGCTTAATGAGGATGGTAAAGGGTTATCTTTGTGCATGCAATGGGTTTTGCCATTTTTATTTCACGTGCATTCATGAAAAAGGTTCGTTATTCACTGTTGTTAAATTTGTAAGTAGATCGTTCATCGTGAAATGGCAATTTAATTTTGTGTTCTTCTGTACAGATACCCTCCTTTACGCTCCTCTTCAATTGGCTCAGCTTTATCCACATGTTCAACGAAATTGATTTCCATACAGTTAAATGAATCCACAGAATAAGAAATATATTATACCTATCAATGGATTCCGTCTGACATCTAAGACAACCACCGTTGTGTTGTATTTTAATACATCCAGCAATGACTTGGCCCCTGTTGTAGATATACCACATCCCTGCATGTCTAATGCTACAAAAGTAATGACTTTGAAGAAAGATTAATTTCCTCTAGTATGAAACCAAGTCATACACATTTCATGTTATACCCCTTTTAGATTTTCTATTTTGTATTGTTTGTCAAATTGTGTGCCGGCATTTTGTATCGTTCTTTATTGTATGGGTTTGCTCATTGCATAAGACCTGTAATTGTTCTCATCAGTTTTTCCTGCGATTGTTGTCTCATTGGTAATCATACCACATCTACTCATCTTTATGTCCCTGAGGGTCTTCGATTGTTGTCTCATTGGTAATCATACCACATCTACTCATCTTTATGTCCCTGAGGGTATCACCAGCTCAGTTGACATGATCAATATCAATTATATGGTAATTTTTATAAGTTTACTGTTTGCAAAAGTATGAATTATTTGAAATAGCAAGTATTTTCTTATACTAGGCGGAGATTACCTTATTTGGCACAACTTTTTTGGAATTTTGGGTTCTCAATGCTCTTTAACTTTGTTATTGATTTGCTTTCTAACTATTTTGATCTGAGCGTCACTGATGAGTCTTATTTAGACGAAATGCACAGCTGGCATATCCAATTATAAGCCTGGTACCTTTAATAACTAATTATACTATCCTGAAAACTTTCCTTATTAGATGTATTACCTTTCAGCCAGAGATCATCTTTAAGAGCCTCAGCCAGGTATGTTGCTCCCTGATCCCCTAACATAGGATTATTATTTATTGTTATGCGTCTGATTCCTGACATCCTGTCAAGGTCTGGTCGTCTGTATCTGAGACTGTCTCTCCAGGCTTCATTGTGTCTTTTCATTGCTTGGTGCTAAAAAATAAATAGAAAGATTTTTGGTTATAAATACTGTCTTTTGTAAAATAGCAACAGCAGAAACACTTTTCAGGCAAATTGCATCAATTTAAATGGATGCCCACTCACACTATCAATTTCTATGGTCAGTGGACCGTGAAATTCAAAACGAAACTCTAATATGGCATTAAAATTAGAAAGATAATATCATGAAACATGTGTTCTAAGTTTCAAGTTGATTGGACTTCAACTTCATTAAAAACTACCTTGACCAAAAACTTTAACCTGAAGCGTTACAGACTGACAAATAGACAGACACACTGACCAAAAAACATAACTCCCCAGTGCACAAAGAACATATGAAGGCAAAATCGATAGAAAAGTGTAAAACCTAACAGGAAAAAAGTGCTAAATCTGGAAAAGGGTAATTACACCATAGAGTATGTAAATCTTAATGTGTCTGTAAGTATTTGAGAAAATATTGTATCTTGTCAGACTTCTTTATGCACCTTCATTCCTTAGTGCTGATAAATAAATAATGGATCAACCAAGACAAGAGCCTGTATTTCAGTGGTAGTTGTTTTTCTTCATTTTTTGTACATTAATTAGGCTGTTATTTCTATTTTGAATTGTTTTACATGTGTCATTTTGGGGCCTTTTATAGCTCCCTATGTGTTATGGGCTTTGCTCATTGTTGAAGACTTTACAGTGACCTATAGTTATTAATTTCTGTGTCATTTGGCCTCTTGTGAAGAGTTGTCTCATTAGCAATCATGCCACATCTTCTTCTTATATTGTCAGTGGTTGTCTTTAGCAAATCATATTGTGTTTTTCATTTCACTTTCAGCCCTTTAAGCTATTTCTTGGCTGTCAGTTTATTTTGGTCAAGAAAACCTATGACCTTTGGTAGGAAAAATACCAATCATAGTCTAATACGATAAGAGTTTGTGATAATGTAGTTCAACTACTGAAGACCATGCCTCAGAGTCATAAAACTTAAGAGCATGATTTTTGTACTCAGACTCGAAAATCAACCAATCAAATTGCTGGATTTCATGTTTTGAGCACGATTTTTGTGCTCCGAGCAATGTTTTATGCCTTCAAGACCTGGCCTTGAAGGCATAAAACTTTGCTCAGTGCTCTGAGCACAAAAATCATGCTCGAAACATGAAATCCAGCAATTTGATTGGTTGATTTTCGTGTCGGAGTACAAAAATCATGCTCAAAAGTTTTATGACCGTGAGGCCTGGTCTTTCACAGTTTTCATTAAACGCATTTAAACATTTTAAGACTTTTCAAGACCTTGACATATGATACTGCATAATGGGTTGTGAAATTGGATTTTAAATTATTCAATTATTCACACATACTCTAGTACATAACTTTTAATTTAAAAAAAAAGAACCCAACTCTGTCCATTTACTGGGAACAAGGTAATTTTTTTAGGACATTGAAAAAACTAATTCACAGGACACAAATAAAACTTTAGTCTGCTTGATTAGATCTCTCCTGCCAGAAGCCAATGTATTGACAATTCACATCTCTAAATTACTACTATAAATTAGCTAGAGATCCGTTAATATCGTCCCTTTTAACTAGAGTTTTTATGATTTAGAACAACAGAAAAAAATAATTATTGGAAGCCTAATTACTTTGCTTTTATACACCGTAATTAATGTCAAAATAACAAACTTGTGATTTATTAATCAATTTACAATTTATAGGACCATACCTTATAGAATATGGGGAAAATTAAACCATGGTTATTAAGAATGTTTTCACTTCTCTGTTTCAAAATAACAAGCTTTTTAAAAGTCTTTTGTATACATGTCCAATTTCATTATAGTTTTTTTTTTGTTAGATTCTGCATTATCAAAGAACCTTCAGAATAAAAAATTTCAAACAAAGTTCAATTTTAATTTTTGAGATCTTACTTTGCCGTTTTTTGTTGTTGTTTACAGTTTATATTTATCATTAATAATATTCAAGATGATATCCAAAAACTGCAAAGTTTCCTTAAAATTACCAATTTAGTGGCAGCAACCCAACAATAATGGGTTGTTAGATTCATCTGAATATTTCAGGGCTGATAGAACTTGACCTACTGAACACTTTTATTCAATGTCAGATTTGCCCTAAATGCTTTGGTTTTTGAACTGCATTTTACCCCCATGTTCTATTTTTAGCCATGATGGCCATGTTTTTGACGAAACAGAAAATAAAACACAAACTTTATTATAGATACCATAAGGATCATTCAGTTTGAAGTTTGGTTGGAATTGGTTCAATAGTTTCAGAGAAGAAGATGTTTGAAATAGTTTACAGCAGATAGAGGACGCACCAAGTGATGGCTTCGGAACGGTGATCATGAGCTAAAGAGGAACTTTGAAGAAGAACAAAGTTAAATGTCTGTGTCCTGGTTTTTGAGATATGATCATTTGAAAATTTGGCAGGAAATGCCTCTCTTGATTTTTTTATTATACATTTAACATCTGTACATTTTTTTTTAAAATATGATAGAAAAAAACAAAGATTATATAAGATTTCCAAATATGGCTTTTAAATTCATACGTTATAAAAAAATATTTTTTTTTAGAAATTAGCAAACAATATTTTTATTCTCACCACATGGACAAAAAGTTAAAAACAAGAGGAGAAAGCATCCTAAAGGCTGGATTCACTAGTATATTAAGTAAAATCACAAAAGTAGTGAACTCTGAGGAAAATTTAAAACAGAAAGTCCCTAATCAAATGGCAAAATCAAAAGCTTAAACACATCAAACAAATGGATAACGACTGTCATATTCCTGAATTGGAACAGGCATTTTCTTATGTAGAAAACTCTTGGATTGAACCTGGTTTCATTGCTAGCTAAACCTCCCACTTGTATATTAGTTGTGTCATTTGTGTTGACAGGGGTAGTGAACACAAATTGCTTTTTCCAGGAACCCTATGCCATCACTAATACACCCATCTTCTTTTCCATTAAAGCCCCTCTGACTCTGAAAATATGACTGATTGATTTCCGTTTGCTTACAAGTCACAAATATTTCATGAATGACTAAGATTAAAATATTGTGCCTTGTCTGTATCAATCATCAGTGTTCATTATCCTTTTTATTTACATTGACTAATAAAATGGACATCCACAAGTGATCAAATATTGCATTATGGGATAGGAATCTTGTTCAAATCTCATTAATCACACCACCACTGCCAATCATTTACTCATAATAACAGGTATATTGATCAAATTTAGCTCAGCTTCTTGTCTATTGGAACTATTTTTTCATTTGTCATATATTTTTTTCTACAATCCCAAATTTATCAAATAAGAATTAGATTTTCATGTTTTGTTATTTTCTTTTTTTTTTTTGAAATTTTAGTTTCATTCAATCTAATCCTTCTTCAATCTTTATCTATATTTCTATATGCACAATTGCATATCTAATAACAAGAATGTGTCCATAGTACACGGATGCCCCACTCGCACTATCATTTTCTATGTTCAGTGGACTGTGAAAATTGGGGTAAAAACTTTAATTTGGAATCAAAATTAGAAAAATCATATCGTAGGGAACATGTGTACTAAATTTCAAGTTGATGTAAATTTAACTTCATCAAAAACTACCTTGACCAAAAACTTTAACCTGAACTTCGCACTATCATTTTCTATGTTCAGTGGACCATGAAATTGGGGTCAAAACTAAAATTTGGCATTAAAATTTAAAAAATCATATCATGGGGAACATGTGTACTAAGTTTCAAGTTGATTAGACTTCAACTTCTTCAAAAACTACCTTGACCAAAAACTTTAACCTGAAGTGAATGGACGCACAGACGGACGAACGAACGAACGGAGGCCCAGACCAGAAAACATAATGCCCCTCTACTATTGTAGGTGGGGCATAAAAATCCTTAATCAAAATCAGATATTTGTTGTCAATTCTAATAAGTTAAAATAGTTTCAATCTTTTAAACATCATTAAATAAACAGTGAGTTATAAAATTAAATTCTATTAAAAAATCTACTTCCTTTTTTACTGTACATTAATACATAAAATCACAGAACAGACAAATTTTCCTCCTTAATCTTTTCATCTATTACCTTCAATACTTTTATTCAAACAAACATTTATTATCTTTTATATATCTATCATTTTTTTGTTTTTGTTTGTTTAATGTATTTATAAAGCTTTTTAAAACATTATATTAACACATATTGAAAAATAAAATTGAGAATGGAAATGGGGAATGTGTCAAAGAGACAACAACCCGACCAAATAAAAAAAAAAAGATTTTGTCTAATTTTTTGTATTTTTTTTGGTATTTTTTGTATTTTTTTATTTGGTCGGGTTGTTGTCTCTTTGACACATTCCCCATTTCCTTTCTCAATTTTAATATTCAGTATGTGTTAATATAATGTTTTATATGTATATTTCAAAACATAGATATCAAAATCAAAGAATTACAAATCAGAAAATAGATTTATAAATCCTAGATGGGAAATTTATTAACTTCTCTTTTCCATCTATCTCCTTCATTCTTTTTCTCTGTTGACACAGCTTAATTATACAGACATCAACAAGTGAAGATTTGTACCATTCAGAAAACTCATAAATCACTCGGCCACTGTCAATCGTTAATCAACCACATTTAACCCTTCACTAATCTTTTATTATATCGCTTCTCTGGAACAATCTTGCCCTATATTGATCAAATTTTGAACAGCCTCTCGTTGCACGCTTTGTTTCTACTGGTTTCCTGACGAAATTTATTGTTAATAACAGCAGAGGAGTTTCGACACAGCTAACATTGTAATTAAAGACACCACTAACGGAAAAAATCTCAATGGTCAACATTGATTAGAATCAGTTGGGATTTTATTGGAAAAAAACTTTAACCCTACAGAAAAATTCAATGCAAAACTTTTATAGTAAATCAAAGGTAAGAATTTAATATAAAATTTTAAATTGTTATTTTTATTATATCTTTGAATTATCTATTTGAAAATATTTTTATACAAACCTTGAAAATTTTAAAAAAAAAGTTGTTTAATTCTAACCTTTTGTTGTTAAATAGATTGCATAATACAAAACATCATTAATATAAAGTAAAGCAATTAAAAAAAAATCCTGATTAACTTTAGTTTTTATTCATGACGTATTGATTCTCATATCTCATAATTTAATAACCATGATTAAAGTGAACCTTTAATTCTAATGCAATAATGTTTGTCATGTTCTTCTGTTTGCATTAAACAACACATTTTAGGAATTTATTCAGAGGCTGATGGTTTGAAAATGCATGCAAGAGTGCCAATTTGATTTTAATAATTCAAAATGTATGATTAATGGGTTCTTTCTATGTTTTGCAAAAGAGTTCAGATATCAGAATTTTATTTGAGGGCATCACATCTTTTTTTGATGGTCACAATTACAAAATCAGGATCAATCATTGCCACAAATGCCCAAAGCTCAAACAGCAATCCAAAATTGAGAGCGAACAGATAGAAGGTTGATTTGAAGCACAATTCAAATATAAAATTATCAAATAATATCAAAATGATTTGAAAGAGTCTGGCTTAGTTATTGATCCATGAACTAGAGATTCTTTAGACAAAACAAGTGTGTCCATAGTATATGGATGGCCCACTCACACTTTTTCTATAATCAGCGGCGTGTGAAATTGAGAACAAAACTCTAATTCAGCATTAGAAGTTGTAAGATCATATTAAAGGGAACATCTGTACTAAGTTTGAAGTTGATTGGACTACAAATTCATCAAGACATACCTTGACCAAAAACTTTAACCTGAAGTGGGAGACTGACAGACAAACTAACAGAAAAAGTACTGGATGGACAAATGAACCCACAGACCAGAAAACATGATGCCCCTCTATTATTGTAGGTGGGGTATAAAAACAAGAATGTCCACATAGTACACAAATGCCCCACTAGCACTATCATTTTCAACTCTTCAAAAACTACCTTGGCCAAAAATTTTAAACAAAAACTTGAACCTGAAGAGGGACAGAGAGACAAAAGGACAGACAGATGAACCGATGCAAAGACTGATACACATAATTCCCATGAATGGGACTTCAAAAATACATGTCTGTTTATGATAACATGACCAACCATATTTTAGAGCACCAACTCTAGGTCATTATTTTCATGTTGAAAATTTTGAAAATGACTGTTAGGAAGAACAAATTCTGTAAGAATTGTTCAAATAGAATATTCACTAGGAAGGATCTTTAATTTCATGAAAAAGTATCTATTATCATTAAATAAAATTCTTATTGAGAGGAACTGATTTCTATTTCAAATGATGAAGTACTATGATAAAGCAAAAATCATAACATAGGAAATTGTTCATCCCTCATTAAGTAGTATTATTGAGGATTTTCCAGTAGTTAACTTCTATGAAATTTGATTTTTCATCAGAAGAAACAAATTATGCCTCCACCGGAAACAATTCATTTCTTTTAAATATAATTACAACTTTGATCTAAATCCCACTCATTCTTAGATTATTGAAAACTTTTTTTGTACATAGATTATATTCTTCTTTTAAAGAAAAATGTACGGTATTTTGATATAAGGGAATGTCGTTGTTGTCTTAAGGGACATTCCATCTTACTTTGCTTAGGGACTGGGAGTTATCCAATTTATACTTAATATAATTTGATTTTTATATATAAACAAAACCAATACTGGGTCTGGTCATGCAGGGTTGCCTAACAAATCATTGCCTTTCATTGAAGTAAAGGGAAACTTTGTAATTCTAAACTGATTCAAAAATTTCTAAAATTTAGCAGTTAGTGATTTGAAAATTTATGCCTGGTGGTACTCTATTTTATTTATGTAAAACCAAAACTTTTTCTAAGTACAATTTTACAGACATTTAATGCATTTATAGTGAATAAGAATAACTGTGAATGATTCAATTCTTCATCTTTGAGAGAATCACAGTCTTCTAAAAATGAATCTTTGAAGTGTTTTACAGAATCCCCTTTCAAGATGAATCTTTAAAATGTTTTACAGAATGCCCTGTAAAAGAATCTTTGAAGTGTTTTAAAGAACACCCTTATAAGACAAATTTTTGAAGAGTTTTACAGAATGCCCTTGAAAGAAGAGGCTTTTAAAGTTTGGCAAGTTTACAGAATGTCCTTCAAAGACAAATGTTTTAGGTGTTTTACAAAATGCCCTTCAAAGACTATTTTTTTAGGTGTTTTACAGAATGCCCTTCAAAGACGAATGTATAGTGTTTTATAGAATGCCCTTTAAAGATGAATCTTTGAAGTGTTTTACAGAATGCCCTTTAAAGACGAATCTATAAAGTGTTTTATAGAATGCCCTGAAAGAATCTCTGAAGTGTTTTACAGAATGCCCCTTAAAAAAGAATCTTTGAAGTGTTTTACCTAATGCCCTTTAGAGATGGTTTTTTTTTTAAAGTATTTTACTGAGAGCCCTTATATGTATTTTACAGAATGCCCTATAAAGACAAATCTTTTAAGTGACACAATAGAAACCAACTTGGAATAAATTTTAAATTTTCAGAGAAGAATAATGATGATTGTCAGCAGGGGATTTGAATCGCTCATAACAATTTCATTAACTTTTCAAAGATCTATACAAAAACTTAATGGTTATGAATGTATTCCGATTTTATCCCATCAATTTAACTTTTAATGGAATGTTACATGCAGGCAATTAAATGAACTATAAAGTTTTAATTAATACATTTAAGACATTATACCATAGACCAATTTAAGTTTGCAAATTAATATGCTTTGAATATTAGCGATTCTACAATAACCTTTAAACAAAAGTGATAATTTGTACAACAATCCCAGGGTGACTTATGAATTAGTGTTTCAAAAAAATGATGACTTTGATACTGTAAAATCAGAGATATTGTGTGCATTTCTATATTGTTGGTATGATTGCTGATGACAGAGAAAATAAAAGATTAATTAAAGTGATTACAGGAAATCCTACTAACAAGTAATACCATCAGAATTACAAATATGAATTCTAACTAATGTGATATCTATCTGGTTACATTAAACAACCATTCTCCTTTTTAAATTAAAGTAATTAAACATGTTTTTAAATGCCAAAGGAGTAGGGGCATTAAGGCTTAGTTTTGGCCCAAGAAAAATAAATGTTTGATAACTATTTCAAATTGACACATAATGTTTAGAAATGCATGGGGTCAAGAAATATAAATGGATAACATTAAGATTTTTATCTGATGACGTCACAATTACGTCATAATATGTACTGTTTTCACAAAAACAATGAAAAATACAGAATTTATGCAGTTTTTTTACTTTATTTCCGTTGTGGAAACATCCTGCTCAGCCGAAAAACAACAAAATAATTAAGCAAAAGCTTTATTATAACTATTGGCATTATCTCAGCAAATATAAAGTTGTTTCTTGGGTGCGCACATACTTTTTCAGTCTAAAATATACTTGAAATTTGATGAAAAAACAAGGAAAATCACGAAATTTAACAAAATATGCAAATTATGTTATGATTTGTTGCCATGGTAACTTGTTTGAGGTCAAATTTGTTTGGTTTTTCTTAGTACCTTATACCTTAGACAAGCTTTCAGTATTTAAAGAATAAGTATGATAACTTTAAAATTTGCAGTAATTTTTGGGCCAAATAAGGGCCCGCCCCTACTCCTTTAATAATTGTCTAGTGTAGATGGAAATCTGCAATATAAATGCCAATAAACTTTCTATTTTTTTTATTAGCCATTGTTAAATTCCTATGATAAAATTTCCACGATTTCTCTGAGCTGTCATCTTAAATATTTAACTTACATCTCGTTCTCAAAAACAACATTAAAATAAAAGTATATTACATTTCACATCAAGCTCTAACACATTCATTGACAAAGTAACTGTTATTTATTCTTTATTTTAGTTTTCAGGAAAGATATAATGAGAATGGCTACTATGGAATTTTAAATAGTCAAAACAATTGTTTTGCCCTTTCAAACTAATATGTCAAACATGACTGTTAAAGTGTATCAAGATTTTCCTTCATCAACTCAGGCTTAAATGATTCTATTAGGAAAGACATTCACAACCAATTTATTGAAGTAAAATAAACCTTTACAAAATCAAAAAAAAAAAAATAAAAAAAAATCATCAAACTTTGAAATTCCTCTTTCTATTCCAAAATTTAAAAAAAAAGTAAAAAAATAGATTCACCAGGTACTATGAACAATCAGTCTTCTTTCCCTGATGGGAGAATCAACTTAATTTTATCTAATGATATATAACAATTGGTGACAATGATCTGGAACAATTTTGACTGAGTTACAAGAATTTTGTCACCAAGTCATGTATTCCATATTTCCTTCAACTCGAACTTAAATGATTCTATTAGGAAAAGACATTCAAAACCAATTCATTGAATTAAAATGAACCTTTCCAACATATACATTTTTTTAAATGCTCAACAAACTTCTCTTTCTATTTCAAAATTATTCTAAAAAAATCCCTCCAAAAAAATAGATGCATCAGGAACTATGAACAATCAGTCTTGTTTCCCTGATGAAGGAATTAACTTAATTTGATATAATGTCATATAACAATCAACGACAATCCTGGAACAATTTCACTGAGTTACAAGAATTTTGTCAACAAGTCATGTATTCTGTAATCGAATCAAGCCACATACAGAAGCCTTCTCATTCATCTCTCTACTGTTATAATTCTATTACGCATGGGACAGTGCACGACAAACAGCAAATTTCTTACACATAGAAATCAAATCAATGTTTCTACAAATGTTGTAATTCAAATTATGTTATTTGATTATTGAAGTCTTCAAGGAGAATTTTCATTTATCTTTGAATTTTTTACGATGAGAAGAAAAGACTGCACCTTCTTTTATTCATTCATGAATTAAAAAAATTCAGGACTTGACATTAGATAAATTTTCAAAATAAGATTGTTCCTCTCTAAAAATTTTAAGAATTGTGTCCCCTTTCATATTTAAGTGTGGTGTGTTAAATATATTTGTGTTAGTGAAAAAAAAAATGACATCTGCTAACCTTTCAATTTCATTTTTCAACAGAAGAAAACACCCTCAAGCTAAACATTTTAAATTGAATCTCATGAGGTTTCCTTTGCAAACACAATTTCAAGAAGAATTTGGTTTATTGTGGATTTTTTCATGATAATTCAAGAAAGAACTTCACATTGGTTCTATTCATGGATTACAAAATTTCTCTGCATGACAGTTGATAAATTTACAAAATTCAATTGTTTTACTTAAATATGGTGTATAATATAATTATTTGTGACCATGAAATAAAAAAACTAATGCCTGCAAATGTTTCAATTCTATTTACCAATAGAAGAAAACACCTTCAAGTCATACATTTTAAATTTTAGCCCATGACATCTGCCATTGCACAAAGACATGACATAATATCAAACCATTAATTGTGGAATTGACTGATGATATCCATGGCATAACTTTAAAATTGAGAACACATTGTAGCAATTAAATAGAAAGTTGATATAGTAGAATTGCAATGGCTAAACAATTAAAAAGAGCTGAGAATATTTTTTTTTTCACTTTAAAAATCTTGATTAATTCATTTTCAGACATTTCTCTTTCATAGAACATTGTAGATCAAAGAAATAAACAATTAATTTCATGCAAACCTGCCTCCTTTTAAATCTTAACATTCTTCATAGAATGCATTTCAATCACTTATGTTCTTTGCTTTCTTCTAAATAATGTCAATTCTAAAAAGGTAACTTTCCGTTCCAATTAAAAAGCATAAAATTAGAAACTATACCTCCTGGAATTAAAATTACTGCAATGTATCATGTATATCAAGCATTCTCATAAAAACAATATAGCATAAAAAACTCTTCTACTTAACAAGTGAACAATACTTTTACAATCTAATTTAAACTTTGCAGTACAAATAATTTGTAAAAATATCGAGTCGGAGTGCATTTAACATACAACATCAAAAGTAGCTTTATTTAGAAAAGTTTTAACCAGGTAGAATGGCATTCTGATCAAAGAAGCCAACTCTATTTCCATTTCCTGTTTCCAGATCCGACTCAGTGCATTATAATGAGGCCTCATTTAGGGATCAATACCTGCATCATGATGCAATTGTCATGGGTTCAAGACAGGGTCCCCTCTCTTGTAAATTGTAGGATATGGTGTTATTCTGAATTGTCCTGTGTTTTATGATGGGCCTCATTCAGGGATCCAATAATTGCATTATGTCACTTAGAAATTTTTCATTATGACACAATCATCATGGGTTCACCTTTCTTGAAAAGGGTAGGCTAAGGTACTACTGGGCCTTGTTCAGTGATTCAATAACTGTAATATGATGCTATCATAATGTCTTGTCGTAGACATATGTTATTTTACTTGCCCTCTTTGAATCAACAGTGAAATACTATTTAAATGAATAAAATTTGCATAGGCTTGTATAAAATGATTTGACCAAACTATGAAATCCAACATCCACAAAAATATGATTTCTCCTCCATTGAAAAATATTGATATCTATGACAATAAATACATCCACAGTATTATACATTTTTCCAAAATTATTCTATTCAGACACTGTGATAAATGCAACATTGTCGCTGTATAAACAGAATCCATATGTAGAATAAGAGTTAATAAGGTTTTGATTAAGTCGCCAGCCAATATTTGTCTTTCTGCTGAGTTCATTTCAATTAACTTTGAATTATATTTTTCAATCTCTATTGACTTGAATTATGTTGACGAAGCCAACCGCTGAAATAAACTAATCAAAAAAGCTTTTTTTACAAAAGAGGCTCTTCTATGCTGGGCAAACAAATTATAGAATGATTTGCCAGCTTTGAAAAAATACAAAACATCAAAGGGTTTTACAATTTGCTGACTTTTCAATTAATGTCAGGGGTAAATGGAAGAAAATAATTCCATTTACAGAATTTAAGGAGATTAGGGACAGTTAAACTACTGTATTTAATTCTGCAAAGATTTAATTATGTGATTTCTAGAACCCAACCTTTTTCTTTTTCTTTTGTGTTTATCTTATCAATGATTATAATTTCATGTAAAGAGTAAATATGCATGATATGATATTTTAGTGATGTTGTCTTACTAAATTAGAGAGGATAGAACTTAAAAGAAAATGTTGTTTTACTGCTCAACTATCTACCTTTAAATCTAGGTTTGAAACAGTATAACAGTCAATTTACATCCTTAAAGTTAAAACAAAAAGCAATTATAGTCTTACTTTATATAAGAGGCATTTTCATATGAAGCTTTGCTTGGTAAAAAAAAACTTGTTCTGATGCAAATAAAACGGTGCGTACAGTTCTATTTTGAACCACACTTTTGATCAAAGTGGAAATAATTGCATTTATCCACTTTAAATCATGAAGCAGTCCGCTATTTACGAGTGTTTACAGCTTCATCTAATCAAAACAGCTGCCTTGTGGAAGTATCCTGATTGTTTCCAATTTTGTTCTCAATATTACTATAGAGGGGGGATAGGACCTTTATCGGGACACCCGGATCAGCTGTATTTAAGCTCAGGATTTCGGGATTTACTCCTTCGGGATCCTGGAATTCTTTTTTTCAAATTTCGGGATCCAGGATTTAACTTTTTTTAAATTCGGGACCTCAGGATTTCGTGTTTTTAAGCCCGGGATTTGGGGATCAGGACCCCTCCTACCCCCCACTATAAGAATCAAAATTATTTATTCATTTCATGCCCTCTGCTCATTTTAACGTTTTAGTGTTCACCCATGCTATCATAGGTATATTTTACATTTTGTCAAGTCAGGACTTTTTAGAGCTTGCTTCCAGAATTTTGGGTCCTCAATGCGCTTCAACTTCCTACTCTATTTGGCCTTTAAACTTTTTTGATGAGTTATTTATAGACAAATAAGTGGCATACAAAACTTTAATTCTGGTATCTATGGTGAGTTCAATTTCAAAAGCGTTTTCACTAATATTCACCAATAAATGCTCACCTCTAAGCCTGCAGTGGATAATCTTCTCATCGGCAATCAATTCACATGTTCTTACTCATTTCAGAATAGAGCAAGGCATGAATGAATCATTTTTTTAAGTATGAAACCATGTGACAGCTAAAATTACAATCTCACTAAAAACTGACTGTACTTTCCAGACCAACCATTTAACAGATAAAATTACAATCTCACAAAAACTAACTGTACTTTCTAGACCAACCATTTGACATTTAAGTCTTTTTGTCTTTTAACAATCATATTAAATGAATATGGCACTCAAGGGTAATCAAACTATATTACAGTACAGACGAAAATCATTCTTGGAATTGACAAATATTTCTAAATGTCATTCTCTTAATAATATCAGGATTAAAGATGGAATATTATGTTATGAGCAGTTTTATGATATTTGCATTTCTATTGCCTTTTTCAGAATTGATAGGACAGTCTTTTAAACAAATAAATTCAGAAATTATGCAAACATGGTCTCTGGATAAATCTTGCCAAGACAAACCAATTGATTTGGCCTCCCAATAGGACTAAATGAAATGGCTTTAGCAACATTAATAAATTTTAGGTAGAAAAAAAGCAAGTTAATGGTGTACAAAGTTATATGCTTGGTATCTTTAAGGTTGTACCATTCACCTAGACTTAAATTATTTTGACTCCTTTGATTTTTATAAAATTTGACAAAATATTAACTTTGACCCTTTCAACATGTTCAAAAATGTAAACTTCAAAATTGAATCAAACTATTTATTGGAAACATTTTATTGGATATCTAGAAATTTGACAATTTTGATCACAGAGAAGCTTAACATAAGTGGGTGCCACATGTGGAGCAGGATCTGATTACCCATATGGAGTACCTGAGATCTCTGAGTTTTTGGTGGGGTTCATGTTGCTAGTTCTTTAGTTTTCCCTGTTGTGTCTTTTATACTATTATTTGTCTATTTGTCTTTTTTATTTTGGTCATGGCATTGTCAGTTTATTTTCTATCTACAAGTTTTACTCTCCCTCTGGTATCTTTTATCCCTCTTTAATATATTTTAACGATAGAATGTGATTTAAATATTAAGCTAAATTATGTCCCTGTAAGTTTTATGGACCACTTTAACCAGTTTTTGTAGAACTGTAATTTTTCTGACTTTCATCAGTCATACATTGATGCTTTAAATCAATTTTTAAAAAAATTTAAACTTCTAAAATAGTTATCAAAAGTACCAGGATTATAATTTTATACGCCAGTCGCGCGTTTCGTCTACATAAGACTCATCAGTGACGCTCAGATCAAAATAGTTAAAAAGCGAAACAAATACAAAGTTGAAGAGCATTGAGGACCCAAAATTCCAAAAAGTTGTGCCAAATATGGCTAAGGTAATCTACTCCTGGGGTAAGAAAATCCTTAGTTTTTCGAATAATTCAAAGTTTTGTAAACAGAAAATTTATAAAAATGACCATATAATTGATATTCATGTCAACACCAAAGTGTTGACTACTGGGCTGGTGAAACCCTCGGGGACGAAAAGCCATGAATCATTCAATTGCTTAAACATGTTTAATAACTGTTTACAAGTCTTAAAACAAAAGTTGAAACAAAAGTTAAAAGTCAAGATTTTTACTTTCAACAATATCATGTTCAAGTATAGTAAAACAAATTATAGTGATGATATATAATAGTGATTAAAAATTACCAATTTTCATGAATTGAACAAAAAAATTTGTAAGGGTTCCGCGGAACCCAGTGTCTCGCCTACTCTTTCTGTTTATCGCAAGCTCAACAAAAATGAGGAAACAAATCATTAAAATATTCCTGTTGATACTATCTTTTGATTGTAAGAAGCTTCTGTCCAAGTTTGGTAAAAATTCAGGATAGTTTATGTAATAAATGTTTTAAAAATGTAACTGCACACTGAATGTAATGTTAACTAGAAGAAAACAAAATTTCCTTCTAGATACTAGCTTTTGATCATAAACAAGCTTCTTTCCAAGTTTGGTACAAATCCAAAATAGTATAAGAAAGTTATTAAAATTTTAAAAAGTTAAACCACAGAGTGAATGTATTGTTTCCTGGCAGAAAATCTAAGTCCATTTAAAAGTAAAATACAGAAAAATGGATTTTTTTTTTACAAAATTTCCTTCTGGATACTATCTTATGATCATAAACAATCTTCTGTCCAAGTTTGGTACCAACCCAGGATAGTTTAAGAAAGTTATTAAAATTTCAAAAACTTTAACCACAGAGTGAATGTAATATTTCCCGGCAGAAAAACTAAGTCCATTTATAAGTAAAATACGGAAAAAATGGAATTTTAATTTTACAAAATTTTCTTCTGGATACTATCTTTTGATCATAAACTAGCTTCTGTCCAAGTTTGGTAGTAATCCAGGATCGTTTGAGAAAGTTATTCAAATTTCAAAAACTTTAACCACAGAGTGAATATTTGTGGACGCCGCCGCCGCCGACGATGATGGAATGTAGGATCGCTTAGTCTCACTTTTTCGACTAAAGTCGAAGGCTCGACAAAAATGTAGTTATATGGATACTTATTTCACAGTATTTTTCCAAATCATGCATCCAAGTCATAAGAAAATTAGTTCTTCATTGTTAAACATTGGTATTTTTTAAATATAAATAACAGAAATTTCAGTAATGTTTAAAGAAAAAAAAATTCTTCAAATGTGACTAACATGTCTCAGAAAGCTAACTCTGAAAGGTCATTTAAAAATCATTTTTTAAGTTTTGCAGCATATTCATTTATTCAGATTGTAATTATAACTAATATTGAAATGCCAATATCAACGAATAGTTTTATAGCTTCCGATTACACATACATATCGTACAGAGTCAATAATGTCTTAATATTCACAACTGTTTTTCATCCTTGTCCATAAAAAGCTCATAAAAATATTGATCTGCCATTAACAATATAAAGTGGTCATATTTGTCTAATGGCATAACATTTCATCAGACAGTCTGCCCATTCCTTCCCACTTGTAATTGAATTTTATGGATTAAGAGAAATTTTTGTTATTTCTTCAAAGCTAAATGCTTTGAAATAATAGGGATTTTCCCCCCATCAATGTAACATTACAAGTCATTAATTTAAAATTAAAGGATTAAGATGACTGAATTTTTGTTAATTTGATTAAAAACTGCAATGATAGAGTAACAATTCTTTACAAGACGCCACATCATAAAACAGCAAGCTCTTATTCACTGCAATCTCCGACAAAGAAACTGTTATCAGACAGTTACACAGCAACTCAGCATCCCTTAAATGATACAGTCTTCAAGCACTCTAGTACTCTTCTGATTATAATGTAGACTTGCTACATGTCCCTTCCTAATGTTTTTTCTTCTTTTTTTCAATTTTGCCCCTTTAATAGTTTTACTGCTATAACTAGGAGATTACAATTATACTGACATCTGCAGGAGGAAGGCCTTTCTCTAAGGGCAATCAGTAGGCTAGCACTTATCAGTAAACATATAAATTAGTAAGAGAAAAATAATAGAAAGGGAATTGTAGCAAGTCTAATTATAATGCTGACCAGTTAGTTTTTTAATGCCTTCTCAGGATGAGGAAATACTAATGTCATAAGAACATATTAGAATTTAAACCCAAGCATTTGACGTTTTGTAAGTCGTCTTAGGATGTATAAATACCAAAATATGTCAGGAAATATATTACAAAATGAGACCTATATAGAATAGACAATTTCAAAATCTTTCCTTGAGACAGTTAAAGCCTTACTAATTTTATCAACATATTAGATAAATCAGTTCAGTACCAAAGCACTGACTACTCAGCTGATGGTAAACAAAATGTCTGTTTTAAAAAATATGTTGTACAAATTTTGTTGTGCCAAACAAATGCAAATATACATCCAAGAGGTTTTAAATAACAATGTATAACAGTAATCATGATTTGTGTAAATTTATGCAAATTTAGGTCTCTTATGAATTCATTTAAAGGATAGAACAAATGCGTGATTGACCGATGGTAAACAAATCTTGTATGCAAATTAAGACCTAAAACAATTATCAAAGATTCTCAGAAATGTCAAATGGAAAAGTTAATTAGATGAGATTGCCTTCACTTTAAATGAAGTAATCCACACTAGTCGTATACCTTTACTGTGCTCCAGCTAGAAATTAAAATCGGACAAGACTGTTGACAATTTTGGGGGTTTATTTCTTTACTTTTTTTTTGTATCCTTTTAGATAATATATTTATCTTCTAGTACCAGATCATATTCATATCAAAATATTTCAAATGAAACTTGATAAAAAGATAAATTAAAATGAATGTCTGACTGACTTCTGAAGTTTGGTATTCACATTGTCCTACACTTCTTCAGGATGTTGGAATCAAGTTTCAACATTTTGGTTAATCTTTGATTTGTAAATTTTAAACAAAATTTTGACTTTTATCATTAATAATGTATTGGTAGGGCATTTTGTTTTACAATTAATTGTATTTGAACTAAAGTACCATACATCATAGTTAATCATGGGACAGTTGTACACAAAAAATATAACAAAAATACAGAACTCAAATCAAATCTTATTTAACCCCAAATCATTTAACATGTCCTATCACTGTTACCAGTTAATCACAGGGATATATTATTTCATTTGTATCAAACAACTTTTCTGAGAAACACCCACAAACTGAGATTAATCAGTAAGCACCAATCCCTCTCCTTTGGCTTGGAGCAGGTCTATAATAATATTGTCAATAATATTTCCTAACAACTAGTACAAAGTGTGAATATCTTGTGAACCTATTTTCAATTGTAAATTTACTTCTAAATTACTATTCAATAAGTATTCTTTTGTCTGTTTCATTATCTATGTGAGTGGCACTTATCACAAACAAGTGCCTATACATTTGTTCTGCCAGTTTCATCAACTGTTAAAGAAGATGTAAATTGACAGACAATTACTTTTTCAAGTATCTAATATTTTCTAGAAGGACCCTTGATTCATGTCCTCAAAAGAATTATTATCTTTCTTCTATGAACAATCAATCACTTCTATTTTTGTAGAGATATTGCTTTGGAAAAGGTTTCAAAAAGCGTATGAAGAAATGTTGTTTTAAGCATTATTTCAATACTTATTACTGAAATTTATTATGGGGATCACATAAGAAATGTTTTTAATCATTTGCTAAACCATATTAATCTGTCTATAATAGTTTAACAAATGATGATGTAGATGGATAGTCTATGATGTAATGCAGCATATACTTTATGCACATGAGATCATAACTTCAGATAAAAGTGATATGAATATGAACCTTCATTTTGAACTGAACTACACCCTGATCTGGATTTCTAATATGCTGGTTCACAGAAGAACATAGCACCCTGCTTGCACACATGGGTCCCAATAATGGTTACATTAACTTGTAATGTAACGCTTGGATTGCACACAAAAACTTTGTTAATATAAGTGAACTACAAATAACTGTCATTCAAGTGGGAGGTTTAGCTAGGTATAACACCAGATCTAACCCACTATTTTCTTCGTAGAAATCAGCAATATGACAGTCGTTTTCCAATCAATTCTTTGGTTGATACATTTGATTTTTTATTGACCTCACATTTCTTTAAGGAATGACTGTAATTTTTTTCTGTCTATGAAGAAATAACATACAAAATTTGGTCAACACTGAATAACTTTATTTAACATTGTACACCATATTTTTTATGTTATTTCGAATAGACAGCAAAAATATAAGTCATTTCTTATAATCTAATTCTAAATTCATTTTAAACCGTAGAAAACCATGAAAAAACGTTGATGACATCACGGTCACATGACTTAATTATGTCTATGGGCTCATAACAAAATAACGTCAGCCAATCAGAAGACGTGTTACATCCAAATTTAAATTATTTTAATTTAACTTTGAAGTTTCATATTTTTGTTATACTTATTGACACAAGAGAGACTTTTAATTTGAAAATTGGTCGACCTCTGTTGTTAATATAGAACAAATCTTTTCAGCCACAGTTCATAAAGACTGAAAATATATACATTCCGACTCCATAAAAACAAATCATTTCAGTTCTTCCTACATTTAGAGATACATATCAATGCTATATCCTGATGATAACATTTTCTATTAAATCCCAAGAGAATTCCTGATTGATTTAGGTCTCATCTGTTCATTTGAGAGCTCAAGACCATTTCATTCAACAATTTTACGACAAGGATAATTACAATTTGGTTCAATTCAAGAAAGAAATATAAAAACCCTATGGCATCAAGGCATATGGAAAACTATGGCATGGTCATTTGGAGTGTTTAACAATTTCAGGAATTTCATAGGACAAGTATATTTTCAATTTGGTTAAAGGTGGCTCCTGGGTACAAAAATTTTAGCAAAAAATTAAACCTTTATTTTTTCATTACAAATTTTATTTATTACACTATAAGGTGTTACTTTAGGCCAGGTTTTTTTAATTTGTTGGTTTACGGATCCGCCGACCCGATTTTGCCGATTTTCCAAAATAAAAATAAAATCGAATTTTCAGGCTTTTTTTTATTCTCGCCGACCCTAACAAATGCATTATCCCTGATAAATAATTAAAAAATCCTTTTTTATGAAATTAAATTTGCATTTATCACTAACAGAAGTGATGACACTTTCTGTTGTGAAAAATGAAACTTTCAGTTTACGTTTCTAAAAATAGACAAATCAATTATTAATGACCTTGAAATGTCGTTTGCGCAAATAATTTTGCGGAACGAAACCCGTGTTTAAAACCAATTACACAATAAGTTCGTTTCCCTTATTTGTCACCAGTCCGTAAGATGCATGTTCTCATATAAATAGATTTGTCCAAATGTGGACAGGTGGAAGTTCAAGACATCGAGTTAAAATACTGAATTTTATCAAATCTTTTGATATTTTCTTGTTTTATAGATAAAAAAAAAATATCGTCCATTTGGATAAAAAAAACGGGAATGCATGACAACAGATTATTTAACCTGATATTCTCGTTTTTCCAGTGGACGAGTCTATTACGTTTTTGACACGTGTGTTGAAACTTATTTTCGTACGACGTTTTACTTTTTTTTTTCTTTATCAGTATTCGTGCTTATTATTTTTCACCAAGTTTTGATTAAAAGCTAAGTCAAATAACTGACGTGAATCTGTTTTTCTTGTTTGTGAAATGACGATTTAATTTCGTCTTTGTCAATGTCCCCCCCCCTTTTTTTACGGGAAATTATTAGACTATGTCATGCGATGTTTACAGCTGAGCAATAATATTTCATCAAACTAAAATTTAAGAACGATGAAAAATAGTATGACAAACATATTATTAGAAAGGTGAAATGTATTTTTATTTTGCATATATCAGTTTTCTGTCTTGAAAGATCTTTTTTTTCTTTTTTTTTCCGACCGACCGACCCGACTTTTTCATTGAGAAAATCCGTAAACCAACAAATTAAAAAACCGTGGCCTTATGATATGGTACAAAAAACAACCCCATAAAATGGTTTGGTTTGACCCCAGATAACTTTAAAAATTGAAAAAGCTCCAAATTATCTCCCTTTGGTGCAAAAATGCCATTTTTTTTGCCTTAAATTTGAAATATCTTTTTTAACTCATTGGTGACCTATATTTTTTATTATTGTTTTCAAATAAGCTGTACATAAAATAAATAATTGTAAAATTTAAGTGATTTCTTATATTAGGTTATTTTTTTATTTCGATATTTCCTCTTTTTCTCCTATTAGTTCAACAGAAAAAAAGACATTAACAAAAATGTATGCATCTTCCAGAGGCAGATTTTAGCCTAAATGAATGGTGACCCCATTTTTTTATTTCATTTTTCTTTTAAGTATATGATAAAGTTTATTTATGAAAAAATATAGCGAAATCCTATATTAGAAAAAAAAATTCATTTACACCCAGGAGCTCCCTTAATTCAAGAAAGAAATATAATCAAAATACTTGAAAGCACTGAACAGTCAAGATTGCTTCAATCTTTCAGTGGGCAGTAAAATTAAATATTGCATTGGTTGTTTTTGATTTAACAGCTATTTTGATATTTTTTTATAAATGAAATTAACAATGACATAATTTACATTTTTAGAACAGATATTAGATCATTTTGTGCCTTGAATATCTGAGCATATATTACATAGATAAATTTCTAAAATTTGCACCTCTGGTGTATATACAAAATTTAGTCCTGGTATCTGTGATGAGTTTATTTACAGCCACTGGGTCGATGCCACTGCTGGTGGAGATTTATTTCCCTGAAGGTATCACCAGCCCAGTTGTCAGTACCTTTTGTGCTGACATGAATTATCATTGATATGGTTATATTTATAAATTAACTGTTAACAAAATTTTGAATTTTTGAAATACTAAGGCTTTTCTACCTCAGGCATAGATGATCTTAGCTGTATTTGGCAAAACTTTTAGGAATTTTGGTCCTTAATGCTCTTTAACTTTGTATTTTATTTGGCCTTTTGAACTTTTGGGGATTCCAGCGTCACTGATGAGTCTTTTGTCGACGAAAAGCGTGTCTGGCGTATAAACAAAATTTAGTTTTGTTAGGTACATAGTGTATCTATGATGAGTTTATTTATAGTCAATGCACTATATTTTGTGTATCAAAAAAGGTAGTGATCAGCCTTGGAACATTAAGGTATCAAGTCAGTCCCATGAGGTTTTGATTGCATTTCATTCAATCTTAACCTAAAAACCCAATGTCATTGAGGAATATAGGAAAATTGTATGGTCATATGGACTATTTTAAAATTTAAGGGACATTTTGGATGATTATTTTTTTTTAGAGAATAATGAATCAATTTAGTTTGATTCATGCACTTACATTAGTAAAATAAAACTTTAAAAGTTAAAACAAGTTCATTTAAGGGAGCTCGCTTCTCAGTTTCAAAGAAATTAAATTTTCAAAACACTAGTTTACATAGATAGGGGATTAATAAAGGAATCCAAAGAGCCAAATAAATATATAGGTCACCCTGCTTGTTTTCGAGATAGTAGCCATTGAAATTTTTGGCGGGAAAATATTCTCTCTTGTCTTTTCATATCTTTATCATTGACAAGTTGAAGTTCTCAAAAACTGTGAAAAAGTAATTAAAATTTTATAAGACTTTAACAGATGGCTTATCATTATACATGTAAAAGATTTACAAAAAGAAAAATGAGAATCACCGGGCAAATTTTTTCAAGGCATTCAAATGGATAAAACCAGAGGATTCCGAAAATCTGAAACATGACAAGCTAGCTTCCTTAAGAATTTTATTGCTTTTATAAAAGATTCAAACTTTCTGTTTAGAAGTTTCCTCTGAGTTTGGTATTTTTATTATTTTACTTTTAAACATAAATATGTTCCTGTCCATTTTTTTTAATATACTAATATCATTTGTGTGAATGAAAGCTGGGAAAACCTTCAACTGTTTCTGTCAACAAAGTACTCAATAAACAAGTCCACCTTTTACAGTATGTCAATAGTTCAATTACAAATTCTACAGAATGTATAAATTGGGGAGAAGCCATACTGTGTTTGCCAACAAATTAATAGTGATTGATGGCGTAAATATATCTTGTGGTGTAGAAAAGAAAATTTCCAAATAAAACACGAATTTGATCAAGTTACCGGAAATTTCCAAATTAAGATTTCCATGTTTTTTTTATTATTGCTGCAATAAGGCAACTAAATCATTCAAGACTTGACAGTTTAAAAGCCAAACGGACTAAAAAGTCTTAGAATAAGAATTTAAGTCTTAGAATAAGAATTTATTATTTTGATCTCGTGTATTATTCTTCTTGTAGATTTGTTCACATTTATTCAAATGTATTTAGAATGTATTGTACTGAAATGAAAGGCACATAATATATATTCTAAAAGTTGGCGCGAAAGCATATGCAATTATTTCTCCTCTTAATGTCCTACAATTTAATCATAATGGAAAAACAGATTTATGATCTGCAATATTTTACTTGAAAAGTTGTTTTCATTGAAATTGTGACCAATAATTATCTAAAGAACCAGGATTATATTTTTATACGCCAGACGCGCGTTTTGTCTTCATAAGACTCATCAGTGACGCTCAGATCAAAATAGTTAAAAAGCCAAACAAATACAAAGTTGAAGAGCATTGTTCCCTAATCATTTGCAATCATCTATTGAAACATATTTTTTTTTACCTTGACCTTAGAAAGACTTTTCCTAATTTTCTAGAAGTTCTCTAGGATTTTACAAGGATTTCTCCAAAATTTGTTGTTAGTTATCACAGAAATACTGATGCTGCAACAAAAACTTACTTTTGACTAAACAACATTTTACATTATTATAGATAGGGAAAGGGTCTATAGGACACAGATGATGCCATGCTTGCATACAACAGTATATATTATTATAGATAGGGAAAGGGTTTATAGGACACAGATGATGCCCTGCTTGCACACAACATTATATATTATTATAAATAGGGAAAGGGTCTATAGGACACAGATAATGCCCTGCTTGCATACAACATTATATATTATTATAGATAGGGAAAGGGTCTATAGGACACAGATGATGCCCTGCTTGCATACAACAGTATACATTATTATAGATAGGGAAAGGGTCTATAGGACACAGATGATGCCCTGCTTGCATACAACATTATATATTATTATAGATAGGGAAAGGGTCTATAGGACACAGATGATGCCCTGCTTGCACACAACAGTATATATTATTATAAATAGGGAAAGGGTCTATAGGACACAGATGGTGCCCTGCTTGCACACAACAGTATATACATGTATTATTATAAATAGGGAAAGGGTCTATAGAACACAGATGATGCCCTGCTTGCACACAACATTATATATTATTAGAGATAGGGAAAGGGTTTATAGAACACAGATGATGCCCTGCTTGCACACAACATTATATATTATTAGAGATAGGGAAAGGGTTTATAGGACACAGATGATGCCCTGCTTGCACACAACATTATATATTATTATAGATAGGGAAAGGGTCTATAGGACACAGATGATGCCCTGCTTGCACACAACACTAATATTATTATAAATAGGGAAAGGGTCTATAGGACACAGATGATGCCCTGCTTGCACACAACATTATATATTATTATAGATAGGGAAAGGGTCTATAGGACACAGATGATGCCCTGCTTGCACACAACATTATATATTATTATAGATAGGGAAAGGGTCTATAGGACACAGATGATGCCCTGCTTGCACACAACAGTATATATTATTATAAATAGGGAAAGGGTCTATAGAACACAGATGATGCCCTGCTTGCACACAACATTATATATTATTATAGATAGGGAAAGGGTTTATAGGACACAGATGATGCCCTGCTTGCACACAACATTATATATTATTATAAATAGGGAAAGGGTCTATAGGACACAGATGATGCCCTGCTTGCATACAACATTATATATTATTATAGATAGGGAAAGGGTCTATAGGACACAGATGGTGCCCTGCTTGCACACAACAGTATATATTATTATAAATAGGGAAAGGGTCTATAGAACACAGATGATGCCCTGCTTGCACACAACATTATATATTATTATAGATAGGGAAAGGGTCTATAGGACACAGATGATGCCCTGCTTGCACACAACACTAATATTATTATAAATAGGGAAAGGGTCTATAGGACACAGATGATGCCCTGCTTGCACACAACATTATATATTATTATAGATAGGGAAAGGGTCTATAGGACACAGATGATGCCCTGCTTGCATACAACATTATATATTATTATAAATAGGGAAAGGGTCTATAGGACACAGATGATGCCCTGCTTGCATACGACATTATATATTATTATAAATAGGGAAAGGGTCTATAGGACACAGATGATGCCCTGCTTGCACACAACATTATAAATCTTTCAAGAACCATAACTCCTGAACGGTAAAAGTCAAAGTTGTCCTTATTGAACTTGACCTCCATTTAGTCATCAGTAACAACATATTAAAATTTGAAAAGCTTAGATTGAATAGTTCATGAGTAAATGCAACAACATAAATGGAAACATCATTTTACAATCTTTCAAGAACCATAACTCCTGAACGGTAAAAGTCAAAATCGTCATTATTGAGCTTGACCTCCATTTGTCATCAGTAACAACATATTAAAATTTGGGAAGCTGTGGTAGAACAGTTCATGCGTATATGCACGGACACGACTGGAATCGCCATTTTACGATCTTTCAAGAACTATAACTACTGAACGGTAAAAGTCAAAATTATCATTATTGAGCTTGACGTCTATTTTGTCATCAGTAATAACATATAAGAATTTGAAAAGCTTTGGTTGAATGGTTCATGAGAAAATGCATGGACACGACTGGAAACACCATTTTTCAATCTTTCAAGAACCATAACTCGTGAACGGTAAAAGTCAAAATCGTCATTATTGAACTTGACCTCCATTTTGTCACCAGTAACAACATATTAAAATTTGGGAAGCTTTGGTAGATCAGTTCATGCGTAAATGCACGGACACGACTGGAAACACCATTTTTCAATCTTTCAAGAACCATAACTCCTGAACGGTAAAAGTAAAAATCGCCATTATTGAACTTGACCTTCATTTAGTTGTCAGTAACAACATATTAAAATTTTAAAAGCTTTGGTTGAACGGTTCATGAGTTAATGCCCGACAGCCAGCCGAGCATCCCCAAATCAATAACCGACATTTTTGTCACAAAAATCCGGTTAAAAAGGACAGTTACCCTTTTTAAAGTGACACGTTTGACTAAAACTCTAAAGGGTAGTCAATTTTTCATTCAAAAATATAATATACAGAAACCTTTTATACATAGATGTAGGACGATGTGGTGTGAGTGCCAATGAGACAACTCTCCATCCAAGTAATAATTTAAAAAGTAAACCATTATAGGTCAAATAACAGCCTTTATCATGGAGCTTTCCCCGCTCCCACCAAACAACAAGCTTTAAAACTGTTTTTGTCTTAAAAATTTACAACTGTCAATAACAATTTAAAAGACAATTCCTCAAATTATCCGAATTGACCATCAACTGGACATTAAACATTAATTATGTTACCTTATAAGACAAACAGACACAGATTATTATTCAGTCAGTAACACTTACTTTAAAAGTTCATGTATATATTATGCATAATAAGAGAAGTTGATTAACAATGTTAATGACCAGTCAAAATACTCTGTAATCAATTTAAATGTTGTATTTGAATATTTGCAGTCATCAAAAGTTTATTTTGCTTTGGCAAATTGAGGAAACTGTATATCTGCAAAGGAAAAATCAATATATGTATGGCTCCAGGTATTAGAGGTAGATTTAGGGGACAAGAAGCACAAGTTAGCCCCCAAGAGCTTCTTATTAAAAAGATGCATAGACCTTTTACAAATATCACTCCAATCATTGACTTACACCAAATCAATATATGTATGGCTCCAGGAATTAGAGGTAGATTTAGGGGGGCAAGAAGCACAAGTTGACCCCCCCCCCCCCCACCAAAGAAGTTCTTTATTAAGAAGATGCATAGTCCTTTCACAAGTACCACTTCAATCATTGACTTGCACTAAATTGTCCTTGAAATCATTCAAATTGGAAAATTTGATTTCATGATCAATTTACTAAAATGCATCAATTGCAGTGACATGAATTTTCACCATTTGCATTTTATTCTTTGTAAAAATCTATTAACATGATTAACTGCAAGTTCGAATCAATTTAAATGATTTATTTATTAATTTTAATGGTTTTGTAACTTGTAAGATTATTTTTCTTCCCATAAAAATATTTCATTAGGCGATAACAAATTTAATTATGAATATAAAAATATTTTGTTCAATTCAAAACAAATAATTTAAGTGGAGTCATTTACATTTATTTTAATTTGACATTTTATGTTATTTTTGTTAGTTATTGATTTTTGTAAATTTATTTTCATTTTCTTTAGACATATGTTGCATTGTCTTTTGTTTTTTGTTGTTTTCCTGTTTTCCTCTTTTAGTTTGTAACCTGGATATGTTTACGCTCAATCAATTTATGGCTTTTTGACAGCGGTATACTATTGTTGTCTTTATTTAGACCTCAAAATAGGTTTGGGCTCAATGTTGATTAGAAATGTGAATGTTTGTTTCTTGTTGGTGACCATGATGTTTTGGTCTAAAAACTTTCTGATTAATAGATATAGGAAGATGTGGTGTGAGTGCCAATGAGACAACTCTCCATCCAAGAAACAATTTGAAAAGTAAACCATTATAGGTTAAAGTACGGCCTTCAACACGGAGCCTTGGCTCACACCGAACAACAAGCTATAAAGGGCCCCAAAATTACTAGTGTAAAACCATTCAAACAGGAAAACCAACGGTCTAATCTATATAAACAAAACGAGAAACGAGAAACACGTATATATTACATAAACAAACGACAACTACTGTGTACATTAGATTCCTGACTTAGGACAGGTGCAAACAGTTGCAGCGGGATTAAACGTTTTAATGGATCCAAACCTTCTCCCTTTTTCCTGAAACAATAGCATATTAACATCACAACATAGAACAAGAGGCTCACAAGAGCCTGAATCGCTCACCTTAATTCTTTTGGTTAAATCTCTCATCAATGATTATTTTGGCTTTTCAATTTATTTAAATGTTCTTTGGATTGTCCTATTTTCTTCAAAAGCCAAAACAAATAATCATTTTCTCCTATGTTCTATTTTAGCCATAGGAGCTATGTTTCTTGACATACAAGGAAATAAAATATAAAATTTATACTAGATACTCTGAAACTCATTTAGCCTAAGTTTGGCTGAAATTGATACAGCAGTTTCAAAGGAGAAGATTTTTTTAAAGTAAGTCAACATGATGAACAAATTGTGAAAAAAGTCTTTAAAGGGCAATAACTCCTTAAGGGGTCAATTGACAATTTTGGTCAAATTGACTTGTTTGTAGATCTTACTTTGCTGAAAAATTATTGCTGTTTACAGTCTATCTCTATCTATAATAATATTCAAGATAATAAACAAAAACAGCAAAATTTCCTTAAAATTATCAATTAAGGGGCAGCATCCCAACAACAGGTCGTCTGATTCATCTGAAAATTTCAGGGCAGATAGATCTTGACCTGATAAACAATGATACCCCATGTCAGATTTGCTCTAAATGCTTTTGTTTTTGAGTTATAAGCCAAAAACTGCATTTGACCCCTATGTTCTATTTTTAGCAATGGCGACCATGTTTGTTGATAGATCAAAACTTCAGATACAATTTACAAACTAGATACCCTAAGGAACATTTAGTTAAAGTTTGGAAGTATTTGGCCCAGTAGTTTCAGAGGAGAAGATTTTTGTAAAAGATTACTAAGATTTACGAAAAATGGTTAAAAATTGACTATAAAGGGCAATAACTCCTAAAGGGGTCAACTGACCATTTCTGTCATGTTGACTTATTTGTAAATCTTACTTTGCTGAACATTATTGCTGTTTACAGTTTATCTCTATCTATAATAATATTCAAGATAATAACCAAAAACAGCAAAATTTCCTTAAAATTACCAATTCAGGGGCAGCAACCCAACAACGGGTTGTCTGATTCATCTGAAAATTTCAGGGCAGATAGATCTTGACCTGATAAACAATTTTATCCGCGTCAGATTTGCTCTAAATGCTTTGGTTTTTGAGTTATAAGCCAAAAACTGCATTTGACCCCTATGTTCTATTTTTAGCAATGGCGACGATGTTTGTAGATAGATCAAAACTTCGGATACAATTTATAAACTAGATACCCTAAGGAACATTCAGTTAAAGTTTGTAAGTATTTGGCCCAGTAGTTTCAGAGGAGAAGATTCTTGAAATAGTTTACGACAACAGACGACGAGGGACGACGACAGACGACGACAGACGACGGAGGATGCCAAGTGATGGCATAAGCTCACTTGGCCCTTCGGACCAGGTGAGCTAAAAAGACATGATAAAATATCAATTGGCAGACTTAACTCAATCAAATAACGTATGATTACACAATGAACGAATAAATTTGATCTGCGATATCTGAATACAAATGCACAGTTAATTAAATATTAGAGACAAACAATGACAAATAATGACTTTAATAGACCAAAACATGGTCACCAATAAAAAAAACAAACTAAAAGTGCCAAGGAGCCTGTATGGATAAAACTAGAGGATTCTGAAAATCTGGCAAAAAATCAAAAAGTAGAGGAGCAAACATCCTTAGGTCAAGGTGTTTGGTAATATGTACAACCTTTGTACTTGCTCTCTCTAGAGAAATTTCTAAAGAACAAAAACATTGACGCAAGTAACCAATGGACAAAGTTCTTAAATAGTACTAGGTCTATTGCAGCAAAAAAATACCTATAACAATGAATTATTTAATTTCAGAATAATTTTGAATTCTAGAGAATTGATAAGAAATATATCATGTATATGATGAAAATTAACCCAATTTAAGGTTTGCCAAGTGGTGTTAATTAGTTCATACTTAAATTATATCAGTGAAAGTAAAATTAACCTTTGCCATGTGCATTTATACAATGTATAAAGAAAATCATATGAGAATACAAAAAAAAACCACTTGGGGCCAAAAAATAGTGAAACAGAATATAAAAATCACTCTGAGGGGATAAAATCAATAAAACATATCTGAAGGAATGCATATGAGAAGACTATTAGAAACAAAAACTGAGGACCTAAATCAATGAAATAGATTAGATATGAAATATGATATAGCTATTAAACATTAATGTTTATATTACCCTATAATGATTGATCTTTAATGTCACCATTCTCCGTGGACATAATTTAATACGTCGAGGGAGATAACTCTATAAAAATTACCTGACTGTTTGGTTCAAGTTTTTTTATTTTTTTATATTTTTGTCAAAGGGTCAAAGTAAATAGTTTGCCAAAAGACCAAAATCCAAATGTGTATATAAAAAGAAAATCACATGTGAAATACTGTAAAAAAAAAAAACACTCTTGAGGCCTGAAAAATAATGAAACAGCAAAGAAAATATGTAAATATATCAAGAAAAAAATTACTTAAGGGGCTAAAATCAATATATTTAACCTAAAGGAATGAATGAATATGTGAAGACTATTAGAAACAAAAACTGAGGACCTAAAATCAATGAAATAGATTAGATATGAAATATGATATTGCTATTAAACATTAATGTTTATATTATCCTATAATGATTGATCTTTAATGTCACCATTCTCAGTGGACATAATTTAATACGATTGTTATTCTTATATAAACTCCATGGACATAATTTTATACGATCGTTACTCTTATGTCAACTCTGTGGAAAAATTATATACCATTAATATTGTTACATCATGCACTGGTGAAAGTCATTAGCAGCCAAATAAATTTTTATTTGACAATTTGGTAATTTGTATTATAAAAAAATTTGTGATATACATATTGACAGTTTAAGGTGTTTTTTTTTTTAAATTGTGAAGGAATGTATCAAAACAATGAGACAATTTTTGTTCTTAACAATGTGAAGAAAGAAACGGTAAGATTTTTTATTTGATATGTTATTCTAACATAATGTCTAATATATAAAGAGAACATATTTTTATTGTGTTTCTATTATAGTCATGATCACATGTTTAACCCCGCCACATTATTTATGTATGTGCCTATCCCAAGTCAGGAGCCTGTAATTCAGTGGTTGTCGTTTGTTTAAGTGTTACATATTTGTTTTTTCTTTATTTTTTTACATCAATAAGGCCGTTTGTTTTCTCGTTTGAATTGCTTTACATTGTCTTATCAGGGCCTTTTATAGCTGACTTTGTGATATGGGCTTTGCTCATTGTTAAAGGCCGTACGGTTACCTATAGTTGTTAATGTTTGTGTCATTTTGGTCTTTTGTGGATAGTTGTCTCATTGGCAATCATACCACATCTTCTTTTTTATATGATTGTCGTATAATAAAACTAAATTTGCTAAAGGTGGAGAAATGCATGTTTTAAGAAAAATATGATATCATTCAAGTTTGAGAATGTGCCATTGTATGCCCAACTTTAAGTGTCCATCACTGACTTCTAGGACAAAACAATGAAAAATCATAATTTTACTCTGACCTGTTATTGGTGACACTGTGGATTCACTTACATTTTTGTAGTTCATTCTTATTCTTGAGAAATTAATTTTCATGAATTTTGTGGGTAAAAATTAAACCAGGAATTAAAAAAAAATCATTTTAGGTTTGTATACAGATTTGGCAGAAACCAGGAAATTAAATACCCATGAAAAATTGTTTCTCTTCCATCTACAAAAATAAATGAATCCCACTATTCCTTTTTCAATGAGAAATTTCTGCTAATGAGCAATCTTTGAATTAAAACTTACAGGAAGCTTAAACTTGAAGTTGCTGATACTAAATATAGGATAAAAATTTCAATAATGCACATGACATTTTTATGGTCAATTTTTTTAGCAAAAAGGAAGTAGATCGTAAAAGAAATTGAAAACTTATTACACTATATGGCTTAATTAAAAGACTCTTGGTGTCATAAATCAAGAAGCTATGACATGAAGTTGCTGAGATAAATGCAAGAAAAAATTGTTACGAAAATAAAAAAATATTAACAAAACAATCTGTGGTAAATTCAAAATGAGTTAGGGAGGTCCATAAAAACTAATAAATTCAGGATTTTTTGTACCTTAAACAATATGCAATTAAATTTTACAGCTTTTCACCTAAACAAAGGAGTAGGTTTAGTAAGACCACTTTTTGGCCCCAAAATATAGCAGTTTTACAAAATTGTTTAAATGTAAACTTTTAGTTATTTTTTGGAAAGTATAATGCCTCTGCTACATAAATATGGGCTGTTTTTGGCATTACAATGCACATATATCAGGTACTTGCATCATTAAGTCATGCTTAATTATTGAAATCTTCACAATTTCAGCATTTTAGTTAAATTTTAGACGGTTTCCGTCTTTAAAGAAAGTGGCCGCATTCGTGTTCATTCTTGATATTGAAATGTAAGTTGTGTTTAATGATAATACATAACATATATAAAGATCGATGATGAACACGGATGGCACTTTCATTTTTGACAAAAATTATCTCAAAAGTGACAGTTTTTGTCATTCGTCAGATAAACTTGAAATTTGAGGCCAAAACCGGCCCTTACCGGACATACATACTCCTTTTAATTCTAAACAGATTAATCTTCCAGTTATTTTTAAATAAATTGACTTATTGTAAAAATAAAGGCATCAGTAGTATACCGCTGTTCAAAACTCATAAATCCATGGACAAAAAACCAAAATCAGGGTAACAAACTAAAACTGAGGGAAACGCATTTAATATAAGAGGAGAACAACAACACAACATTAAAATGTAATACACACAGAAAGTTTCAGAAACAGACTAAGCATTAGACAAAATCATATGAGAATAAAACATGTAACATGTATGATATTTTCAATTCAATAAGGAAAGAACTTTAGGCATATTTTTTCTTGTTATAAAGCTATCAAATGCATCAATATGCCATCATATTGGGAAAACTGAAACCATATCTAATAGATCAAAAAACTCAAATTTATCACAAAGAAAACAGATTATTTGTGTATCTTGGGGTGAATATTTTCATTTAGTCAAGAAAGAGATTGATCTTTCTTCTCTTTTATTAGTTTTCTCACAAAATCTTTGTGAAATTCAGTAGGCAGCACTGATCTTTAAAGGTCATAAAACCTTTCCAGTAACATGATAAAAAATGTTTTTATTCTAATTGTGTGCACTAAAATTGTATACTGTGGTTTCATTGCTATTTGTTGGATACCAATTTTCCAGGATTTCGTGTTACCAGGGAATCACAAATTTCAATGTCCAAGTAATTACAATTGTATATAGAAATGTATGCAGGCTTTGGTAAAACCACTAAATCAAATATTCATGAAAATGAAAATTGTCATCAATCCACAAAAATCAGTACCCACAAAAAATAACTGTAACCACTGTATACAACAAATGTGGAAATATTAAATCTGTAGTGAAAAATTATTCAACTTTGTCATCTTTCATTTTTCTTGTGGAAGGAGGCATAATTTGTTTGGTTTAACCTTCTGTTATATAAGACCTCTCATTTATACTACACAATTTCTTTGTGATAGAAGTATTGGTTAGGAAACACTGATTACACTATCTATGGAGCTTTAGAAAATGATTCCAACTTTAATGAAATGTGTCTCTAATTTCTCATCCCTTAGCATCTATAATTAAGACAGCATATAACTTATCTAGGTCAAAAGTTAGCAAATAGGCTAAGTCATGTAAATTAAAGGCTATAATATATCAAATCTCAAATATCAATTTTTTTTTTCCTTAAGCACCCAAGTTTGTAACTTTAGATAATTATTCCAAGTTTTATTATATCTGTTTCAAATTCGATAGCATCTATAATTAAGACAGTATATGGTCCTTATCTTAATCAAAAGGTACATGTAGCACAGAGGCTAAATTTATGGTTAGTTTGTAACTTGGAAGCTTTAGATAATTATTCAAAGTTTTATGATATCTGACATCTATAATTAAGACATTGTTGTTCTTATCTTAATCAAAAGGCAGCACAGAGGCTTAATCCTTTATTGATGGCTAGTGTATTTAAATACTATGAAATGTGTATGATCACCAATAAGATAACTACCCACCAACATCCCAAAGGACAAAGATAGAAACAATTACCAGTATTGTTATAATGTCTGGTGTTATTCGCCTTTTTACTGGAAAACAAAACTTGAAATACCCAAAGGAAAAATATGTAAACAACTATGGCCAATGTTATTTGCCTTTATACAGTGAAAACAAAATTTTAACAATCCTTCGATACAAATAACTATACGTCTGATCTGTTTTGTCTTTAAAGTCAAACAAAACTTGAAGTACAAAATGGACAGGGATTTAATTAAATATGTCTGATTATGTTTACACTTTTCAATTGGAAGGAGGAAAGATTTTAGTTTTAAAATATTAGATAGGAAAAAAAAGGCATGGCAATCAGGCAAGTTAAGGCAACTGTTCTTACAGCTATTCCTAATCTTAATTTTTCAAATTTGTTTTAGCATGTTTAGTAAACCTGTATTTCAGCTACTACGCACAGACTGTTGTGGAATATTGAAAGCAGAACCATAATTAGAAAAAGGTTTATATTCTTATATTAATCTTGAATAATATACATTTTATTCTATTTCAGATACAGAGAAAAAAAATCATCAAGATATCCAAGTGACATCTATTTCATTGGACGTGCAAAACATAATAAAAGGACTTAATTTGTGCAGATCATAAATCTAAAGATATGCAGTGATGTTACAGTATAATGCCAAATCATAATGGACCTCCATCTTTAATTCGCAACAACGAATCACTACAGCAAAATGGAAACCCTCAACTGTCACCATGGTTACAAAATTCAACTCCGAGCATAAACAAAATCACACTATTAAATACTTCAAGTGACAGCATAACAATGCAGCCGAGTTTCCGACAAATTTCTGACGTGGATTCATTAGAAGATGACACTCATTTGCATAAAACTGCAGTGATTATAATAATGAGCATTCTTATTTTCATTTCACTTAGCATTTCTGCTGCTGTTTTAGTTTTTTGCAAGAAGAAAAATTCTGTGTTCAGTTATCAAAAATCTGAGCAAGGAGATAAAGATTATGAGTATGAAATGGATGACATAAATACTGAAAATGAATCTTCTGATTCCATGGAAACCAGTGAACCAATCAGATCACAGACTTATCCTTCAATAGCAGACGTTAATTCATCTTCAAATAAAATCAGATACAAGTTTATACCCAAATCTAATACATTTTCAGGAATTGATTATTGTGGTTTGGATATGAGTCGTGAACATTCAAACAACTTTTCCCTATCAAACAGCTTGTATTCAAGTTCATCACCAAGTCTTAATTTTCAATCACTCACAATAAAAGTTGATGTTGAACCATGTTTGCAATCTCAATCATCAGATTGCTTGACTGATTATTCATTGTGCAATGATAATTCAAGCACTTATACAACTGAACATGAGCATAATTTAAATTCACATTCAACTGAACGCTTCAACAGTGCTATTCCTTGGGATTATGATTCAAACTCTTTAGAAAATGAAGATCTGCAAACAGCATCAATATTATCTAAAAACCCTTTCACAGAATCAACAAACAGTTCTGATCAGAACTTTTCAATAAGTCCTCAATGCTCAATAAATTTTTCAAATGAAACTGGAAATAAAAAGTCTCAGAAAAATTGGGTTTTAGAAAAACAAAGTTCTGAGGAAAGTGATGAATTGTTTCAAATCAGTAAACCACTTTTACACAAGAGGGGAGACTACTCTAATTGACTTCAGAATTGCAGCCAAATGTATTGCTTATCTACAATAATGAATAAATGTTTCATAAAATGTGTTTTTTCTTCTTAATGAAATTCAAACCCTCACCACCTGAAACCAAGAATAACTTCAGTAAAACAAAAGGCCTGAGGATATATTGTTCAAGTAAATTTCGTTTTCTGACTCGGGTAGTTAATTTTTTAAGTAAAGTTGTCCCCCTTATTTCTCTAGTTTTTTTTGCTTACTTGTATAAGGCAGAGAAAAAATGATTTGTGTTTCTGGTAACCCAACCGACCCTGTTTTTTAGCCTCGACCCTAACTTTTTTATTGGATCTTCCAAAAAAAAAAAAAAATTATCAACCAACCCTGTTTTTGACACAGGCTTCTGATAGATGACATAATATTTTTTCTCTCTTGCTTCCTCTTGCATAGAAAGCCAGTAAAACAATTTATTAATGTCAAAAGGTATTCCAAATAGGTTAAAATTCAAGAAATTTGCACAGTAGGTGCTTCAAAAACATTGCAAATGGCACACTTCTGGTTTTTGAAACTAATTACGGATCCGGACATGGAAAAAACATGATAATTTTCAAGATTTCATTTACGATGTCAAAAAAAAAAAAAGAAAAAAAAAAGAATTCCGACCTACCGACCCTATTTTTCAAAATGATGTTACCGGAAACACATATCTTTTTTTTTAGGCCTAAGAAAGTCATATTACTCTTTCTTGAATTTCTCGTTTTCTCTTTCATATCATGAATACTATTCAAACTACAAAAGGTAAAGATAAAGATGAGATATCTTGTATCAATACATAAAAAAAAATCCATCACACTTGAATTGACAAAAGGAAAGCTAAATGTTTTTTTGGTTTAAAAGTACTAAGGCTTTCATCAAACTACAACATTCAGAATTACTTATAGATTATCGTTGATCATCTCAACGAGATTGATTTTCTTGCTTGAGCTGGTACAGCGAAAGCGAGAAAAGCAATCGAGTTGAGATGACCAATGATAATCTGTTTATCGCTATTTTACCTATGACGACATTGTCAATTTCATGTCAATTTCGTTAGCAACGCCACGTGGCCTCCTTAGTTTCTAGCAATAATTTTTCCATCTCAAGCGAGAAGTATGAAAGAAAATTATCACAAAAAAGGATCAAAGGAAAAATGCACAAAATAGTGATAAAAAAGTTTACCTGCATTTTCTACAAACAGTCAGCACTCCAGCTCATCAATATTCACCAGCCTGCCAACTTACCTTAATAACTTTTGCTAATGAATCAGCTCCCTTTGCTGTCAGACTACAGCCAGTGAAGTTGATGGAGTTTACTGTGGTTGAGTTCTTTATTCCTTTACACAGAACTGAAATAAGAAAACAGTAATCATGGAAACAGATTCAAAACTACCTAAGGGCAGTTTCATTAAAACATTCATGGGACCCAGGGAAGTTAACTTAAATTTGCCACTTTGGATAAGTGTGAAATATTGCGTTTAATAGGCATAAAATGTATGCAGGACTCTAACATTGCTTCTATGGGAGGTCATGGTATTTTTAAATTGCCTTCCCTGGGTCCCCTATATGTTTTAAAAGAACAGCCCTAAGCCTCTTTTTTTGTATTGAATTTTATAAATTTCCAAGATCATTTATTGATCATGATCTGTATTGCTGACTTGCTGTGTATAATTGATTGAAAATACTATCAGCAAACAAGAAAATAGTAGCACTGCAGATCTAAAATTGCTAACACTCTTCAATTTCATCAATCTAGCTGCCGACTAAATATAAAATTTATCCATTTTATGAAAATTAAGAAAACTTTGACAAAAGCCTTCTATCCAAGGTCTTTATGAAAAACAGAGATGAGCATTTGAGGATTGCACACATAAAACAGGTTCAACCCCTTTCAATTATGAACTAAGCTTTACTGATAGTGAGTTGTTGTTTGTTGTTTGTCTCAAGAGGAAAAATATTGATAACACTTAGTGCAGTGACAGAATTACAATTTGTATGTAACATGATCACATCACAACTGAATGCAGAAATATTATGATCAAATCAAGTTAAAATCACCAAGGTATAAATATTAAGATGTGACAATACAGGTAACGCCTTATTGATGATTGCTATTTGCAGAAGTGTCTTGTTAAATTTTTAGAGAAAAATATCTAATGCAACAATGTTGTATGATGATGTCAATATATAGTTAAACTATGGCAAAGTCTCAGGTGGCTTGTCGCATATTTAGAAACAGCTATTCATAACATAAAATGCATCTATATAAAAAGTATGAAGGATCCAGGTATTCTATATATAGCTACCTTCTAAAATATTACTATTAAGCTTTTAAAAAAGTTAACTAACACTGCTGCCATCGGGTCACTATCCCTATTTTGAGTTTTCTGCGACAAAAGTCAAAGGTTCAACAAAAACTACCTTGACCAAGAACTTTAACCTGAAGCGACTAATTCAAGCAATACAATTGTATGACAAGAAGACACTACTTTCATGTTTGTTTTTTATTAAAATGTGCAAATATTTTTCTTGTGAAACTTATATCTACTCACTATCTAATCCATTATCTCCAATACGACAGAACTCAAATGATACATGACTCAATGTTGAGTTCTTTGCCAATCCCTGAAAATAAAAGTAAATATGTCCAAATAAAGTTAAAAATAATTTTTCAGCTGATACATATATATACAATTTATATGGTTTCAACTAATGAAAGATCCATTGGCGCTGTTGCAATAGTTTTATAATCTATATTATTTCTCCACTAAAAAATAATAATCTATATACCAATATTTTGAATTCAAGTATTTGTAAACCCAGTCAATTTAAGCCACATGAAATTCAATTTTGAATACACTAAAAAAAGGAGGAAAATATAAGGTTTTTATCAGCCAGTTCATCTCAGATGAATTAATGTTCAGTCTCGGTTTTTTTTTTAATATTGCTTAGACATGGACAACAAATAACTCTTTAATAGATAACTTACAAGCAGATTCCATTGAATATGTAGCAAAATGTAATATCTTTGGTTAGCTTGCTCATTAGCTGAACCGTGAAGTCACTGTTAGGCTCAATAAACTACCCTACTTAAAGAATAGACTAGTCCAACAGTAACCAATCTATCTGTCTGTTGGACTATGCTTCTTCGAAAGGAGGGTAGCATACCTGACCTAATAATGACTTCCCGGTTCAGCTAACAAGCAAGCTAAACGAAGATATTACGTTTCGATACATACTCAATAGAATCCGCTGTATATAATTCTGAAAGTCATCAATCTTTGTCTAAAATGTAAATGAGGCAGTCAAAATCACTTAATTTCCCCTTCACTTTTCTTATTTTTCAGTCTATTCCATAAAGTTCAAATCTATGCAAAGGAGTATTTAAGCAATTTTATCTATTAAAGTTGTGATATTAACAAAAATAAACAAATCATGAAAATTTTCAGTTTGTTATTTCATACTAGTCAACTCAGCTTTATCAATTTATTTAGTAGAAGGAAAGACAACTCTATTTTTTTTAAGGTTCATTTTAAAATTGTTATACGATGATGACTGATTTACCCATATTTTCACTATTTTATTTATTGTGTCTGTTTAGTTAACGCATCAATGTAAATATAACGGAATTTGATGAAACTGTCAATTAAGTGAGAGGGTTAGCGCTATAAAACCAGGTTTAACCATTTTCTACATTTGAAAATGCCTGTACCAAGTCAGGAATATGACAGTTCTTGTCCATTCGTTTTTGATGGGTTTTGTTATTTGATTTTGCCATGTGATTATGGACTTTCCAAATTGATTTTCCTCTAAGTTCATCATTTGTGTGATTTTACTTTTTGTATGACTATGTCCATATGTCACTTCTAAAAAAAATTTGAATCTGTGCTATTTCATTTATAATTTTTTGGTGAGGCAATAAAATGTTTTATGGTAGGTATTAAATGGAAAAAAAATAATTCTGATTACCTTAAATTCTTCAGATAGGTTTTTATATGACATAATATGAATTTGAGTTATTTGTCATGGCTGCCATTTTCATACAGGTGTTATTAGCGTATAATAAAGTGAAACAGATTATTTTAATTCTAGGTGATAAATTTATATGCTTAAAACTACCATAAACACAATACTGATTTATCTGTTATTACCCATAGTCAATCAGTCAGATGGTCATTCTTAACCAAATTTTCTACTAAATGATAAAATTTTAGTGGTCAGGGTACCGTATAAAGGGGTGTATAGTCCGTGTTTTTTTACCCTGGGAATGAAATTGATGGAAGAGGTGCGTGCGGACTATGCAGTTCTATAGGATTTCATGACCTTTTTTTTCCAGAGTTTCGGATACGATGTTGAACGAGGTTTGGCCAAGAAACAGAAACATCATGTGTTGTCAATGTTATAATGTATTCTTGACAACTCTTTGTATTATTTAGAAATAAAATAAACAATCCAACTGTATTCTTGACTACTCTTTGTATTTTTTTAAATAAAATAAACAATTTAACCATGTTGACTTAGTAATTTGCATAAAATTCAGCCTTTGATCGAATGTCCGCTTTGTTTCGGATTTGGTAAAATTTGTGTCATTACATCTCAACAGTGTACCTGAATCCTGAATATCAATGAAAGATGAACCCTTCAATGGTAAAACCGTAATAGTCAAGTTGAAACCTAGTGAAATCTTCCCAAGATCGATTGTGTTTAATATTATTCGCGTGTGTAACAGGTAAACAACGAAGCGCCATTTTGAAAGTGTGTGATTAAAGTATCAAATATTTTCGTATTCCGACTTTTTGTGTTCAACTCTTAACTTATCGACGTAAATGAATCAAGACCTGACATTTTTTAATTGTAAATCGTAACCATTAATACTGAAAGTGTAAACCCGAAAGAAGTGGAATTTTGTATACGAAACTATATTTCCAGGTGAAAGTTCATATTGTGCAGGTGTATCGTCTTACATGAATGAGTTTACGGGTGTGTGTTGAAAGCTATTAATTAACCATGTCAACTTTTGACAAGTGATGAATGTAATTCAATAACCTGAGGCAGTTCTTCAAATCAATAAAAGAAATGATAAGATAAGATATAAGAGTTATAACAATTTAATATACCAAAAGGGATAAGCTTGGTTTTTACAGTCTGAGTTGAATTCATTTTCGATCTTAACTGTTTGATCTTTAATTTCTTTTGTTTGATAGCATACCAAATATTTATTTTTAGAATTTTAAACAGTTTATTGGCTTGGGCAAGCTACCACTTACAATGATATCAAAAGTGATCAGCCGATAGTTAAATGTCCATGATTGAATTAATTAACATTTATTACATGAATACAGTTCTTACTTTCATTGTTTGGGACTTTAAATTAATTAGTAAAGAATGATAGTCTGTAAGACGATTTAATTAAGCAATTAAATAGAATCTTTTGAAGACTTTTTAAATAGATTAAATACATATCTTTTAAGTCCTCTTTTACAAACTGATCATAATTTTATATTCATCATCGATCTTTTAACCACAATGATTAGTGTGTTGCAATCTTTAACAAAGATTAAAAATATATCTTTAAAGATCCCATTCAGAAACTTATCATAAGTTTTAACTGACTATCCATCTCTTTAACAACAATACTTACTATATTGCCGATCACAAAAAAAATTTTTAAAAAAAATACCGCAAATTCGGCATTTTCCGTCAGTTTGCGGACCCGATCTTGTCAAAAGTTGCGGCGGACTATACAAGCAAACTAGACTTTTTCCTCGATATTTGGGGATGAAGAAGGGGTGCAGACTATACATAAATGCGGACAATACACGGCCGAATACAGTATATTGATATTTTTACTTCCAGTCTTAGCTAGAAAGAACAGGGACTCACTTTGATCAATGTGGTCAGGTCACGCTCTCTCAATGGTAAACCTTGTAACTCTAGGCATGACAGAGCAGGCGTCACACTCAAACATTCCTTTAAAGCTTTACACAGTCTATAAGTTATTTCTTTTGATCTGATTGATGGCATCTTTCTCTTCTCAATAATGGCTTTCTTCTCTGTAAAATAAATTGAAGAAATATAATGTTGGTTAATAATAAAAGTAACTAAATTTCAAAGCAGATATGACATTGATGCCTGAGATTTACATACTGTGGATTCATTATTATTGGTGAGATTCATCGTTATTGGTGAGATTCATCGTTATTGGTGAGATTCATTATTATTGGTGAGATTCATTATTATTGGTGAGATTCATTATTATTGGTGAGATTCCAATTTTCGTTGTTTTCATGAGACTCTTTGTAAGCTCTCTATTGAATCATGTGTTTATCACAAATCAGGTCAATAATTCATCAGTGTTCTCTCTAAGCATCATCGTAATGTGAGGCTATAGTTTTAAATGTAATGCTATCTGAAGTGGTTTTCTTATAGATTGTGTTATGGATGTGATGCTATAATTTTAAGAAAAAAGATGGTATTTAGATTTTTCCTGATTACCATTTTCATCATTTGGTGGTGTGTAGTAACTACGTATTCCAACAAACTCCAAACTTTTGTTGATTTTAAGTGTGTTTAGTATCGGCTGCCAGTCTGTTACTCTGAAATATATCAAAAGTAAAAGTTAATTTTAGCATTTCACATGCTAATAACCAGATGCTCTGCAGGGCGCAGCTTTATAAGACCGCAGAGGTTGAACCCTGAACGGTTGGGGCAAGTATGGACACATTATTCAAGCTGGATTCAGCTCTAAATTTGAATTGTGATTAAATAGTTGACACAGCATAGGTTTCTGACACAGAATGAATGTGGTCTAATGAACTTAAAAAAAATGTTTTGCCTTTGAGCAATTTAAGCAATTCACTTTATGCTTTTGAATATTAATCCTCTTCAAAAATATTTGAAGAAATTTTCTTTTTATTTATGAAATCTGAAATGAGAAAAATTTGTAAGGGTTCCGCGGAACCCAGTGTCTCGCTTACTTTTGCTGCAACTCCCAGGCTCAACAAAAATGAGGAAATAAATAAATACAGAAAAAAACAGAATTTTATTTTTACAAAATTTTCTTCTGGATACTATCTTATGATCATAAACAAGCTTCTGTCCAAGTTTGGTTAAAATCCAGTATTGTTTAAGAAAGTTATTAAATTTTCAAAAACTTTAACCACAGAGTGAATATTTGTGGACGCCGCCCCCAAACAAAAAGTAGGATCGCTTAGTCTCGCTTTTTTGACTAAAGTCGAAGGCTCGACAAAAATTGACCCCCCCCAATTTTTGTTCACATCCCCTTTTTCCTTATTCCTAAACTGATTTCAATTCAAATTTCTAATGGAATTTGCAACAATAACTGCTCATTTGCATACATCATAAAATATTAAAATGTAAAAAAAAAGTGCTTGTTATCAGTGAATGGTAAAGATTGTTTTAATTTATCAGTTGGTAGTAAAAATGAAAATACATTGTTGAACCCTTTGGACCTTAATGTAGACCAATTTGAAAACGAGACCAAAAATTAAGAATCTACATACAGAGTTAGATTTGGCATATCAAAGAACCATAATTGGTCCGAGAACACAATTAATTCGAAGTGCATTTCTTTTAGAACATAAATGAAAATTAAAAAAATCCCACCTGCACTTTCTCAATGAAACTTTTACAGTGTGTTGTACGACTTTTGGGACAAATTATATCAAAATTATAGAAAACTTCATCGTCTCTAACTCAAAGTATGGACAATTTTATCTTTAGGGCGTCTTGAAATCTTTTGACAGCGTCCGAAGTGCTATTTTCAACCCTTTTTTAAACATGGAGAAATAAATTTGGAAGGGGTATAAAAATTAATGGCAAGTAACCCACTGTTAACACTAGGGACTATATTCGTGAACAACAAAAATCAAGGGACGACAATTGTGTTCTTGGACTTAATAGGATAGAAAGAGTTGACAAATCTTAAAAAACTTGGTATGACCAAAGCTTAATAAATTATAACACTGCTTGCAGAGTTTCATAACAATAGGATATATATTATAGACAATATGTTAAATTCTATACTCATCTTTGCGTGTTTTTACGTTAAAATTGAAAAAATTCAACTATCAACATGTTGGGCTTTAAAAATTAAAATATTGCAAAAAAATTCCTTTTAAATGCCTCAATATATCATTTATTATGTAATAAAAGCAAGAGATTACTCATTTGATTTATCAAACTTAGCATAATTATTCAAAAGTCAAATTTATATCAGCCTGGGCCTAAAAATGGAGGTTTTTCAATGAAAGGGGACCTTACATGAAGATGTAATATTTTACAGCAATTTTAAATTTGTGAAGCTTTTTGGTTATAAATAATCCTTACATATGTATTGAATGTACTTTAAATGGAAAGAAAAGTTACAAATAACATATCATATTAGTTTAAAAGAGTCTTAAGCCAAGTAAGTCTGGAAAAAATAAGGGTCAATTTAGGCCGTGCCACATATTTACATTAAAAAATGCATATTGAGGCTATAAGAAATAAAAAATTGTGTCTTTTTTTATCATTTCTATATTCATGTGACATGATACAACAAATCTGAGCACAAAAAGGCTCTTGCAATTAACTTTTCTTGCAGACAGTATGGTCTGATACAAAGATTTTTGGCTTTTTAGTGAAAGACTTGAATGCAATTTTAGTCTCAACAGGCTTATATTTAAACCACTTGCTATCCTACAGAAGAAAAGAAAGATATTATGTGAAATGGAACAGGTACAATAGACATTGTAAAGTGCTTTTGGTACAAATTTAGTGAGGTCTTTATTGTGGACTTTAAATTTTATGTACCAAGAACCCCACTTTTGACTTCATCCAAACAGGGCGTTAGACAAGGGTAATTTAAACAACACTTTTTGCACATATTGTCTGAGATAATCTTCTTTTCTGTAGATTCCGAGTTCATAAACAAGTAAAAGAACTAAATAAAGGCATAGAAACACAAGTATTGACACATGAAAACCTGTCAGATAGAAAGTCAAGATGCCATGTATGCATCAATATTGAAAAAGCCTTAAAATGCCTATTTTGACCATAAAATGCCAAAATTGATCATTTTTGCAGAAATTCTATAGAATAAAAGTTCAAATCCTTTAGTTTCATGCTATTTGACAAATTGACACCACCAAATCATTTAGGGAAGTTGCCAAAGTACAGATTCTATAATTACAGACTTCACCTCTTAGGTCCGAGAACACAATTAATTCGAAGTGCATTTCTTTTAGAACATAAATGAAAATTTTAAAAAAAACACCTACGCTTTCTCAATGAAACTTTTACAGTGTGTTGTACTACTTTTGGGACAAATTATATCAAAATTATAGAAAACTTCATTGTCTCTAACTCAAAATATGGACAACTTTTTCTTTAGGGCGTCTTGAAATCTTTTGACAGCGTCCAAAGTGCTATTTTTCAACCTTTTTCACCTGGACCAAATCACTATTTTCCTTTAAAATTCTGGACCCAAATTTTTTTACAGTGTAATTTCACCCCCCTACTTACAATTTGAGGCATTAAACATGGAGAAATAAATTTGGAAGGGGTATAAAAATTAATGGCAAGTAACCCACTGTTAACACTAGGGACTATATTCGTGAACAACGAAAATCAAGGGACGACAATTGTGGTCTCGGACCAATTATTCAATTTTTGATGAATTCAAACAAAGCTTTATTTTGGACCAACTCGAAAAATGGTTCAATAATAAAAAATCTAAGTACATTTTTAGATTCAGCATATCAAAGAACCCCAAGGATTCAATTTTTGTTATTATCAAACTAAGTTTAATTTTAGACCCTTTGGACCTTAATGTATACCAATTTGGAAACGGGACCAAAAATTAAGAATCTACATACACAGTTAGATTAGGCATATCAAAGAACCCCAATCATTCAATTTTTGATGAAATCAAACAAAGTTAAGTTTTGGACCCTTTGGGCCCCTTATTCCCAAACTGTTGAGACCAAAACTCCCAAAATCAATCCCAACCTTCCTTTTGGGTTCATAAACCTTGTGTTTAAAATTCATTGATTTCTATTTACTTAAACTAAAGTTATAGTGCGAAAACCAAGAAAATGCTTATTTGGGCCCTTTTTTGGCCCCTAAATCCTAAACAGTTAGAACCAAAACTTACCAAATCAATCCTAACCTTCCTTTTATGGTCATAAACCTTGTATTTAAATTTCATAGACTTCTATTCACTTAAACTAAAGTTATAGTGCAAAAACCAAAAGTATTCGGATGACGACGACGACGCCAACGTGATACCAATATACAACCAGTTCTTCAGGATTTTGAAATTGAATGTGTTTCCGAAAAGAAAATCTTTCACTGAGTGAGCTAGTCCAAAATAAAACCGTGAAACCAGTATGGTCTAACTAAGTTTAGTGATAGCCATATGAACTTTTGGCGGCTATAGTTTTTAACTTTTAAGTAATTTGATATCTGGTGGAGAGTTGTCTCATTAGCTACCATATAAAATATTCTTATTTTTATATATGAATTTCTTATGAACTAATAGAGATTTCCTGATTACCTGTTAACTGTGTATGCTAACAAATTTTTAATGGGAGCTAACTCTGCACACCCTAATGAAAAGATTTATTGTTTTATATCTCAGTTTATAAAGTAGCGTAAAGCTAAGCAACAATTTTCCCGTAATAGATTCTAAGATTCCATTTTGTTTTGTTTAAATAATGTTAAATTAGTGTACCACTTGTATCATTTGCACTGATTTTATTATATACAATGTATTGTCATGATTGTGTACAAACTGGTCCAAATTTCAATGTACATATAAAAGATCATTGGTCAGAGATGGGTCCGATTACTTTCAATGTAATTGATTAAATTACAATTACTTTGTCATTTGTACGATTAAATTAAATTAATGATTACATCATTTCTGAAAGTGTCTGATTAAATTAATGATTACATTGGCAAAGTAATCATGATTACATTACATCTGATTACAATGAATTAAAAAAAAACATTTTGCATGATGTGAATGAATAAACGTTTAATATATAACTATAGCATTTTTTAGAAAGTATTGTGTTTTCTATATTATAAAATGATAACTTCAAACTTCATCTATTTAATAAACCTCAAAAGTTCACTTCATACATACATGAACATTGTGTCACTGGTATGTCGACCCATCAAACTTTATCATCATTAATCTCTGATTATTATTTTGACTTCAATTGAATATAGCTTTATAAAAAGCATTTGCTGTTTGACTTCTGACCTATTTTAGACTTTAATTTATATTTGTTTCAAGGTGCAGTTTATGGGAGTTAAAATATGGATGAAATAAAGTGACCAGTTTAATCAAATAGTAAACAAAATACAAGTGCTAAAAATCATTGCATTTTACATGTCCAGTCCAAATACATACAAAAAATTGCTTATTTTGAACAAGATATTTGTTTTTTAAATTTTTAATAAATTTTGTGCTAATTAGATAAATGATCACATGTCTGATTTATCTTTTACCATATATTGTCCTACAGCTTTACTCAGTTGGTAATTGCAATAAAAACAAACCTTAATTGGTTTCCTACCTGTCAATTTGAAGTTGACAAAAATCACAACATTAACAAAGGTTATAATTAAGGGTTAAAGAAAAGTATTACTTGAATATGACAAATTATTGATAAATTATTATCAAATATATATGTACATCTTTAAATTGTGAATGTATGTACAATATCTTTCACTTAGGCCAGAAACATAAAATTGTATTATATGCCTCTTTTTAGGCTATTGATCATTGTTGATGACTTTTAAATACTGTAACAGTTTATGTTTTACTGAAGTATACAAACCAATTGTCATGCTTTATAAAAAAAAAACTATCTTTAACATGTTCAATATAAATTGAATAAGAATAACAAACAGTTTCCGTTATTGAACATAAACACAGTTTAAGAATTTTTTTCATTGTAATCAGAATGTAATCATAAAGTAATCAGGATTACAGGGTATTTTGAAAAGTAATTGATTAAATTAAATTACATGTAATCAGATTTTTGGCTGATTAATGATTACAATGATTACTTGAAAAATTGTAATCAATTACAGCTGATTAACAATTACAATTACAATTACCCCAACTCTGTCATTGGTTAAGGTTGTCTTATATGAATGTTTTCCAATTTAGTCATACTGAACCATAACCATGTAAATTTTGCTCAATGTTGAAGGCCGTAATGTGACTGGTAGTTGTATACATTTTTGTACATTCTTGTTCTTCATATAAAAAAGATGTGGTATTATTGCCAATGAGACAACTATCCACAAAAAACCAAAATGACACAAACATTAACAACTTTAGGTAACCGTACGGCCTTCAACAATGAGCAAAGCCCAAACCGCAAAGTCAGCTATAAAAGGCCCCAATAAGACAATGTAACAATGTGTAAAACAGTCTGTTTGATAGATAATGTATTTTCGTTGATAGTTTCTGAAAATATTAATGCCTCATCGCCTTGTTTTTATACGAAATAATTACCTGACTCGATCTCCATTGATATCTAATACATTCTGTTGGAGGTGTGCTTTAACAGCTGGAAGGGGACAGGAGTCCTGCATGGCACAGAGGTTGTCATAGTGACTGTCAAAATCAACAGCCCCTCTGTGGCGTATCTGTACACTCTCAATCATTCTGCTGGTTCTTCTTTAGTCACCTTAAATAGAAATTAGAAATCTCTTTACCGATAGAAATATTTTATGAACATTTATTTAAAGTATTTCTCATACTTTTTTTTAACACTGAATTCAATAAATGGTCTCTTTACCAATGGGAGACAACTCTCTTTTTTTTTTCTCTCTCTACTATGGATTTATTTTTTTTGACAGAGAATCCTTATTAGGGAAAAAACAACAGCAAAACTTGGCACATCAAACATCAAGGATGGCTTAAATTCATGACTCAGTGAAATGTGTGTCACTTTTCAAACATGGAAACAGCTACATTTGTATTTTCCTAGTAAAGAGATTTGAAATTAAAAGCTACCTCCAAACAAAACAATCAAGTTTGTCAAGAATTTTTTTTTTTTTTTTGGCAAATTGATCAGAGTGACATATGGACCATAATTTGGTATTCGGCCTTTGGTTTCTTTTTGTATCCTTTTTTATAAGTTCTAAAATTTTAACTTTTATTTTGTGGGTTGTGTTGGTGTTAGAATAGTATGAATGGAACAATTGAGTTTTTCGAGAAAAAATTAATACATTTTGATTCACCGTTTACGTGACATGAAACCAAACAGGAAACCAATCTTTATTTTCTTTATTTTGCACAATATAATTCAAAAGGCATAAATAAACACCATTACTAGTGTTACTTGCTTCATGTTAATATTTAAAATCTATTTTCAATATTATATTAAAGTTTTTTTTAAACCTGACAGGAAACCATAAGAAACCGAAAGCATTTTTTTAGTTTTATTTTATTGCAAAATCTGCTTAAAATAATCTGAACAGAATACTTTTTCTTAAAATCTATCTTAAATGTAACAGTATTATAAAACTCCTAAATATGTGCTTGTTTTGAAAACAATTAGTACAATTTATTCAGAATTTTCCATATTTTCTCCATTGATACAGGATACCATAATCGTTGTATCTTGATGTTTAAGCCAAAAAAAAATGCATTTATATTTGGCTTTGATATTCCAGTTATATACAATTTATTCCAAATCATTGGCAATGTAACATTCTTTAAATCCAGTAAAGAAAAAAACTTTTAACTTGGAATTAAAATCTTTAAAATAGGCACAATGTGATACTTGTGACCTGTACACCATCTACATGGTTTCCACATTTTAACCTACTTTAGTGGGCTAAAATCAATAAAGTACTTCCTTTCAAGTCATGCATGGTAAAAGTTTACTTCTCCTTTGACAAGTTTATTGCGTTTCTGATAAGTGTTTGCAGAACATGAATAAAAAATATTAATTAAAAACTGTGACAGGATTCCAACTTTGTACATTCTAAGTGTAACGGTATATTAACATGTATTTGTTATTAAATTATATTTATTCACCTCAAATATCCAGTAATATTTACTGCTGAAGTTAAATCAATCCAACGAGCATTGGTACAATGATAAGAGACGTAATTTCGATTGATTTTTCCAAGGACTCTTCACGTCATTATCGGGAAACGAAGTGTGTTCTAACGTCTGTCAAATATGAAATCGATTTTGTCAAGTCATTGGGCATTTATTTTCACACAGGATCGTATGTAACATTATGCACATAGGAAAAATAACAGACCACCGACGCAATCTCTTTGACAATTGTATTTTCCTCTTTTAAACAAGACGAAACAAGTCTACAGATTATGTTTGCTAACATCCCGTTGGAAACAAAAACAATGTTTAGACCTAGTATTTCGTACATCCGGCCGTAATGGCGTTATCACATGTTAGTCACGTGTTTCACGTATGACCGGAAATGGTTAGAACTTAAGGACAAAAACAATTTTAATAAATAACTGGACTTCTGTTTCGTGTGAAATGTAACGCATAACGACAACGTAATTTTCTTACTTAATTATTACGAAGATCAAAACAAGAATGTAAATCATCTCGGATTTACCTGTTTGAACATCTCGCGAGAGTTCATATTTGCATATTGTTTTTAAGAATTCTATTACAACAAAGCAGATTACATCATCTAAAAATTGCGTTACAAAATCGGACTCAAAAATCACACCACTGTTCTTACATCTGCTACATAAATACTTATAGTTCTCGGCATTTTCTTCTCACTATTCTTTATATTGGTCGATGTTCTTTGTTATTTGAAAGCAAAAGTTACAAATTTGCCGGTGACGATTATCTATAAATCAGTCAGCGTTATGCTCTTCGGAAGCAATAAGTAACGCGAGAAACGACACAAAAATACGGTTGTAGAATCTTTGAAATTCGTATATTTTAATTTTTTTTCTAGGGAAGAGTAGCATACACTTGTATGTTGATAAAAATAATGGCATCTTTAGATGTAGTTGCAACTTTTCTTACAGTAATTCACATTTTATCACTTTTCTATAGTTATAGGAAACGGAGCCCAATAGCAAATTATGGTCCATATACATGAACACATATTTCTTGTACCAAACAAGATTAATTATGAAATATTTACCATTATTTAAACATATATACATGTATGAATAATCTATTCAAATGATGCATATTAAACAACTGAACAGAAATAGGGACAGGTTGGTAAGAGTTGATAAAGGTAAGTGTTGTCATAAACTCTCGATTTTTTTTAAATTTAAAAAACTCTATTGCAAACACTGGATGTACAAAAGACCTTATCGTTATGTGTCTTCCATTCCGTAAAATTTGAATTCATGATACAAAATATCAGACGCCACAAAAGAAAAGTTATTGTTGTATGACGTCAATAGTTGAACGGGGACTGATTCTTTTATCTATCAAGACAGATTTCCAAATAGCTATAAGGTGTATACCAATGGTGCAATCAGGCTTTAAAATTGAGGACATTTTTCTGATGATTGTAAATGTGATTTTATGGACTGAAATAGCATGGGATGAGGGGTATATACATTGTTGCTTTAAGTGGTATACCCTTCCAGTTTATCATGCTGTGTCATGTAATTATTTTTAGATTATTAAACTTTTTTATTCCCATGTACATGATGTAGTCGCCCCATCAATGCAAAAAAAATATAACAGCCTTCCAACATTTGTCTAAGACTTCATAATTATTTTAACAAAAGATGTGGAAAACATGTAAATGACATTGTCGATACACCTGTCAAGTTGTTTTTAGTCTATAATATATAGACTGTATGAGGGAGGTAGGGGGTCCTGATCCTGAAATCCTGAATTTTAATAAATTTAAACATGTTGAATCCTGACATCCTGAGTTTCGAAAAAAAGAATTCCCTAATCTTGAAAGGGGTTAATCTCGAAAACCTGAGTTTAAAAACACCTGATCCTGAAGTCCCGATAATGGTCCTATCCCCCTCATAAATAATAAATGTATTTACGATTTTGGTATTTAGCTGTATTTTGCCTCCGAATGACCTTTTGTCACCTCCGAATAACCTTTTGACGTCACGCAACAATCACTTTTTAGTTTTGACGTCACACAACAATCACTTTTTAGTTGTGACGTCAAATGTTTTGAATTATGAAGTCAAACGTTACGGGAACCTGTGTGATGTTATGTAATGGCGGACAAATTTGCATACAAGTGTAAATACGTCTATTTATAATACTTAAAAGAGGGTTGTACATGTATGATGTATGTTGACTTTTGTTGTAAGCTTTTTAAAACATTTTGTATACTTCATGTAATTGCAAGAAAACTATTGAATGCACACATATTATATTTTCTTTATAACTTTGTCTATTAGAGTATAAATACAAAGACAGTTACAAACATTGAAAAATTGCAAAATCAAAACAAAACATGCCGGTACTCGTCCCAGTTTTGCAAGATCTAACAGAACATTTCGGAGATTGGCATGCTATGCGCAGATTTTAGCCATTTTCCGACATTTACAAAGTGGTTCTTCTGATATTTTATAACAAGACTTCGTGACAAGACAGATAATTTACCATTCATCACAAATAACAGAAGTTTTTCGCTTTCAAAATAAAAGGTTAGTGGCGCTGATTATTAGTTTACATCCCAGAATCCATTGTAACTTCCATAACCATCTGACGTCACTTCCGATACAACAAGCACGTTCGTCTAGAAAATTCTCACAAAATCGAAAATAGATCTTTTGAGAAGGAAGTATCATTGCTAAAAGACTAAAAAGAAACGAAGAAACATAATTTAGTAGGTAAATTAAGCAATAAATATCTAGTAAAAGTTCCGTAGTGGTTGCTTTTTTAGGCAGAATGACAAATTTGAAGAAAAGCTTGATTTTAGCAACAAAAAGGGGGGATGAAATATATTAGCTACCATTGTTCAAGATTTTAGTATGACACTAATAATCTATTATCAAAAGTTGAAGATTTAATCATGTTTTCATTCAGTTGCCAGTGTTAGTTGATGTATATTCTTACATACAAGTAGTCACACGCCCATCTGCCTGAAGCCTTTAATTCTTTATCTACAATACACCTTACTGCTATTTGTCCGCCATTACTGGATATCACACAGGTTCCCGTAAAATTTGACGTCATTAAACAAAATATCTGACGCACAATGGCAATTTGATTGTTGAATGTGTCAAAAGTTCAAGCGCCCGGGTCAGCTGGGATTAGCAATAAGGTGTATGTCAATGTATGAATACACCTTATCGTTATTTGTCCGCCTGTACTGGACATCAGTCATCACACATGTTCCCATTATATTTTGACGTCATAAATCAAAAGATCTGACGCCACAATGGAAAAGTCATTGTTGTAATTTGATGCAAAAGTTCATGAAGCGGGACAGCTTTTCAGGTCAGCAATGGTTAGACGGAAATAGCAAGAAGTTGTTAACACGCACCATAGTACACCTGAGTCCCACACATGATACCTGGACCTCCCAAAGGTTCCCATAAATTTTTGACGTAACAAAAGAATTTTTAATATCTAATGTTGCAATGTAAAAGTGGTTGTATGACGCCAATAGTTCAGGTAGCACAGATTCTTGCCATACTTGGGTCAAGCAGCAAAGATTTCCAAATAGCAATAAGGTATATTGTTTAACTACATGTAGTAGACAAGTTTTGATGTGATTTTTTGAATGAACTACCCTGGTTATAAACCTGGGTTGATTTGTAGAAAGTGCATCTAAAAAAAATATTCTGTGAAGATATATGCTTTGAGATGCTATTTAATTGAGGGAACAAGCACTGGTGAGGTGAATGATTATGGTTTTTTTTCATCTTTATATTCATTATTCCTTATTAAAAGCATAACACAGATGATCATAACAGAAACAAATTATGTATTACAATATCTAATAAAAATCAGGAGAAAGACACAATAACTTGAAATTATTAAAACACGCAAAAACATATTCTCTTTTGGTATTTAGCTTAATTTGCCTCTGAATGACCTTAGAACTTTTCAGAATAACATTCTGACGTCTAACAACAATCACTTTTTAATTGTGATGTAAAAAAAAATTAAATTGTGATGTCAAAGTTTACGGGAACCTGTGTGCTTTTAAGAATGGCGGACACATTTGCATAAATAAAGGCAACAGTAGTATACTGCTGTTCGAATGGACAAATAACAAAATTGAGTAACAAACTAAAACTGAGGGAAAAGCATCAGACAAAATCCCAGAAGAATAACAATGAAAATGCCTATGTCATTTTCATTTTATTCCATTATTTACAGAAAGTTGTAACTATTTTCTTTTAAGACTATATAAAATTTTGAGAATTTTTATTAAGTCTGAAACAATTTTTTACTATTCTGGGGCATCGGACTAGTGGCTAACCGTGCAGACTGCGGCTACATGTATATGTGTTACTATAGAATCTATGAACCTCTGGGTAGAGGAACAACAAACAAATTTTTATGTTTAACCTAATCTCTGGCAATATTGGAGTTATGTCAGCAGTTTATTGAACTGACTTTTACGATTCACATCAATGTATTTCATTTCAGACTGAAAATTTAGTCAGAAAATATGGTAAAAGAAACTGGGTACTACGATCTTTTGGGAGTGAAGCCTACTTCAACGCCAGATGAAATCAAGAAAGCTTACAGAAAATTAGCCCTGAAATTTCATCCAGATAAAAATCCAAATGAAGGAGAAAAGGTATAATCAAAGGCTAAATATAAAAATAAAGAAATGTTAAAATTTAGAATAAAAAATGGGGAATGTCATGAATGTTTCAAAGAGACAACATCGACGATAGAGCAGACAACAGCAGAGGGTTACAAACAGGTCTTCAATTGTCAACTATCCATAGACCAAAAGAACAAAGAGGCAAATATCCACCCGAGTTAAAATTACATGGATGTAAATTAAGTTACTGTGAAGCCTTCAATAGTGAGACAAAAATTCAACATGATAATGAATGTATATATTATTATTATATGATAAGAAACTCAGGGTTTAAGCTAGGATTTTGAGGCCTTTAGTCACTTTTGCGCACCATTAAAATCAACCCTTTTTTGTGTAACAGCAAGGAACCAAGGATTTATGTTACTAGCTTCAGTTTTGACTTTGTCAGATTTAAAGGACTTGTAGGCATGACTGGCAGTCAGTATTGTATGATTTGACTGTATTGGCCCTTATTATGAAAGATTTTGACATGGGATATTGAAACTTAGTTCACAATTTCTCTTCAGTTTGTTCCAGAGGACATTCCTGAACAACACAAGTTCGATTCATTTTTTTTTAATCAAGGAATTACATTAGAAATTAACTTGCAATTATTTTATCACTGCATAATCATTATCCTTACAAATCGTCTAAATCGATATTTGGAAATCATTTCTATTAAGTTGGAACTGTATAAAATCCTTTTTGGAACGAGTATAAATGAGGTTGTAAACAAATCAAAAATAGATAACGTTTTCTACTTTCGGTTTGAAAATGAAACGAAAACGGGAAGTGACACGTGTATAGTAAATTCAAAACGAGTCCGGATTCATCAGGAAATTATAATTTTTCGGTTTTAATTCCTTTAGTTAGAGATTATTTTTGTCTTTGTTTAATTGCTTCTAAATGGTTTCGTATTTTACATTTTTTTCATCAGGGTCTATAAATAGTTATAGGACTACTTCCACGCATGCGTAGCTCACAGTACAGGAAGCACCTGTTAAACTCGTGAAGACAATTTGAACTGAAAATAAAAGTTCTATATAATATTTTTTGAAAGGAAATAGACGATAGTTTTTTATGGCAATTAATTAATATCAATTGTGACGAAAATGCATTCAGATGACGAATTCTACGACAAACGAACTTCAAATTGTGATCGTTTGAGAAATAATGAAAATCAAATGCGAACTGTCCGGGGTAACAAATTATTTCGATCAAATGACGAAATTATACTCCTGGTTGTTGAATTGCTAACTGACTCATCTTCCTGGGGAAATAATTATAATGGCCAATTATGAGGTTTATTAATAATTAACTGATTAGTGACCCATCGGATGGCGGAAAGCAGATTAGTTGTAATCACAACTTATTACACCTGTTGAAAATGTTAATTACCTGGGGGTCATAAACTTGTCAAAAACACATAGACATGTAGATTTATGGTATTTTAATGAGAAAATATTTTTACACTTTCAATTTTAAGTGACGAAATTGATTTGAAAAACTTTCGTCAATTCGAAAACTCTTTCGTAAAATTCAAAAGTGACGAGCGCTAGCAAAATCACTGAGTAACTACAGACTAATTGATTTTAACTGTGTTTTAATATTATACATAAATACATATAATGCTAAGAGTAAAGAGTCATTATATAACAAGTTTTCTTATTCAAAAGTATATACTTTGAAGGTTTCAGTGGTATTTTTAAACATTGTGTATTGTTAAACATGTATATTTTTTTGTGTGCCAGTGGATGTTAGCAACCATTGATCAATTTATATTTACTTTGTAGTTCAAAGCAATCAGTCAGGCATATGAAGTATTATCAGACGTTAAAAAACGTGAAACCTACGACAGGGGTGGCGAGGAAGCTATTAAAGGGGGTGGCCATGGAGCCGATTTCCACAACCCCATGGATATATTTGATATGTTCTTTGGCGGTGGTGGAAGACAAAGGGGACCAAAGAAAGGCAAAGATGTTGTTCATCAATTGAAAGTGTCGCTAGAAGATTTATACAATGGTGCAACACGAAAATTAGCTTTACAGAAAAATGTTATATGTGGTAAATGTGAAGGTAAGACGTTAACTCCCTATTTAGTCAAGATAGAAAATGTTATGGCATTAGTTATCTCCCCTTTTAAGGAAAAATGTTAAATTGTCCACATTAACAGAATTAAGATACAACACGAGTTGGCTCTTATTAGTTCAAGCAAACTGATAAATGTAGAAAATATGAAGTTGACTGCTTGCTTTTTAAACATATTTTTTTATTCAATTTATACATTAATCTTTACTTTTAAACAAACAATTAGCCAGATTTTAAGATGGACCGATATGTGAAGATATAGATCCCCCTGATAGAGATATAATTAATAATGCACAGATTGGTCTTTCTTGAGCATTTCTACTCTTTCAAGTGTAACCCCATTTTGCTTGACATATACATTTTGAAAGCACATATGAATATTTAATTCTCCCAACCATAGAAAAAATCAGATTTCCTTATTCTTTGATGGCATAAATGTTCAACACGACATTTGGGATCGTTCAAAGATTATAAACTGAAAATTATCTCCCCTTAACATAATTTTTTTTTCAATTCTTAACAGGTCGTGGAGGTAAAGAAGGAGCTGTAGGAAAGTGTCGTATTTGCAAAGGAACAGGGATGCAGGTCAGAATACACCAACTGGCTCCCGGTATGGTACAACAGATACAGACTGTTTGTTCTGAGTGTCGAGGGGAAGGAGAGAGTATTGATCCCAAACATATGTGTAAACATTGTAATGGTAAAAAGGTCACGAGAGAAAGAAAAATTCTGGAAGTTCATATAGACAAAGGTAAAGATTTGTGACAGCTTTCATTTCATTGACAAACTTTATTTTCAATATTTAACTTAACTTTTACCTCACTTGTGTATTTTTCAAATATTTTAATTACATTAATTTGTTGTGTAGCTGAATAATTTTGTCATCAGAAGTTATTTTTCCTGAAAATTTAGATGAATTGCTAATACATCACTTTCAATTTATGCTTTGCATTGGCAAAAGCTAATTTTGTCTGGTATCTAACCAGTCTACTATTGACAAAGGGAAGTAATACATTTTAAAAGTTTGTAATAATAGAATCAAATTGGTAATTGGCAAATGGACTATTGCATTTGACTTTAATTTTAGGAATGAAAGATGGAGAAAATATCCGCTTCACTGGCGACGGTGACCAAGAGCCAGGGATAGAAGCAGGGGACATAATCATTGTGCTAGATGAAAAAGAACATGACAGGTTCCAGCGGCAAGACCTTGACCTTATTACCGAAATGGAAATCGAATTAGTGGAAGCTTTATGTGGATTTCAAAAAACTATACAAACACTAGACGATAGAACATTAGTTATTACAAGTCTTCCTGGTAAGAACATATGAATAAAATGGGAGTGTATTTCTGGATAAATTAATTAAGAAATAATTCATGGGGGCTTGAATATATCGTGAAATTACCACAGGTTGGCCCTTTATGACAAATATTTTACCCTGAGCGATAGCGAGGGGTAAAATATCGGCATAAAGGATCACCCCTTGGTAAAATCACGATATATTCAAGCCCCCATGAATTATTTCGATTCTAATAGGACAAATACAGCAATTCTTTTGGTTCGAAGCGCTCTAGGTGACGCACTTTTAGATTGGCGCTAAAGAACAGAGCAAAAAGAATTAGTGACATGCTCAAACTATTTACAATAACATATTTAGATAGATTTTGATGAATTTTAATGATAATTTACTTATATCTATAATACTAAAATTACGAGGTCCAATTTGTCAGCCGTCATCATGTGAAAACGACGAATCAAAGAATTCAACTTTATATCAGTGTTCTCCCCAGGCCCTTAAAGGACCACGGGCCCGCGATGTATAAATTTCTACCGCGGTGGTATCGTTCTTGCCGCGATGTATAATTTTTCTCCGTGGTGCTAAAGTTTTCGGTAAAAAAATCGTATTAAAATCGGTAAAGTTTTGAATGACTTCAACTTTCAGTCAGGTGTAAAATTTTACATGAAAATTGACCAGTTCTAACCAGTTTAATCCAGTATTGACAAGTAGATTGTTTACACCACGTGATCGATTTACCTGTTGAGGTTAACCTTGATGATTGGATTAATTGATGTACATGATTTTTTGTGTTTTAATTAATTAAGAGATCATAATTTTAATAACAGACTTGTGAGGGACAAGCAAGCATTTTTTAATGAACTATATTACGTCAGTCTTTAGTCAAAAAATTTGCCTGTTTAAAATTAATTGTGGAGTTATTTCCCCTGATTTTTCTTATTACAAATAATTGCTCCTCACATATAATTTCTCATTGAAAATAAAAATAAAGTACAAATTGAATGCAAAATTATATTAAAATGTAATATTCAGGATGAAAACTTTCTTACAACATACCAACAAAAATGTTTTGCAAATTATTTTTTAGAATCATACCTTTATTGATTCAAAGACATATTGTAATAAATGGGTAGTTTTTTCAAAAAAGAAATTACGTGTGAATACCTTGAAACAGCCAAACTAACACAGGATTTAAGCTATGAATTAATTAACTTAACGAAGAGATGATATTTTAAAGCAATCTTCATGACTGAAATAATGTGTTAACTATAGAAAAAAGATGTTTTGTTTATTACAATCAGGTCATAAACTATGGAAAATATTTTTAACTTACTGAAGGTTCTGTATCAAAATTTGATCTTGTTCAAAGTTCATAGCTATATGTATGGTGAAATCTAACATAGGGAATATGTAGTGTAACTACAAGTATCGGGACAAAATGGCTTGATCAAAATATAAGAAGTGACTTTAGTTTAAAGACTAATTGTGCTTTCTTTTATTTATTCTTCAAAGATATTAAAACTGTTTATTGATTTACTTTTTCTTCCAATAATTTCCTGACCCAAAAACCATACAACCCAGTACCACAGACAGTAAACAAAACAAAGGCAAAAAGGTTGTGACAAAAACTAACAAGAAAAAAATAAGCGACGCAACGCGACACAAAATATTGTAAAATTCATTTTGTCACGCGTCACCCTGGTGCTATCCAAAAATCCTGGGGAGAACACTGTTTATATGCAACTTATATAGTACAAAGGTGTAGATTAAAAATTACACCACTCCAGGCCCTTTTGTTTTCCATTAATATTGCCAATAATTAAGAAGTTCCGGGTCAAGTCCGATACCGATACCAATAGTATAATCACCTGTTACTTATTACCTTATCTGTACGTTCCGCATCTGACAGGGGCACCACCAAACAGTGTATACAGGCGATTGATATGCTATATATACGGGACATAATCACAGGGTTGACACTATTAAATTGTCAAATTGTTACCTATTGTAGTATTTTAATCAGTAAGACTTTCTAAGATAACGATACGAATACTAAAAAATCTGGACTAAAAATAAGGCGTATAGGTACAGTTTTCAATTTGTTAGCCGGCATGAGTTACGTAAAACAGCGAATCAAAGAATTCAACTTAATTTATAACTTATATAGGACAATACTGTTGATTAAAAAATACTCCATTCCAGGACCTTTTGTTTTCCAAATAATAAGTATTTATCATGACCAATAATTGATTAGTTCCAGTTCGACGGGTTCAAACAGAAAGATTTGAAAGCAGAGAAAACTGTGTATCTTATAATCGGCATGATTTTATCAGATGACCATGCTAATACTATAGTAAGGCTTGCGCATAGTTATATACTTTAATTCAGTCACGGACCCGCGATGTCACGGGTGATTTCTAGTATATATATATATGTCTTCTATGCATAAAAAATTGGCTTATACCACATCAAGTTAGCATCGTTTGTTTACATTTCCTTGTTGTGATGATTTTCGGTATCAGAAGCGTGTATTTTCCCGTAAAATGCTTAAATTATAACATCATCATTCTATGCCGTCGGGTACTTCACTCATAAAAAAAAATATATGACGTGGGTGTACGATCGGAACAGCCAATGCAATATTATATATTCATATTTTACCACGAGTGTGTACTCAAAGTGTTTGAAGGACGTCATGTTAGAATTAAGAATAGAATATTTTTGGATGATTTTATACTTAGATTATAAAGATCTCATTAAAAATGTCAGATATTAAATTTTAGGTGGTCTCAGTATTATAGGGTAAAATGATGAGTTTGTAAGTTTGGTGCTCTCATGGGGCAGGTCCACTCGATTCAAATCTTATTTCACTACTGGAAACAGGACAACTTTCTTTATAAATATTAAAGTTTCATGTTACAGATATGAAAAAGAGGGGGAAAGATACCAGTGGGACATTCAAACTCATAAGTCGAAAATATAATCTTGACAACCCCATGGCTAAAAAAATTAACAACTATAGTACACAAAACACAACATATAAATCTAAAACTGAGCAACACAAACCCCAAAAAAAATTCAGGAGGTGATCTCGTGCTATGCAAGGTTAAGCTGATCATTTGAGTAACATTACAAAATTTTGACTTTTCAGGTGACGTTATCAAAGACAAAGAAATCAAATGTGTCATGAACGAAGGTATGCCAATTAAACGTGATCCATTCGAAAAAGGACGATTAGTAATTAAATTCAAAGTGAAATTTCCAGAGAACAATTTCTTACCAGCAGACAAATTGACACAACTGGACAGTTTACTTCCTCCTAGAAAAGAGGTCATAATTCCTGACGATGCCGAAGAACATGACCTTGAGGATTATAATCCACGCGATCGTAGACGTAGCAGACAAAGAAATGCACATGACGAAGATGATGACGATGAAATGGGACCAGGAGGACAGCGAGTGCAGTGCGCATCGCATTAGAATCATAAACTAAAAAATCATTTATATTCAAGGCTAATTCATATGCATATGAAAGTTTTGAAAACATTTTTACATAAATTTCATGAATTTTGTGATGATTTTTATAATCTTGTCATATTTTCCAATATTTATAAAGAAAATCAAATAACTTCTATATGACAGCCATTATTTAACAGAACATGTATGGTGTACTTAAGTCAGTATAGAAAACTTCCTTTACAAGAAACTAATTTATAAATTTTGTTGATGTTACTAAGGCCAAAATATATATACCTGTTTTGTTCCCAGCTAAGGCCAAAAAAATATATATGTCTGTTTCCTGCTTCCAAGTCAAATAAATCGGGGTCGGTAGGTCGGGATTTTTTTTTTTTTTTTTTTTTTTTTTTTTTTTTTGCACTCCCTGTTAGATTTGCAGTCAGTTAAATGTCATGTCTGGTTAGGGTCCTGTACCCCAAAATGATTTAATCTCTTTTAAAGAAGCTTTAATTGAATAATCCTCGCAGTGCTGACATTTTTTAAACCTTAGTTGTAGCACATTTGAGCTGGGAGCAGCCATTTTGATTGTTTGGGCATAGTAAGATACGGATCTGGACCGGACCGGAAACGTTTTTTTTCCGGAATTGAATAAAAAATTCTAGGCTCGGCGGGTTTGAGTCAGGGTCGGTCAGGAAACAGGAAACATACATATATTTTTTTTGGGCCTAATCACAATCATATGCACATGTTTGATTCTCAAATCGTAAAATCTTAGTGCCTTGACAAAATGAGAAAAAGCATTAACTCTACATTTATGAATCCTATTTCCTCTAGTTTACCCAGTCAGATTTGTTATACCCAAAAACTCCAACAACGTATAATATATTTTTAGAAATGGAGGTAGAAAACAGACATATATATTTATGCATTTTGGCCTAAAGGCTGTTCCAGAAAAATTCTTAGGAGGTCTTTGGAGGCACTTCAATGCTGCAATGAAAAGATTTATTTGGGGTCTAAATAAAATTGCGCAATTAGTATGTAGTTCAATGTTATGGGTGTTGGGGCTTTTTTGCACCAGCTATTTAAATTTTTGATCAAATTTATTTTCCACATAGAAAATGGATATTTCATGTCTTTTCATAACTTTTTTTGACAAGTTGAAAATACATGTGTTCAATGGAAAACTCAAATCATTGTGTTGTTTGGTATTTTTTTTTTTTTTTCTTAAGTCATACAACAAAAGATGGTCTGTGGTTATTGAAAAAAATAACAACTTATCCAAAAATTCAAATTTAGACAAAAAAAATATTCAGTTCGTGAATTAACAACACTGATAATTTAACTCATATTCATAAGCTAGGCACATTCACGAATGTGTTATTCTATCACTGGTTGAATATTTTCTATATTTGAATTCATTGATTTGTCATTTTATAACTATTGTGGTGCATGCATAGGAATTCATGATCATTCACTGTGGATTCATTATTTTTCACTGGATATCACTTTTTGTGGAGTTTATGAACCAGAAATTCAAATATTCAACAAATCACAAATTTTTAACAAGAAGACTTTGGGAAAACCATGAAATTTAATTTGTAAGAGCTTAAAATGTTCTGACATGTCAACATGTAAATTAAGTCTTTAAATGTTATAATTTATTGATGTCAAGGCTATAACTTTTGTTCATTTTTTGTGATTGATGGAAAACTAACACCTGTTTTAAGGTTTGTGTTTTGACATATGGTTGTCATGTGTGACGTTTGGTTGCTGTCTCATTGGTTATACTGTGGAATCATATTCGTGGATATTTGATTTCTTAATATTGCCAAAATCTGTATACAAAGCCTATTGAAAATATGAACATTTGTTGAATATTCTAATTCGTGGTTCACCTGTAACCACAAACCCAAGAAAATTGCAAGTACTGTATATATGTGTTTTAAGTTCTTTTAATGAAAGTATAAAAGTATCTTGTGTCTCTATAAAATTAATACATCTAGAAACTTTGTCTTTGAATTGAGACAAAAGATGTATTGTGAATTGTTTTTTTTTGTCTGTATTTGTAAATGAATTCAGTGGCTTTTTTGTTTGTACTTTAACCAGAAATTTAAGGTGGTACCTAACACTACAGGGAGACAACTCTGTAAAATCAGCATAATGTTTTAATTATGTTGTTTTGATAAGGGAATATTAAGCTTCTCAATGATCAAAATAAGTGTTTGTCAAGCTGCTATATAACCAGTGTAATTTTTCTGATAAAATGGTTGGTTCAAAATTTTTGAATTTTTTATATTTTTGTCAAAGGGCTCAAATTAAATACTTTGTCAAAATTTTAAGAAAATTAAATGAGCCAAATTTCTTTTAGTTAAAGTATTGGGTACCACCTTAAGTGTTCAACAAAGTTCAAATTTTCTACATGGAAAAAAAACCATGAAAATAAGTACATTGAATTACAATATTGTATTTTCTTAATCATATGGCTCAATGGACCATGGACAATAACATGAATAAGCTAAATCCATAATATTGTTTATACTACTGTTGATTCATTAATATTTGTTGGATACCAATTTTCCTGGATCTCTTGGATACAGGGGAACTACAATTTAAATGTTCAACGAAATACAAATTTTCAACAGCAGAGTATAGTAACTTTGCCAAAACCATGAAATCAAATATCTATGCATATGCAAAAATTAAATATCTATGAATATGCAAAAATAAAATATCTATGAACATGCAAAAATTAAATATTTATGAATATGGAAGTTTTCATCAATCCATAAAAATTGGTACCCACGAAAATAAATGAATCCACAGTAATTTATTGACATTCGTAATCTCTGTAATCAAGACACTATAGTCTATATAAATGTAAATGTCATGAATTCAAATTGAGACTGCAGTGACCTGTTTTATCTTTTTTGATGCTGTGATTCAATCTGTATATTTATCATGTTGAAAATGAAACATTGTAATTGTTATGTGTTTTATATTATTCTACAATTAAATGTGGATTCTTGCATGAATTATGTTGTAGATGTCGATTAAAGTGAGATAGTGTGGATTCATTATTATTCGTTGGACACCAATTTCCCTAGATTTCATGGGTTCAGGTGAACCACAAAATTAAAAACTAATAATAAAATTCCCATTGGCTTGTAAGCAGAGACTTCAGTGTAACCATGAAATTAAATATCCGCAAACATCTAAGTTTGACTTAATCTACAAAAGTTGGTACCAACGAAAATAAATGAATTTACAGTATGCATTGACAAAGGATATTAAACCAGTAAAAAACTTGTCTGGTCTCTAAACATGGTAAAGTGCTGTGTTTACTAGACCCAAGTGTCTAATAAAATTTTAACGATCTTTTTTGTTATATTTTATGTCCAGTTTACAAGCCTGGCAAAAATGAAGTCTTAAGTTATTGCAAGTTGCATTTCCTCCAAAAAAGAGTCTTTTATCATCATTTCTACCAGCTGAGTGTTTTTCAAAGCTTTTTGAATCACCTAATTCAAATCTGGTTGACAACTTTTTATCCAGTTATCAAATCACAGTATGACTTCCCATGATCTGTAAACCAATTCATTTCCTCTCTAATTTTCTACCAGACTGGTTCCCTGTCCTTTATCTGTTTGACTCTTAATTGACAAGGATTGTTGGATATCCAGGAAAGATATGCCTTTCTCTTCAGGTAATCCAGCTTCATGGTCAAGAAAAAAAACAGGTGTGCACATGCTGAATTCTTTACTATCCATTGATATTATGTTCATAATCAATCACATAAACTTAACATGAATCATGATCTAAGGACAGGTCAGAAAACCAAACATATTCATGTACACGTAAAAATCATTCAATACACTAAATAAAGTTTACCTATTGCTTATAGTTTCTAAGAAACAGACTTAACCAAGAACACTAAACATTGACCATAAAAATGAGGTCAAGGTCAGATGAACCATGCCAGACAGACATGTACACTTTACAATCAATCTGCATTTAATATAGGTGACCTATTGCTTAGGTATCTAAGAATCAAACATAACCATGGAACACTGAGTAATGAACCCTGAAAATGAGGTAAAGTTAAAATAAAACCTACGAGATTGACATGTATATCATAAAATATTTTATGAGGTCAAGGTGAGATGACACCTGCCAATTGAACATATTCACCCTTACAATCATTTCATACACCTATTGCATATACATGTAGTATAAGAAAAACAGCCTAAACCATTGAACCATGAAAAGGAGGTCCAGATCAGATGAAAGTTGCCAGTTGGACATATACACCTAACAATCCTTCCATACACCAAATTTACAAGATCTATTGCTTATAGAATCTGAGATTAGAACTTGAAACACCAAAACTTAACCTTGTTCACTGATACATGAAATGGGGTCGAGTGAAAACTGTCTGACGGGCCGGTATGCACATACCAAATATAATTATTCAGTGTTGCTCATAATAAGAGAAAGATTAACATTAAAAAAAATCTTCCAACTTTTTTTTCAAGTAGTCACTGAACCATGAAAATGAGGTCAAGGACAATGGACATGTGACAGACAGAACTTTGTAACATGAGGCATCTATAAACTAAGTATGAAGCATCCACGTATTTCTCCTTAAATATGTAGCTTTTAAGAAGTTGGTTAACACCACCGCTGGAGCACTATCCCTATGTCGAGCTTTCTGCAACTGAAGTTGCAGGCTCGACAAAAACTGGCCTGATTTTCTCTTTCTATAGTAGTTTTCAAGATAATAGACAAAACTTGCACCATACCCCCATGTTGGCCTTGTTTGCTGGCAGACAGAAGTTTTTTTAAATTTTGCCCAGTAGTTTCTGAAAAGATTTATGTAAAAATTAACAATGGTGGACGTCAAAGGACGATAGATGTCTTTATGACATGTGATGAGAAATGCTCACTTGGTTATTGGGTCAGGTGAGCTTTAAATGCATAACAACTCAAGGAGTTGAGATAGAAATTCAGAAACTCTACAATTCATGTGGGTTAGACATGTTAGATGTTTAAATCACTTTAATTCATGTGGATTAAATATTTAAAAAAAAAACACACTTAGACTCTTGTATATATTGAATTTTAAACAACAGTGTATATATGCTGAAAGGTCTCGCCTGTTTTACTTATCATTGAATTTATGTTGAAACTCTGTAACACAGAAGTATTCCATAACCTTAACATTATCCAGGTCAGATGATTTGGACTAGAACAACATATAAACATTGCATGCATCATGGCCAGACACAAAATATTGTTGTACATGTATTTGAAAAATACACCAAATCACAACAACAGTGCACACGCTGAAATGTCTCGCCTTCTTTACTAATCATAGATATTATGTTGATAGACCAAATATAAAGCTTTATTACAACTGTCACATAAACTCAACATTAACCAAGAAAACAAAACATTGGTCAGATGAACCATGCCAGGCTGAAATGTACAGCTAACAATTTTTCAATTCAACAAATATAGTTGACTTATTGCTTATAAATTCAGAAAAACAGACCAAAACACAAGAACTTAACACTAAGCAATAAGCCTTGAAAATGAGGTCAAGGTCAAATAAAACCTGCGTAACAGACATATAGATCATAAAATATTTCCACCATCAAATATAGTTGACCTAATGCATTAAGTATTAGAAAAATAGACCAGAACTCAAAAACTTAACTTTGACCACTGAACCATGAAAATGAGGTCAAGGTCAGATGACACCTGTCAGCTAGACATGTTAACCTTACAATCATTCCATACAACAATTATAGAAGACCTATTGCATATAGTATAAATAAACAGACCAAAACAAAAAAACTTAACTATAACCACTGCATCATGAAAATGAGGTCAAGGTCAGATGACACCTGCCAGTTGGACATGTACACCTTACAGTCCTTCCATACACCGAATATACTAGACCTATTGCTTATATTATCTGAGATATGGACTTGACCACCAAAACTTAACCTTGTTCAGTGATTCATGAATTGAGGTCGAGGTCAAGTGAAAACTGTCTGACGGGCATGAGGACCTTGCAAGGTACGCACATACCAAATATAGTTATCCAATTACTTATAATAAGAGAGAATTTAACATTACAAAAAATCTGACCTTTTTTTTCAAGTGGTCACTGAACCATGGAAATGAGGCCAAGGACATTGGACATGTGAATCTGCATGTGACTGACGGAAAGTTCGTAACATGAGACATCTACATACAAAGTATGAAGCATCCAGGTCTTCTACCTTCTAAATTATAAAGCTTTTAAGAAGTAAGCTAACGCCGCCGCCGTATCACTATCCCTATGTCGAGCTTTCTGCAACAAAAGTTGCAGGCTCGACAAAAACGTAACATTGACCAATGAACCGTGAAAATGAGTCCAAGGTCAAATAAAACCAGCCAGAGTGACATCTACTACTTACAATCATTTCATACACAACATATAATTGACCTGTAGCATCTGAGGCTCTGAGCAACTGACCTTTAGAAACAATTAACTTTAACCTTGATCCCTGATCTGAAATGATGTCAAGGTAGAGTGAACTCTTTCTGACAAACAAGTATGCAATATACAATGAACCAAATATACATTGTACTTCCTGTAATTATTCTACTAATCATAATAAGTGATAAATTCACATGACAATTTTTTTTTAACATTTGCTGAACCAAAAAAATGAGGCTAAGGAATGCAACAGACATAGAAGGTATCCGCATACAGGTCTTCTACCTTCAAAATGATCAATTAAAGATTTATACAAATAGTTCAGTTACTGTGGGTTCATTTATTTTATACCAATTTTCGTTGATAAAGGAAAAATTGCATTTTCGTCGATAATCGATTTCATGGTTTTGCCAAGGCCTGTATTTATGCCAATAGAAGATTTGTACTTCGTTCAGCATTTAATTTCGTGGTTTACCTTTACAAACGAAGTCCACGAAAAATCCACAGTCTATGACAGTATGCAACCGCTGCCATTAGATAGAAATACCCATGTCTCGCATACTGTGATTTTCGCCTCAGGCATGACAAAAACACTTCACTGACTTGTGTGGATTCAATTTAGAAATGCACTGCAATTAATTCATTCCAGCCTGTCCATGGTATAAATTCCATTTAGTTAATATTATTAGGGCCGGATCCAGCCATTTCAAATAGAGGGGAAGGGGGATCCTAACCCAAGACAAAAAGGGGGGATTCCAACACTACATGTCCCCATTCAAATGCATTGATTATCCAAAAATTGGGGGGGGGGGGGGGGGGGGGATCCAACCGACGGACCGGCCTCCCTCTGGATCCGCGCCTGATTATCAATTCAATATTATGAATATACATATCTAGTCATTTAAAAAGATAAAACAAACACAACAAAAAATATGATATTTATTTGAACACAAGAGTGCACACGCTGAAATGTCTCGCCTTCTGTGCTTATCATTGATATCATGTTGATAGTCCCAAGAATAAACCTTTATTACAACTGTCACATAAACTTAACATAAATTAAGATAACTAAACAAAGACTAATGAACCTTGAAAATGAGGTCAAGGTCAGATGAACCATGCCAGGAAGACATGTACAGCTAACAATGCTTCTATACAACATATATAGTTGACCTATTACTTATAGTTTAAGAAAAAACACAAAAACTTAACACTGTGCAATGAACCGTGAAAATGAGGTGACAGTCAAATAAAACCTGCACGACTGACATAAAGATCATAAAATATTTCCATACACAAAATATAGTTGACCTATGGCATATAGTATTAGATAAAAAGACCAAATCTCAAAAACTTTACTTTGACCACTGAACCATGAAAATGAGGTCAAGGTCACATGACATCTGCCCGCTAGACATGTACCTCTTACAATCATTCCGTACAACAAATATAGTAGACCTGTTGAATTTAGTATGAGAAAAACACAAAAACACAAAAACTCAACTATAACCACTGAACCAAGAAAATGAGGTCAAGGTCAGATGACACTTGTCAGTTGGACATGTACACCTTACAGTCCTTACATACACCGAATATACTAGCCCTATTGCTTATGGTAACTGAGATATGGACTTGACCACCAAAACTTAACCTTGTTCACTGATCCATGAAATGAGGTCGAGGTCAAGTGAAAACTGTCTGACAGACGCGAGGACCTTGCAAGGTACGAACATATCAAATATAGTTATCATATTACTTATAATAAGAGAGAATTCAACATTACAAAAAAACTGAACTTTTTTTTCAAGTGGTCACTGAACCATGAAAATGAGGTCAAGGACATTGGACATGTGACTGACGAAAATTTCGTAACATGAGGCATCTATATACAAAGTATGAAGCATCCAGGTCTTCCACCTTCTAAAATATAAAGCTTTTAAGAGGTGAGCTAACACCGCCGCCGCCGCCGGATCACTATCCCTAGGTCGAGCTTTCTGCAACAAAAGTTGCAGACTCGACAAAAAACCATGGACAATGAAAGAATAAGCAAACTAGTTGTTAAAATAAATATGCATTTTTTTCTTTAAAAGAATTACGAACAAAACAAATAATTAGTATTAATTCTTTGCAAAACATTGACAAACATGCATATGCATGATTAAAAGTGTGTTGTAACTTGTAACTTCTTATATGTAAGTGTGTGATATCATGTATGTTTCTGTAATTGATAGTTGTTCTTTGGTTTTGTGTGCTTTGTCATGTGTTTTTCCTAAACTTTTGTTTTTATGTGTTTTTTCAAATCTGTATTTTCATTTGGTTCTATAAGTGTGTGATGTCATGGTGTTCTGTAAGTGTGTGACGTCATGTTGCTTTGTCAGTGAGTGTTGTCATATTGTTCTATCAGTATGAGTGGTCATGTGGTTCTGTCAGTATGAGTGGTCATGTGGTTCTGTCAGTATGAGTGGTCATGTGGTTCTGTCAGTATGAGTGGTCATGTGGTTCTGTCAGTATGAGTGGTCATGTGGTTCTGTCAGTATGAGTGGTCATGTGGTTCTGTCAGTATGAGTGGTCATGTGGTTCTGTCAGTATGAGTGGTCATGTGGTTCTGTCAGTATGAGTGGTCATGTGGTTCTGTAAGTGTGTGTGTGGTCATGGTGTTCTGTCAGTATGTGTTGTCATATTGTTCTGTCAGTGTTTGTGGTCATGTGGTTCTGTAATTTTGTATGGTAATGTGGTTCTGTCGCCATGTGATGTCATGTGCACCTGACAGCGTGTTGTTATGTGGTTCTCTAATTGAGTATTTTCATGTGGTCCTCTAAGTTTGTGTTGTCCTGTGGTTCTGTAATTTTGTAAGGTAATGTGGTTTTGTAAGTGTGTGATGTCATGTGGTTCTGTCATTGTGTGATGTCATGTGGTTCTGTTAGTGTGCGATGTCATAAGGTTCTGTTAGTGTGTGATGTCATGTGGTTCTGTAGGTGTGTGATGTCATGTGGTTCTGTAAGTGTGTGATGTCATGTGGTTCTGTCAGTGTGTGATGTCATAAGGTTCTGTTAGTGTGTGATGTCATGTGGTTCTGTTAGTGCGTGATGTCATGTAGTTCTGTGAGTGTGATGTCATGTGGTTCTGTTAGTGTGTGATGTCATAAGGTTCTGTTAGTGTGTGATGTCATGTGGTTCTGTCAGTGTGTGATGTCATGTGGTCCTGTCAGTGTGTGATGTCATGTGGTTCTGTAAGTGTGTGATGTCATGTGGTTCTGTAAGTGTGTGATTTCATGTGGTTCTGTTAGTGTGTGATGTCATGTGGTTCTGTAAGTGTGTGATTTCATGTGGTTCTGTTAGTGTGTGATGTCATGTGGTCCTGTAAGTGTGTGATGTCATGTGGTTCTGTAAGTGTGTGATGTCATGTGGTTCTGTAATTTTGTATGTTAATGTGGTTATGTTAGTGTGTGATTTCATGTGGTTCTGTAAGTGTGTGATTTCATGTGGTTCTGTAAGTGTGTGTGTGGTCATGTGGTTCTGTAAGTGTGTGTTGTCATATTGTTCTGTCAGTGTGTGTGTGGTCATGTGGTTCTGTAAATGTGAAATGTCATGTGGTTCTGTAAGTGTGTATGTTCATGTGGTTCTGTGTGTGGTCATGTGGTTCTGTAAGTGTGTGGTTCATGCTGTTCTGAAATTGAGTGTTGTCATGTGCTTCTGTAAGTGTGTGATATCATGTGATTTGGTAATTGAGTGTTGTCTTGCTCTTTTTATGTGTTTCTACAAGTTTGTTGTCATGTTGTTCTGGCAGTGTTATTATGTGGTTCTACAAGTTTGTTGTCATGTTGTTCTGCAAGTGTCACAGTGTGATGTCATGATATGGTTCTGTTATTTTATGTGGTCATATAGTTATGCCAGTGTGTGATGTCATGTGGTTTTGTAATTGATCATGTGACATGAATAATAATCTACATACTACACATTCGTAAGGGAGATCACTAGTATGTGTTCTCTTGTGGGTAGCTAAGTTGCCTTTTTGATTAAAACCTTTAAAGCAAATATCACATTTAAATGGTCTTTCATTGGTATGTGTTCTTTTGTGTGCTATCCAGGAGCCTCTTTGACTGAAACCTTTACAGCAAAAATTACATTTAAAAGGTTTTTCCCCAGTATGTGTTCTCATGTGTAACTTTAATCCATCATTTGTATTGAATTCCTTACCACACACATCACATTTATGAAGTTTGTTTCCAGGATGACTATTTGTGCTAATGTCTCCAATATGACTATGTTTGCTTGAGTCTCCAATATGACTATGTGTGCTTACGTCTCCAATATGACTGTGTTTGCTTATGTCTCCAATATGACTGTGTGTGCTTATGTCTCCACTTAACCTATGTGTGCTTCCATTTCTGGTATGACTATTTGTGCTAATGTCTCCAATATGACTATTTGTGCTAATGTCTCCAATATGACTATTTGTGCTTACGTCTCCAATATGACTATGTGTGCTAATGTCTCCAATATCACTATGTTTGCTTATGTCTCCAATATGACTGTGTGTGCTTATGTCTCCACTTAACCTATGTGTGCTTCCATTTCTGGTATGACTATTTGTGCTAATGTCTCCAATATCACTATGTTTGCTTGAGTCTCCAATATGACTATGTGTGCTTACGTCTCCAATATGACTGTGTGTGCTTATGTCTCCAATTAACCTATGTGTGCTTCCATTTCCGGTATGACTTTGTGTGCTTACGTCTCCAATATGACTATTTGTGCTTACGTCTCCAATATGACTATTTGTGTTTGAGACAGTTGAGTCTCCAATATGACTATGTGTGCTTGAGTCTCCAATATGACTATGTGTGCTTACGTCTCCAATATGACTATTTGTGCTTACGTCTCCAATTAACCTATGTGTGCTTCCATTTCCGGTATGACTATGTGTGCTAATGTCTCCAATATCACTATGTTTGCTTGAGTCTCCAATATGACTATTTGTGCTAATGTCTCCAATATCACTATGTGTGCTTAGGTCTCCAATATGACTATGTGTGCTTACATCTCCAATATGACTATGTGTGCTAACGTCTCCAATATGACTATGTGTGCTTCCATTTCCAGTATGACTAGGTATGCTTACGTCTCCAACGTGTCCAATAGGACTATGTGTGCTTAGGTCTCCAATATGACTATGTGTGCTTAAGTCTCCAATATGACTAGGTGTGCTTACTTCTCCAATATGACTAGGTGTGCTTTTCATGAGGATGGCTTGGTTTCTTGTTTGATAAAATCCTTTAAAGCATTCAAAAGGTTTATCATCCGTATGTAATTTCATGTGTTTATCTAAATTTCCTTTGTAATTAAACACTTTACTACATACATGACATTTATAAGGTTTATCACCAGTATGTATTTTCATGTGTGTACATGTAGTTGGTTTGTCTCTATCTCTAACTTCTTTATCACATACATCACATTCATGAGGATTCTTTCTAGCATGTTTTCTCTTTATATGTATCTTCAAACTACTATTTAAACTATATGCTTTACCACATACATCACATTTGAATTGTTTATCTAAACTATGTGTTCCCATATGTTTAGTTAAGTTCGTTTTATGATTAAACCGTGTACAACATACATCACATTTATACGGTTTAACACCAGTGTGTGTTCTCATGTGAGTAGTTAAATTGCTACTGGTATTAAACCCTTTGTAACATACAACACATTTATAAGGTTTATTACCTGTATGTGTTCTTATGTGTGTCTGTAAACTGCCGCTTACACCTTTACCACATATATCACATTTATAACGTTTTTCCAGAGTATGAGTTTTGTTGTGTATTTTTAAGATTGCCTCTGAATTGAACTCTTTATCACATATGTCACACTTAAAAGGTGTATCCCCAGTGTGTATTCTCATGTGTACAAGTAACTGAGGTTCTCGACTAAATTTTCTATCACAAATACCACATACAAACGGTTTCGCCAAAGTTTTCGATCTAAGATGTCCTTGCAATTGGGCATTATTTGAATCACTATCTGATATGATATCAGGTATCCTCCCTGTTTGTGTTCTTATTTGATTTTCTAGATCTGAATTACAACCCCAATCTTTATCATACAAAGTTTGGTCCACAATTAGACATCTTGTTTGGTCCTGTGGTGTTAGGCAATGATTCTGATCAAGGGAGATAATAACAAAAGTTTGAAACTCATTTTTAGACATAGTTCGCTATACTCTATAGTTCGTTGTTGGTCTGTCTGCTAATTTCTTCTGTATGTTGTCTTTCTTAGAAACACTTTACTTTGATGGTATATTGTCAGAAAAGGCCAGACAACCATGGAATTACTTATGGACACTAGTGTTCTTGCAGTCTGAAAATATATAATTATGTATTGATGTTTTACTATGATATTATAACACCTACTGGTATGTCACAACACAAAACTATGGTGGGTTCTTGGGGACAGAACACAATTTGTCTGCTTTTTTTAAAAACAAATTTCATTTTTAAGATGGCTTGGGACTATTCGACTGCGCATAATTTCACGCTGCCACATGAATTACGAAAGTATTTATGGTAAACTCAATATAATTTTTTTTTAAATTTTGATTGATTAGAAATGTTAAATCATTGTAGTTATGTGAATAATAGAATAATTTCGTTATAATCCATACCTGTTAAATGGTCAAAATGACATTTCACCCATTTTCACAATTTTCCCACCAAAATTTAGGTTTTAAGGCAAAATTATTTTTTTTTCTTATCAGTGACCTACTTTTTTTATTTGCTCATTCTTTGAAGCTATATTTCAGCTTTTTATATTACAATTTTGGATCAAGTGTCATAGAACGTTTTTTTGATAATGCGATAAAATTATGTCAACACCTCTATTTTCGCTATCATTTCATTGAAAGATAGTCCCTTTTACATACCTGTTTAAAAGTAAAATTTTGAGCTTAAATGGTCCGTGACCCCCTATTTTTTTTTCGACCAATTTGATATAATATCTGTAAAGAATAAAATATCCAAAAATACGGCACTTCTGATAGAAACTTTTAAAAGACCCGAGCCACCTGAATGGTTTTCTATCAATTTCACAGACTTCGCGAAATATTTTTTCCCCTGATGGTCCTTGACAAAAATCTGCTGGTCCTCACTATTAATCTATTGAAAAATACTAAAATTGTGTCAGTCATATACAAAATTTTGGTGGTGAAATCCTGAGGACTGACACTTTTCGCGAACTCTGATTTCAACTATGTTCTGCAGTTCATGTTTTCATGTGTGTTATGAACATATAGATACTAGAAATACTTGTTTAATTTCCAAATTCAGATATATGTATTATAGAGACTGAAGAAAACCAAAAAATAGCAGAATTGGACAAATAGACAATTTTCTATCCCCAAGTACATATATATCATGCCTATACATCATATATACAATAAATATCAACCCTTGACCATTTATAATTGAATATGCTGTATGGGCTTTGATCATTGTTGAAGGCTGCAAGGTGACTGATAGATTTTATTTTCTGTGTCATTTTTGTCTCTTGTGGAGAGTTGTCTCATTGTCAATCATACCACAACTTCTTTTTTTATACTGAGATACACTTTGCTTACACTTTTCACTATTTTCATTTTCTGTCTTTTTTTCAAATAACCAATGATTTGTTTTATATATTCCCTGCCCCCTTTTTTCCACATTGTTTAATAATATTATATACTGGACTGGTATACAATTATACATGTACATATATACATGTTGTACACTGATGTATAGATATTTTTGGTCTTTTGGAAAATGTTGTTTGTGCTATATTTAGACCCTTCTACAACGAAATTTGTTTTACATGCACACGTATAAAAAATTAATCATCTCAATCTGTTATATATATGTTTTTGTAGATGAGAGTCCCATGCATTGCAAGCGTATTCAAGGTGAGGTCAGACAGGTCCTCTTGACAGGATCCAACATTTCTTTGTATGAAGCCTAGTACTTTGTTTACTTGTTTGTCCCATGACATGGTGTTGGTGAGTTCAGCTCCTAGGTACATGAGGTATGGGTTAGATTAGTCCAAATAATTAGGATGTCTTAAAAGGCTATTATAATTTTTTTCTTTCACGCCTTACTTAGTCCAAATAATTATGACGTCTTGAAACTTCAGAAAGGCTATTATAATTTTTTTCTTTGATGCCTTACTTTGAATATTGTAAGGACATAGCATTTTGAAGGATTGAATATCATTTGCCAAAAGTTTGTCTATTTTACCATTTTGTCGAGATCTTCTTGTAGATGTTTGCAGTTGTCCTTCAATCAATCAAACAGGTGGTAAAGGGTTATTTTCGTGCAATGTTTTCAGCCTTTTTATCCCGTATTTTCGTGTTTTGACATTTCATTTCTCGTTTTCTCGTGTTTGGCTCGATTTGCGTGCTTCGTGTTTCCCCTTATTTATTTTACATGTTTTGTGTCTGTGCTCCTTATTTTTCGTGCATGTCCCGCATTTGATGAAAAAGTCAATTTGTTATACTGTATTCCCTTCTGAAATTTGTGAAATCTAATAGTAATTGATGTATAACATACATCAATAATGTTGTTACCATTCTACTATTGCGGTATCATTGAAGTCCATCAAATTACTGTGAATAAATTTTTTTTCAAATAAGATGCAAGTAGCGGACGCTAAAAGTTGACCACAAAGTCTCCATGTCCATTAATAAGCTGTATGATCTCCAAGAATGACTGAGTAATAACTTTTTGTACTTTTTCTTTAATTTTTACCACTTTATTTCTCGTGCTTCTTTTTCCTCTATTTTTTTTTTTCGTGCAACGTTTTTGCGATTTTTATTTCACGTGTTCCCGTGTTCAGTAACCCCCCTTTACCACCCTCATCAATGATCTGACAAGCATAGGTGGGTCCAGGGGGGCCCAAGTACCCCCCATAGGTTTGGAGAAAACATTGGTTTATAGAGAGAATTTCTGTAAGAGTGAAGCATGACTGTGTCCCTCTATTATTCCTGGGGCACTGGATCCGCCACTGCCCCCACCCTTTTCCCCCCACAAAAAAAACAACAACACATACGCACAAATCAACGCCATTATCACCCCCACTCGTATATATTCATCTTAAAAAGTTATAGAAAAATATATAATTTAATTTTCATGGTCGGTGTCAGATTGAATTATTTTAAAATATTTGTCAGTCCGATTTGACTGGGCCGAGTTGTTCCATTTTCGCTTCATTGTTGTCTAAATTTCTCAGATAACGGTCATATAATTTTGACTATCCAAAAGTTCATGATGAAATCTGCTCATACTTTATGAACCCACATAATTCTATGCTCAAAATTTCGATGAAAAATATCAACGAATAAAACAAACCTTCTTTGCTGTGTGTTTTCTCAGTTTTCTTGAAATCACAATGTTGACATTCGTTAAAGCTGATAAAGGGCGATAATCGATTCAAAAATACCTATGGAGCACCAGGTTAACACTATTATCTTTCAATTTTGGATGTTAAGCGTCATCTGATTGGCTGATTTCCTTTGTTTACCAGTTCATAGACATTTGACCATCTACATCTACATCTACATAATACTTCTTAACTTCAATATGTTGAAGATTACAAGAAGGCACATGCTAGGGAAACAAATTAAAACTAAACATATTTACAATAATTGCAAGAAAACGTGTGCCGCATACCTGTAACTTCTGATCGATGTTGATGACTTTTAATTTATAATGTCCGATTTCAGTGTACACACCTGCACACGTGAAAAGGTAGTGAGGTACACGCAGGAGATACACAATGCAAAATTTAAATATTGAGATAAATTTGGCTATACAATTATACACAAACATGACTTAACTAAAAAAAAAAAAAATATTATAAAGGGACGCAGAAAATGTTTGCGAAGAAAAGAAAAAATCTTTAGCCTTTCTCCGCTTCTCATAAGCTGCCCGATTCTCATAAGCTCCCTGCGTAGGTATAGGTGGCCTGGGCTCAGCTGTTGTTGGTTGTGTCAATGGAATGTCAGGTACTGCATTTGAACGGAATTTTTGCTTCATGGTAGGACATCCCTCGAGATTCTTCATAACTTCTGGGTCACGATCGTAACAAACATTTGTAAAGTGGGCGGAACAAAGTCTATGACTAGTGCTTGGTAGGAAGTCCTATTTCTTCCTAGGACTAGTCTGCGAGTTACTCGGAAAACGAAAAAAAATATATCAAACTCTCCTTATGCCTATTGTTGCATCCATTGGCAGCACACAGAACCATTTTTAATCACGGTCATGGTTTCTTTTTGAAGATATTCGAACATGAAATAGCGCTAATTATGCCTATACACCCGTCAGTCAAATATGATTGATGTAACCACTGACGTCACAGCCTCGTTCTGAGTGACTTCCGGGATTGAAATATGCATAATTAGTAGGTCGACATATCGATACATTTAAATTCATTATTTATCCATTTAAACGATAATTATATTTCTTTCGATGTTTTTTTGGGGGTAATAATGTATAAATAAATATTTATTAACAAAAAAAAAAAATCAAAAAAATTCATGTCACTTGACATCTCCTTTAAATGATACTTCCATGCTAGTATAATAATATACAAACAGTCATGGAAAGAGATACTTGCAAACTTGAGATTCAATTTACTGCAACCATATTGATGTTTCTGCAAGCTTGCCGCAATCTTACAGCAAAAAGCTGCAATGTTTTCCGGAAGTTTACAAATAGCAAATATCTGCAAACACAATTTTCTGTTTTCCTGCTTCAAACTTGCGGCAAACATTTCAGTGCTATAAGGGTTTTGGTGTTTCTTTGTTACATATTTGATTGTTGTTTTTTATAGTGTCACTGATTAACATTATGACACATTGTTAATTGACTGCTGCGTGTTCCCCTATTTTAAATATTTTATAACTATTCATATCTGTTTGTTTTGTTTACACATCGTTGCCGGTCAATATTATGAAATGAAATGCACCGACTGACATTAATAGTGAGAGGTTTACCAAGTAACAAAAACAGGTTTAATCCACCATTTTCAACATAAGAAAATGCGTGTACCAACCAAGTCAGGAATATATCAAAATATATTCCCTTAATTCGTGTGCATGTGCATGAGCATGAAATTTTGCAAGTTACTAGGAACTTTTCGTTTTTAATTTTCCACGGAGTACAGTATTTTTATAATTTTACTTTTCAGTACGTACGTGCAGCAGACTGTAATATAATATTACACATGTTAGAATATACAATACACAAACTATAGTAAAACGTGAACACCAATTGAAAATTCAATATGGTAAAAATAAAATTGAGAATGGAAATGGGGAATGTGTCAAAGAGACAACAACCCGACCAAATAAAAAAACAACAGCAGAAGGTCACCAACAGGTCTTCAATGTAGCGAGAAATTCCCGCACACGGAGGAGTCCTTCAGCTGGCCCCTAAACAAATATATACTAGTTCAGTGATAATGAACGCCATACTAATTTCCAAATTGTACACAAGAAACTAAAATTAAAATAATACAAGACTAACAAAGGCCAGAGGCTCCTGACTTGGGACAGGCGCAAAAATGCGGCGGGGTTAAACATGTTTGTGAGATCTCAACCCTCCCCCTATACCTCTTACCAATGTAGAAAAGTAAACGCATAACAATACGCACATTAAAATTCAGTTCAAGAGAAGTCCGAGTCTGATGTCAGAAGATGTAACCAAAGAAAATAAACAAAATGACAATAATACATAAATAACAACAGACTACTAGCAGTTAACTGACATGCCAGCTCCAGACTTCAATACAACTGACTGAAAGATTATGATTTCATCATATGAACACCAGGCACAATCCTTCCCGTTAGGGGTTTAGTATCATACCATCATAACATATATGAGAAGAACATAACCCGTGTCATGCCAATAACTGTTTTTAGAATAAATGTGTTTAGTTCCGACGCAAAGACCTTATCAGTGACTCAACATATATACGCCAAAATATGCAATCTTTAATGACTTAACAACAGTATCATAATTATATCCCTTCTTAATAAGTCTATTCAAAGGTTTTGTAAGTTTCTGAGGTGAATACTGACACCTTTGTGCTTTATAAATAATATTTCCATAAAAAATTGGATGTGAAATACCTGAACGTATAAGAAGTCTGTATGTTGAGCTATATTTACGAATGATATCTTTATACCGATGATAAAATTTAGTAAATGTTTTGACTAGTTTGTGATATCGAAAACCCTGGTGTAATAATTTTTCAGTAATACATAAATTTCTCTCGTTAAAATCTAAAACATTGTTACATACACGAGCGAATCGTACAAGTTGAGATATATAAACACCGTAAGATGGTGACAAGGGAACGTCACCATCTAAAAACGGATAATTAACGATAGGAAATGAAAAATCATCCCTTTTATCATAAATTTTAGTATTCAGCTTTCCGTTAGTGATATAGATATCAAGATCGAGGAAAGGGCAGTGGTCATTGTTATTATTAGCTTTATTTAAAGTAAGTTCAGCAGGATAAATTTCATTAATATACATACTGAAGTCGTCATTATTGAGAGCCAAAATATCATCCAAATATCTAAAAGTATTATTAAATTTGTTTATCAGATGTTGTTTTGATGGGTCTTTGCTTATTTTTGTCATAAATTGTAACTCATAACAATACAAAAAGAGGTCCGCAATAAGTGGTGCACAGTTAGTCCCCATTGGAATTCCGATAATCTGACGATATACGGAATCCCCAATGCGAACAAAAATGTTATCTAGTAAAAATTCAAGGGCATATATAGTATCAAAGCATGTCCAATTAACATAGTTTTTTTGTTTATTGCTACTAAAAAATGACTTAAAAGAGTTTGAACATATATATTCACATTCTGATTTTTTGAAGCCCATTTAATTAAATGTGTGAATTTTTTCTTAATGAGAATTTAAGGCAATGTGGTATACAGGGTAGAAAAATCAAAACTTTGAACAGATTCAACATCACCAATATAAGCATGCAATTTATCAAGTACTTCCAACGAGTTCTTGACACTCCAAAAGTAATTTATTCCACTATTTTCGAAGGCCTTATTTGAACAATTTATTATAAGGTTTTTAATTGTACCAAGTGTGCTGGTAAGAAGAATATACAATTTAGTAGTTGAACAATGGCTTGAAGACGAAATAAATCTATATTTGTAAGGGGTTTTGTGTAGCTTCGGAAGCCAATACATAGTTGGGACTTGCATTGTATTTGGCTCTGCTTGTAAAGCGGTGGCTAAAAGTTTATGTTTGTTACAGATTTCGTTTTCTGAAAATGGAGTCAGTTGGAATGTTGGTGAATTGGTGATTTCCTTTTTCAGAACCTCAATGTAAAATTTACGTCAAACAATAATAATATTATTAGCAGCTTTATCGGCCGGGACAAAAACAAATTCCTTGGCTAGTTCTTTTAGTTTATTTTTGATACGTGAAATAGGTTTGTTGTGGTTATTGTTAATAGTAAAATGTTCTTTAAAATGTTGAATACGTATATCAACTATCTTCATTACTGAATTAAAAAAAGAGTCCAAAGATTTTTTGTCAGCCTTTTCCCGTTTTATCCATTTCATACAGTAAGTATGGAGTGAGTCGTGGATGATATTGTAACACTCATTCCAATTAATAATTAACGGGGAACGATATTTAGGTCCTTTACTGAGGAATGATTTTAACACTCGGTCTTGAACGATGTTAAGATCTCCTGTTATAACATGGGAATTGGGTCCATAAATATATTCGGAATTACTGAAATTACATGAAGTAGGTGTATTTTCACTGATATTAACATCTTTACACAATTGACTATAATTAAACACAAATTTCCGGGTAGATGTTTTGTAAATATAACAAATAAGAGGAAGCTCAGTATTGTCAAAATATCCAGGAATTTGTTCTTTAACAGAATGGTCGTTAAATATACCGGCAATATTTACGAAATCAAAGCCTTTATTGACATACTTAATTTTAATAAAATGTTTTTTATGATCTTCAGGGCGATCAATTTTGGGAAATAATCTAGAATAACAATATGCCATAATAATTTGAACAATTTCATACTTAGGACTGCTATATGAAATTGTGTTGCAATCCTCCAAAATTTTATTTAACTTATTAACCGATAACGAACAGAGTTTTGTTAACAGATAGTTTAGTATTTAGTATTTTTTCCATTTCTGAGCTTCATAATTGTTTTGTTAGTGAATTACATAATAAAGGAGCAAAGATTGGCGTCCAGAATATGAACCAGCATACAATAATTTAAGTTATGTAAAATTGATAAATTTGTTCGGCTGAAAATGTCAAATTATGTATATTTATTTACTATTCAATCACACAAAGAATGTACTACTAGTATACAACTATCATTTTGACTGTATAACCGGAGAGCATGATTCTTCTTGCAAAATCGCACGTCTCCACTGGGACTCGAACCCGGGACCTTTGTGCTACAAGGCAGCGAGTTAACCAACTGAGCTAAAGAAGTACATTATTAACTCAACCGCTTACGGCTGACTAAATATCTACTAAGTTTTCTAACGGAAGCTATCCAGTCACACCTGACAGAAATATGTTGACTGAGGACAAAGTAGCTTTTAGTTTTTAGTTCATAAATTGTATATCCCATAACATGTATAAGTAAGGGTCCTCGGTGGCCAAGTGGTCTAGGTAGTTACTTCTGTAATCACTAGCCAGTCAACACTAATTAATTGAGAATTCGAACCCCACTCATGCAGGTGCACTCAACTCCAATTTTAATTGACTAGAAGTGCTAGTTTTCCTATCGAATGAAGGTCGTTGGTTTTCTCCAGGGACTCCGACTACCACCACCATCTAAAACTGGCTGCCACGAAACATACACAAGAATGAAGGACATTTAAATTTTAGATTGATCAGGTCACGTGCTATGTCATTGATTAATCTTATAAATAGTTATCATTGACGTAAACGGGAAACACTTATATACCCCGTTATAATTTTTAATACCTTTTCTACCTCAAATGTGAGAGCAAGTGAAATTTAAGAAGGATTTCCAAATATGATTCTTCAAAAAAATAATTTTAAGTCAGCGTTTACTGTTAATTGTCAATGGCCATTTGAAAATAGTATTTATATTTTTTTCTCCCCCCCCCCCTATGTTTCCATTGTGGTTATTGTACCTTTGACTTTAAGAATTATGAGGACTTACTTTTAATACACATACTAGATATTATGTGTCATAATAAATTATACCTCGGTGAGCAATTTAAAACTATCAGAGTTTAATTTATAAAAAAATAATTAGGTTATCTCGCTTGAAATGTTCAACATTCTTGAACGTGAGCCTAAAAGCGGTGCTCAAAAGAAATGTTAAAAAACAAAAATCAAATCATAATATGCTTTTATTTTCAGGAGAATGACACACATGAAATGCATTTTGCATGTGTTTTTTTAAAATCATTTCTTTAGCTTTAAATGTTTAAAATGTCCTTCAACTACTGTGGATTAAAATTAGAATACATTACAACTAATGTGGATTACATTTACAATACACTTCAATTAATGTGGATTGGTACTCACAATAAACTACAACTCATGTGGATTATAATTTACAATACATTACAACTCATGTGGATTAGAATTTATAATACAGTAAAACTCATGTGGATTAGAATTATTAATACACTACAACTCATGTTGATTAGAATTTACAATACGCAACTCATGTGGATTACAAGTTTCAATTAACTACAACTCATGTAGATTACAAAAAACTTATAAGGATTAGAAATTATAATACACTACAACTCATTTTGATTGCAATTTACAATACACTACAACTAATGTGGATTATGATTTAAAATACACTACAACTAATGTGGATTATAATTTACAATACACTACAACTCATTATTTCCACCTATCCATGAACATACAAACTATAGTTGCTTAAATGAATTATAACCACTACATGTATAGCGTTTATATTCATTTTAGGCAGAAACTAAACAAACATGCACTAGGCGTGCAATAGAAATAATATTATTAAAACATCAGATCGTTTGAAAAAAGTCAGCCACATATTATTGATTTCTTTCACCATTGGAACTGAACTTTCATATTCCATTGCAGGAAAATAAAAATAACTAAATTCAAGTTATATTTTTACAACTTTCTATGAACAAAGTGGTAGGGATTATAGCCACTGACAGCAATAGTTCGGTATTATATACTTCATATGATATAAAAGGGTGTAACACCTTAATGAAATATATAATAAAGTTGCTTGTTCATTATGACATAATCATGATTGATAATATCACCAGTACACATAATCTCGAAACTGCTAAACCAGATGTTAATACTTAATCGAAGATGGTATCTTAAGAACGACTTAAACTACAGTCGTAAATACAGCTGATGTAAATTAAAATCATGTTTGTCAAATAAATTTTAATTCCATGAAATATTGTAATTCTTAGTTTCATACATGTTCATGGACATAGAGGTCATTTTTTTGTCAAAAATATATAATAGGATAAGTATTGCAATGTATACATATGAAAACAGAGTGGTTTTGGAAGTCTCAGCTGCTCATCACTAACAACACATGATTAATGTGTCCAGATCACTTGTTCAATGTGTTCAGATCACATGCTCAATGTGTCCAGGTCACATAATTAATGTGTCCAGATCACATCATGCAGGGAATTTTTAGTCTATTCAGTCAAGTGTGTGTTGTCACGTGGTTCTGCAAGTTAGTGTATGGTGTCACGTGGTTTTGTAAATGGTAATAATTAAGACATGAATATTAGTCTACAAACTTGACATTTGAAGTCAGTCAGGTATGTGTTTTCAAGGTTGTGCAGATCACATGCAGGGAATGTTTAGTTTATTCAGTCAAATGTGTGTTGTGATGTGGTTCTGCAAGTTAGTGTGTGGTGTCACGTGGTTATGTAAATGGTAGTGAGCCATGAATATTAGTCTACAAACTTAAAATTTGAATTCAGTCAGGTATGTGTTTTTAGGTGTGTACAGATCACAGGTTGGGAATTTTTAGTTTATTCAGTCAAGTGTGCAAACATTGTCATGTGGTTCTGCAAGTTAGTGTGTGGTGTCACGTAATTTTGTAAATGGTGATGAGACATGCATATTAGTCTACAAACATCACATTTGAACTCAGTCAGGTACTAGTATGTTTTTTCAAGTGAGTGCAAATCACATGCAGGGAATTTTTAGTTTTTTCAGTCAACTGTGTGTTGTCTTGTGGTTATGCAAGTGTGTGGTGTCACGTGGTTTTTTAAATGGTGATGAGACATGAATATTAGTCTACAAACTTAACATTTGAATTTAGTCAGGTTTGAGTTTTCAAGTGTGTGTTGGCATGTGATTCTGTAAATGTTCATGGTACTGTACATGAATATTAGTCCGCAAATGTCACATTTAAGTTCAGTCAGGTATGTGTTTGCAAGTGTGTGTGTTGGTCTGTGGTTTCTGTAAATGTTCATAAGACATGAATATAAATCCACATACATCACATTTAAATTCAGTCAAGTATGTGTTATCATGTGTGTTTTTTGACATGTGATTCTGTAAGTGTTGATGAGTCATGAATATTAGTCTTCAAACTTCACATTTAAATTCAGTCACGTATGTGTTTTCAAGTGTGTGTGTGTTGGCACATGGTTCTGTAAATGCACATGAGACATGAATATAAGTCCACATACATCACATTTAATATCAGTGTGTTTCTTCATGTGTATATTTAAGGCGCCTTTTTGATTGAATCCTGTACCGCAAATATCACATTTATAAGGTTTATCACTAGTATGTGTTATCATATGAGTCGTTAAGGCGCCTCTTTGTTTGAAACTTTTACCGCACACATCACATTTGTAAGGTTTATCAGCCGTATGCTTTCTCATGTGTGACTTTAATCCGCTATTCAGACTAAATTCCTTACCACACGCATCACATTTATAAGGTTTATTTCCAATATGTGTTCTTCCAATGTGGTTCTTTAAGTTTACAATATTATAAAACACTTGAAAGCATATATCACATTTGTAAGATTCACTAACCGTGTGTAATTTCACGTGTTTATCAAAGCTCCATCTATAATAGAACGATCTACGACATACATCACATTCAAATGGTTTATCACCAGTATGTATTCTCATGTGCCTAGCCAAGTGATCTCGACCTTTAAAATTTTTATCGCATAATTCACATTCAAAAGGTCTCTCTCTGTTCCTTTTAGTATGTGTTCTCTTTATGTGTAACTGTAATCCAGCACTACTACTGAATTCTTGATAACATTCACCACATTTAAATTCTTTATATCCATCATGTGTCCTAATGTGTATTTCCAACCTCGATTTATAATTAAATTGTTTACAACATACATCACATGTATGAGGTTTATCACCAGTATGTGTTTTCATGTGTGCGTTAAAACTGGCTTTTAGACTATATTCCTTATCACATACATCACATTTATAAAGTGTTTCACCTGTATGTGTATTCATGTGTGACTTCAGTCCGCTATTTAGGCTAAATTCCTTACCACACACATCACATTTATAAGGTTTGTCACCTCTATGTGTATTCATGTGATTAGTATAACTGCTACTTGTGTTACACCACTTTCCACACACATCGCATTTAAAAGTTTTTACATCAGTATGTTTTCTCATCATGTGAACCTGTAAACTACCATTAATCCCCTTTCCACATACATTACATTTATAACGTTTTTCCATGGTATGAGTTAATAGATGGGTTTTTAAAATGCCTTTTGTACTGAACCCTTTACAACATTTCTCACATTTATACGCTTTAGCACCAGTGTGTATTTTCATGTGTTGTATTAAATTAGGTTGCCGACTAAATGTTTTATTACACAATCCACATATATAAGGTCTTTCAGGTGTTTGTGTCCTCGCATTTCCGTGCAACTTGGCATTTATTAAATCACTGTTTGCTTTTATATCTTCATCAAATTTAGAAGGTTTCATCCCTGTATGTGATCCTTTTTGTTTCTCTATGTCTGAATTACAACTCAAATCTTTATCACAAATAGTTTGTTCCTTAGATTGACATCTTGGTTGGTCAAGTGGTGCCTGGAAATTAGTCTGACCAAGGGACATAATCGTAGTTAATCCTAGTTTTATGTGATTTACTTTAATATATGTATAGAGTTAGAAACAAAAGGAAATGTTCCTGGACTGTTGTTCTTGTAGGCTGAAATTATATAATCATGTATTTATTTACTTTATTAATTCACCCATATCCAAACATCATTCGTCTCAACTAGGCCGATGCTGTATCCTCATCAAAGGAGAGTAGCAATCGAATTATACCGTGGATTGCCGAATGGTCCCAACCTATATGATCAAATTTGAAATTGCCAAATAACGGAAGTTGAAATCGTACCACGTGACATGAAAAGTTTTGCACATGATACAATATAATTATGACAGGAACAGGACGAAACTTTTTTGACATTATTTGATACGACGATTGATCTATATTAGGAAGCTACCATTTCATTTTTATGGGAGGGGGGGGGGGGGGGGACTAGGATGAAATTTGAAAAAAATAAATAGGACAGGAGTTTTGAGTAAAAGAAAGTAACGACCTATTTACATGTTTATTTTTTTTTCTATGAACGCCTTTATAATGTTTAGGCTGGTGTACTCAATTATAATTCTGGTACCTTTGATAACTATTTACACCACATGGTCGATGCCACTGCTGATGGACGTTTCGTCCACGCGGGTATCACCAGCCCAGTAGTCAACACCGGTGTTGGCATGAATATCAATGATGTAGTCATTTTTTATAAATTTCCTGTTTACAAAACTTTGAATTTTTCGAAAAACTAAGGATTTTCCTATTCCAGGCATAGATTTATACCTTAGCCGTATTTGGCACAACTTTTTGGAATTTTGGATCCTCAATGCTCTTCAACTTTGTACTTGTGTAGACGAATAGCGCGTCTGGCGTACTAAATTATAATCCTGGTACCTTTGATAACTATTTAGTAACAAGGATTTATGTAGGAACACAATTAAGTCAATGGTCGACAATCTCATGACAAACTGTGCAATTCGAAAAGCCTGGTACAGTAGAACCTAAATATATAGTCAAATTGTAATCATTGAATTTGTATTGTTGAAAGTTCATTATAACAGTGTATAATATATAACACAATATAACAAAATAACAAATATAGACAAAAAAGGCTTAGTATATACTTACCTGTTCAGTTCGAAGGCCGGGCATCCACAAGATATATAAGAGTTAGATTCACAAAGATATTATATATATTTTTTTTATTGGATTCTGATATGGGCATTTTGCCCTCTCTCTGAAGAAGGTGTAAAAATAAACAAACATCTCATTATTGCTTTGAAATTGTCCACTCTATGAAACCCTTTCACTCACATATATAGTTGTCTATATATAGCTATTGTCTATTTTCTATGTCAATACAGAAGAATGATACGATACAATACAGTTTTTATCTGAGAGGGAGCATCTCAAACATGTCAAAGTTGTGTTACAACTGCATAGTTTATTTCCAAAACCTACAGCACGAATGAAAAACAAAATCCCTCTCAAAATTTAAAATGATATTAACTTTTTGTAACACAGAATGCCTTTAACTTTTATATATCTATTAGATGCCAGCTAGGCTTTGAAACAGGTATATGTTTGTATTCAGAGTAGTTCAAATAAAGCCATGTTTGTCACCCATTAGTTATGGTAAACCTTGAATAAAGATATTTATGCATCAAATATAAATGTCACCATATAAATTAATGTCAAAAAGATTACAATTACCTACTCTTTTTTGCAATGTATTTACCTGTGACCTGTTTACCTGGATGGTATTTTCATGAATCTATAAATATCCGCTAAAGGGCGATAATATTTAAAACGACACGCAACTTATGGAGCACAAGGTAAACAATATAGTTTCGTTTATTACAAATGTGCAATTCATTGTTCTTGATAAAGAGTCTTTAGACCATATTCGAAGTGCTTAACATTAAGCTTATATTTATATATATATATATTATATAGGCGTAAAAAATAAATTTCACATGTGCAGATGTATATATTCATTAAATAAAATAATAAAATAAGTAAAAAGTTAACAGTTCCATTCTATCGATTTCATCCTTCCATTGGGACTCTTCAGGATAACTGATGTAGTGTCGCTATAGGCGACGTCGTCAAGGAGGTTTATGACGTTCCGTCATTTTTCATTATTAGTAATTCTCTTGGTTTAATTTCGATCGGAACGTTGTTATAAGTTATATGGTTCGCTACTGACCCCATACGGATCCATAGAGGGTTAGTAAAATCCATAGGGGGTGAGGCCGGAGGCCGAGTCCCCTATGAATTTTATTCACCCTCTATGGATCCGTAGGGGGTCAGTAGTTAACCGTATAACGAATTTATCGGACCTGCACTTTTTCTGCGCCGTTTTGTTGAAAAATAAACAATGAAACACAACAACATTAATAGATGACGTCGCCATTAACGCGTCACGAACCCCATATGAAACTTACTAACCCCATACGGTCTCATAGGGGGTCACCACGTGACGGCGTTTAACCAATCACAACGTGACAATTCATCTGTGGTCCGATAATATGAAATAACGTTCCATCTCTTTCCTATATGCTTCATCCCGTCTACATTTAAAGATAGGCATTATTTGAAAATGCTTTTTACCACAAATATCAAGATGTGCACTTATTGGCGAATTTCTGTATTGTGGGTGTTTTATTTGTTCTTTGTGAACTCGCACCCGTTCACAAAGACTATTCCCGGTCTGTCCAATATAATTTTCCATATAGGAAAGAGATGGAACGTTATTTCATAACAACGTTCCGATCGAAATTAAACCCAGAGAATTACTAATAATGAACAATGACGGAACGTCATAACCCTCCTTGACGACGTCGCCTATAGCGACACTACATCAGTTATCCTGAAGAGTCCCAATGGAAGGATGAAATCGATAGAATGGAACTGTTAACTTTTTACTTATTTTATTATTTTATTTAATGAATATATATATATATATATATATATAATTTGAGCTCAGGGGATATAAACTCTAAGCCGGGAATGTCACAGTATATACCCTGTCTGAGACCTGAATAACATATAATATATATATTATTTTCTGTGACTGTATCTTACATTAATTTGTAGGATCCTTTACTATAGATAATTTAGCTGATCTGTAACAATAACATCTTCATGCCATATGTATCACTGTACTGTAGTACGCCGCTAGATTAAAACTGACGTGGAAAGGTAACACATGGCCAGCGAAAGCTCTTTTTTTTAGAGCCCAGGTGGTCGTGTGGTCTAGCGGGACGGCTGCAGTGCAGGCGATTTGGTGTCACGATATCACAGTAGCATGGGTTCGAATCCCGGCGAGGGAAGAACCAAAAATTTGCGAAAGCAAAATTACAGATCTAACATTGTTGGGTTGATGTTTAGACGAGTTGTATATACATTATGTACACAGCCATGTATCACGGATTACCCCTGACTTAATGTTATTTTCCAGTGCAGGTTTAACATATATAAGTTGAAAACCCTAATATGTTCGGCATACGTGAAGGATTTTCTAATTTGCTGTGATTATAATTTTATCGTGTATGTAATAATTTATAATTACACTTTTAACATTGAATTTAAGTATTAAAAGTGTAAATTGCGTGTTTTTAAAAAAAATGTATTATTGACTTCACGTCATTATTTTGAATTTCCCTCTGTGAGCCTCTGACAATCTGATAGCTTTTGACCACGTCACATAGTAACCGGTGTTTTGATGACGTTTTAGAGGTTCAAATTGGGGATAAAAACGTCGTATATACCCCGGCAGTTTCCTGAATATACACTGACATCTCTGTGTTGTTATCCAATCACAAACCCCGACACATTTGTAATCCGTAATATATAATATATATACACGAGTCTAAATTGAAAACTACGTTCAATATATATATCATGTACTGTAGTACGACGCTAGATTAAAACTGACGTGAAAAGGTAACACCCGGCCACCAAAAGCTTCATTTTTTACGAAGCCCAGATGGTCCTGTGGTCTAGTGGGACGGCTACAGTGCAGGCAATTTGGTGTCACGATATCTCAGTAGCATAGATTCGAATCCCGGCGAGGGAAGAACAAACAAAAATTGCAAAAGTAAATATACAGATCTACCATTGTTGGGTTGATGTTTAAACGAGTTGTATAATATTAAAATACAACTCGTCTTAACCATGTTAACATCAATATATACATAACGTTGCATACGGTGAATTAGAATAAGAAATGCTATCAGTTTAGTTCCAAACAATAGGGTTGTTACTAAAGAAAACTGTTGAACATATCTAAATAACAAAAAGATCAATCATTGACAGAAAACGAAACATGCATCATTACAAAAATGCATTCGTTAAATGTTTATCCATGTACAAAATAATTCTACACGTTCCATAGGTAAAAACCCATAGCCCCCCCCCCCCTTTCCCCCCGAAAATCAAATGGTTGCTGCCTGAGGGAATTAGATAAAGTATCTACACGTTCCATAGGTAAAAATCCATAGCCCCCCCCCCCCCCCCTCCCCCCGAAAATCAAATGGTTGCTGCCTTAGGGAATTTAGCAGTAAATTAATTCAATGTCAAGTTTTCAACATGTGTTCAAATCTAATCTAATCTAACTTATCTTTTAAACCTATGTGTAGGTGCTATCGTTATGTACAGTGTTCACTTTTGAGATTAGTATATTGTATATTCTGATGTGTGTAAATTATATTGTCAATCGTGTAAATTAATTGTGAGTTTTACGGTCAAATAAACTCGAGATAAACGCATGTCACTTCTTTTTCAATATAACACATTGTGTGTTTTGTTATTTCTTTATGGTGAACCATGTTCTTCAAATTTTGTTTGTATGAAGAGCAATGAATTGTGGCCATGAATTGTGCCGTTAGTATAGAAAAAAATGTTTACCAGGCGTTCCATAAACAATTTCAAAATCGATTATCGCCCATTCATGTATACATTGTCAACAAAGAAACACATGACATAAAAGGTTTGTAATTTTCATGGATATTTATGATTTATATTTGTATTTTATGCATTTGGATTTTGATATTTTATTAATGTCAATCATAAACTTTTCGATAATATGGCCGTATTTTACATGCTGCATTTTACACTGATCACACATTTAACTCTGAGTATACGCCTACAGACGAGTGACATTTCGGCCCGGAGACAAATCGGACCAACAAAAAAGTCAAGTTATTGCTCTTGCAAATCAATTCATATAATATTATGAACTTCTAAATTGGCTGTACATCCTATACGTCTTATGTTTCTTAAATAAAAGTGTCGACATACAGGTACGTCGGAAGCTCAATTTAAGACATCCCAAAACTTTATATTAGAATTTGAAATCACGATTCAAAATCGTGATTACGAATTTAATTATTCGTTATTACATAATAATTTAATTTTGGATGTAACGCGTCTTCTGATTGGATGGTGTTATTTTGTTATCAGCTCATAGACATAATTAAGTCATGTGACCTTGACGCCAACAACGTTTCATGGTTTTCTACGGTTTAAAATGGACTTTTGAATTAAATTATAAGACAGGACTGTATTAATTTTTCTGTCTATTCAAAATAACATTAAAAAATGTGGTGCACACTGTTAAATAACCTGTTACGGGCGTTATTCAGTGTGCACAAATTTTGTTATGTTATTTTTCATAAAAAGTCATTCCTTAATTAAATTCGTCTTTACGAATTGCCAGAATAAGTATTACAGCAGTAGTAGTCCAAATAATTATTACGTCTTGGAAGGCATTTTTAAATATTTGCTTTGACGCCTTCCTGTGACATGAGGCGTTCTCTCAAGATGTCTCAATTATTTGAACTAACATCAGTAGTAAATCCAAAATGACGAAGTCAAAGTGGACTGTATGTTTGCATGTGCCTGTCCGTCTGTGATAAGTACCGATTATCGGGTTATCTGCATGTTGATATCGTAAAATATCAGCTGCGAGACATAATATGAAGCTTTTTGTCGAGTGAGCGTAGCGAACGAGATCAAAAAGCCTTCATATAATGTCAAGCAGCTGACATTTTACAATATCAATATGCAGATAATCTGATAATCGTTTTATCGGGCTATATTTGCGTGTTTTAGAAGTGTTTTCTTTGCTTCACCGGTACACAAAAGATGACTTGATAAGTTCGGGTCAAAGTTATTAACGTCGGTTCAAACATTATGACGTCGCTGATATGTCCGGGTCAAAGTTATTAAGGCCGGGTCAACGTATTTGACGTCAAAAAGACATGATACTGAATAATATTAAGAGCTGAACAGAGTGATATAGACAGTGGGACGACCGATAATTTATTATAAGCTGTCCATGCACCCTTTTTCTTCGTTCCTCATGAAAGATATTAATTTGATATTTGGGTTATGGATTTATCATGACAATTAAGTTACAGATCAGGTTCGAATTTTGTTCCGTTCTGATGATTTTGTGTTTGTTTTTTAATTGAAATAATTGTCAGAATGTGGATAGAATAAGAATAAGAATAAGAATAAGAATAAAAATTTTATTAGTTTGAAATCCAAACAATAGGATTGTTACTAAAATACACAACAAAAAAACAAACAAACAGGCATAGAAGAAGCCAGTATATTTACAGCAACTTTTTAAATATATACATTTTAAACCTCGACTATTTTAGGGACGACATTAAAAGATCAATGTAAGATATAAAAAAAACAAAAAAAAAACTTAATTCAAATAGTTAGGGGGTAATTCAACTGATACAAGATTTGGTTATCTGACATTGATTTTTACATTTATCCATATGGGTCAATCAATTTTTCCTAAATTAAGTTAAGAGGGGAGTAGGGAGGTCAGTGAAAAAAACCCTATGTGAATGAGGTTTTGTATCCTTCATTAAACTTTTGATGCCGTCCCTCATTAAATGGAAATGTACATAATTTCCCCGATAATAACACATTTCCAAATCCCAATTTCTACATTCCGGATGACTTGTGCACTTTTGAAAATATTTTTCAGGACGCATTACATTCCGAAACGACGAATTTATATTCATATATATATATATATTGTTTGTGCTTTTTTTAGAATCTTCTACAACGAAATTTGTTTTACATGCGCACGTATAAAAATGGCGGTTTTCATCCAACGCAATCATAGGTTTGAACGTAGTTTTCAATTTAAACTCGTATATATATATATACTAATTTTATTTGCAAAAATACACCAATATGGGTCAAGCAAACACAAATACAACATTTAATACAGACAGTGAAGAATTACAAATATAAACATAAAAAAAACATATAGTTATAAATGGTAATTAATGTAGCCTTTGATGGACATGGACATCATTTTCGCAATTCTAATGATTGCTTTATAAAGTCACCAATTTCTGTCAAAAGCTCAGATTTAGGATTTAAAAGTTGTTGATAATTTGTAAAATCAGGATTTAAATTATAAATCTTTAAAAATAAGCAATCTCTTAAAGTTGAGTTTAGTTTGCAGTATAGGAAAAAATGGTATTCATCATCAATTTTATTACAAAGTTTACATAACCTTTGATCTCTGGGTACATTTAAGGAATAACAGTACTGTAGTTGAAGAGTTGCCACCGTCAATTGTAGATTTGACGGTCGCAAATGCAGTTTTACTGGCGACGCGTAGCGGAGACAGTAAAACGGAGATTTGCGACCGTCAAATCAAAATTGACGGTGGAAACTCTTCAACTACAGTACTGTTATTCCGATTCTAATGCATTACAAAAAGAAAAAATACGATAAAACATGTAAAAATGTCTAAATTTGACAAATAGAAAAAAAATCCGCGAAACTTCGTGAATGATTTTGGCACAAAGACGTATATAGTAGTAATCGAACATTTGTTGATTCAATCAATTCAAAATGGCGGATCCCTCCTTAGTTACGCCTGGTCAACTGTGGATTTGACAAAACTTTTAGCCAATAAAAAAATTTGTTACATCCAAATTGCATTAGAATTTTTATATCTTCCCATTTCAACTTCTAGGTTATGGTCACTAACCCTTAATTTAGAAATTAATTGTATATAGGTTTTGACTGTTGGTAGATAATAAAGTAAATGAATACATATTTATGTATTTTCAGATTACATGAACATGATTGCCTCCCCATTTCTCAAAATTTACAATTAAAGTAAATCATTTCAAAGATGAACTACATGCAGAAGAAATACGGATATCCATTAGACAGATAAGCAACGAAGTATATATAGAGTATTAGAAACTATGTTTAATAACGAAGTAAAAACTCCTGGGATTATATCCCTTGACAACTCTTGTTGCCATGCACCTCTAATTATTTCCCTTGGTGAGACTCATTGCCATGCACCACAGGACCAAACAAGATGTCAAATTGTGGAACAAACTATTTGTGATAAAGATTGGAGTTGTTATTTAGATCTAGAGAAACAAATAAGACCACATCCGGGCATTCAACCTTTTAAATTTGATGGAGATACCACAACAGGCAATGATTCCGTAAATGCCCAGTTGCTAGGAAACATGAGAACACAAACACCTGATAGACCTTTTATATGTGGTGTGTGTAATAAAACGTTTAGTCGGCAACCTTATTTACTACAACACATGAAAATACACACTGGTGTTAAACCGTACACATGTGATATATGTTGTAGAAGGTTTATTCATAAAACACACTTAACTAAACACATAGAAAGACATAATGGAAACAATAAACCTTTTCAATGTGATGAATGTGGTAAAGGGTTTAGTTTTAGTGATGGTTTAAAGTTTCACATCCGGAGAAAACACATTGGAAAGAAACCTCATGAATGTGATGAATGTGGTAAAGATTTTAGAGGTAGAGCCGATCTAACTGCACACATGAGGATACATACTGGTGACAAACCTTATAAATGTGATGAATGTGGGAAAGTGTTTAATCACAAAGGAAACTTAGATAAACACATACAAATACATACTGGCGATAAACCTTATAAATGTGATGTTTGCGGTAAAGGATTCGGTCGAAGAGGCAGTTTAACTAGACACACAAGAACACATACTGGCGATAAACCTTACGAATGTGATATTTGCTGTAAAGGGTTCGATCAAAGCGGCAATTTAACTTCACATATGAGAACACATACTGGTAATAAACCTTATAAATGTGATATTTGCTCTAAAGTGTTCAATCAAAAAAGCATCTTAACTACACACATGAGAACACACACTGACGATAAACCTTATAAATGTGATATTTGCAGTAAGGGATTCAATCAAAGAATCATATTAACTACACACATGAGAACACATACTGGCGACAAACCTTATAAATGTGATGTTTGTGGAAAAGGATTCAGTCAAAGAAACGGCTTAACTAAACACATGGGGAAACATACTGGCGATAAACCTTATAAATCTTAAGTTTGTTGACATGCATGACAAACATTCATGGCTGGCCATATTTAACAGAACCACACGACAACACACACTGGACTGAATGGACAGCAAATAGAAAAAAAACAAGGAGATGTGGTTTAATTTAAATGAGACAACTATGTATGACAGTTTTTAGACGGCCAATGATATAATAAACTACAGATAAGGATGATTGCCGTTATAATTTTTATTGATTTCCTTAGTACGACAAAACAACACATAAATGAAGAAAAATAGTGGTTTCCGGTTCCAAATTAGAGGCAAATACGTAGAAAATATTTTAATAATTTGCATCAACTTAACAAGTAATAACACAAGCATGAAATACAAGCATGAAATTTGCTTTAAAGGTGGACTAAATGATAATTAAAAGAAATCAGGTGCTGGCCTTCACAAATTTCCATTTTTTCAAGATGGCCACCGATCATTTTGCAAATGGCGTCCTAGTCAGTTGTAAATCCTTGAAAGTTGTGTTATTATAGGTATAATTCAATGTAAGTTTCTATTAAGCGTAAATAACAGTACGAAAAAACAACACATAAATGACACAAACGAGTGATTTCCGGTTTCAAAATGGCGGCAAAATTTATGAAAATGTATTTGTTTTATAATTTTTATCAACTTAACAAGTGATATCACATTTTGTGTTTAGATTAAATGCCTTGTTTTGTTAGAAAGACAGGTTCGTTATCTTATAATTATCTGACAGTAGCGTAGCAAATAACAAAATTCGTACAACAAAGGACAGAACGGTAGCAATTATACAGTCACCAACACAACTGGATTTTCGCCTCCTCATTTTAAAAGTTCCCGACAGGAGGATGCAACTTTAACGGCAGCCGAAGAAGTCCTTTTAGGTTCCCAACTGTCATCGATTTTTTTCTTTCATCCAACCCCAGTGTTCATGAATTGTTACATAAATCAGGCTGAGCCCAAACTTATCCACCTTAATACGCTGCTCTTTGGATGGGCTCCGGATAAAAACTATGGTGGGCGGAACTACATCACAATGCCGCTGCTTCCTGGGTAAAAATTAATATCGTGCCTCGTTAACAGCAAGTAGTGATGTTGTTCTGTCATACATTATGCAAACAAATGCTTCTTTTATGTCCATGTATGTGTCTTTATACTTCAGCAAAGAAATAAATACGTCCCTTACATGTTGAAATACTTCCCATTTCATCCAAACTGACCTATTCCCTTAGTGTCACATCCACTGAATGAATGAAGAAAGGAAGAGTAGCTACACGAGGACCAAACGCATTTGATATATCACGTACAGGAAGCCATCAAAAGTCTTCATTCCTGCCAAAACCTTTTCACAGTTTGTTCCACCATATTTTTGGAGTGCTGCAATTCCTAATACTACTATATCTGTGTCGGTGCTACCTTAAATTACCGTCTTACAACAATTTTCATAATCATGCCGAACATGGACAAACATTCGTATATCTACTTCTCCATGCTTACAAGAGGTAGCTGGAAAGTATCATTATAAGTCTCTACAGAAGCATTTCTGTCGGCAAGACACTTAAAAAAATTCGTTTCGTTGTCATCTTCACAGAGAAAACTACTCCAGAACCCAACTTTTGTCTTCTGTCATCTAGTCTTGCAATGATTCATTTAGTAAATCTAACACAATGTCTACTCTTGAATACATATCGATGCAAAATTTTATTTAAGGCCGTATGACACAATTACAAAATCATCCAATATTGTTGCCCTACAAGGTGGCCTGGAATTAGCCATTGCTGCCCTATCAACGATAAATGCGTCATACTTTGGATCTGCAAATTGAAAAATGTATCAAGTTTATCCATTTGCACTGATTTAATACCACTGTTTAAAATGACATCCGAAGACAAAAAGGAGGAGCAGTTTGGTTTTATGGATTAAGAAATATTCCAAATCAATTTGTCCACAGCGACAAGAAATAAAAGTCTAGAAAAGATATCTTAGGTTCTCTAGCTTTGTTTTTTACAAAAACGTTTACAGTTTTATTTTACCGACATAATAGGAAGTTGTTCTTTTTGATCTGGTTATAAGAAACCGGTTCTACTTCGTTTTGTATTTGCTTCAAACGATCTTCAATTTATTTGCCTTTGATCTTTAAGAAGATCTTTTAAAGAAATCCTTTTGTGCTCATTAAGTCGTTCATCTATTATAGAATGCCTCAAACCACTAGATCTTGCAAATGCATCTGATAGTCTACTGACTTCTGGTCCAGCTCCCATCAATACGTCTAAATAAGGTCTTCGGTTAAACCTATAACAACACAGCGCCCTTTAAAATTGTATTATTTTGGGGTTTTTGTCTGATCAATTGTGTTATAAAAAATATTTTCTGGTCTTATGTACAGTGAAATTATCATTTTCAAAATCAATTGCCACCTGTGGGTGACGTAAGAGAAGGGAAGCCATATCTCGGAGAAGGTCGGTAGCGATCGAGAATATGTTACACGATCAAGACCTAAATGAATACGGTATCATGCTTTATATGGACTGTTTGTACAAAATCTGACTCGTGAAATGAGCATACTACCAAATTCACCAGAAGTTTTTATTTTATAATTGAACGTCAGGAATTGAACTGTGGTATAGATGACTATATTTTCTTACACCAGTCTATCACAAAATTGAACGTCACAGAGTCATGACATGATTATAAGTTCTGTGTTTAACTTTCTTAAGCCGATATATACCATTCAAGCTAAACACATAGAGTTATCTGATGCGTGTGTCTAGTCCTAGGTACATTTGAACATACATACAAGAATATGCCGTTCTAGGTGTTGCAATAATGGTTTTAGTAAGACATATATCCATCTCATTTCACGTGATATATCACCCAGAATTTTATAACAAGTCATTTCAATATGAAATCCTACTCACATGACGATAAACTTATCTTCTCTATACAAATTAGGCAATTCTCACTGAATATCCATTACCAAAAGTGGCTGATCTGCCGTTACTATTGATGTTTTTCTCGAATTAACCACATTTCCCGTCTTATCCATCAAATTCCTGATTATTGCAACTGAATAAGCTTGTTTTTAAACAGTGGCTTCATAGATTTTACTCTTACTTGCTTTTTAGAGTAGTAATGAGATGAACTACGATTTTCCCTGGTAGTGCATACAAATCACTCATTATGTCTATAAATAGTTTGAGCATGCGCAAAACTGTTAAATCGGGTCATAACCTTGAAAAATGTTATCAAACCAAATCATAATATCATTGAAAATCCAAAATCACTTATTTTATAATAAATAAATAAAATATTTTTCAATGAATTTTGTTACATTTTCGCGCATGCGCAAACCCTGTATATGTCAAATAATCATGTCTAGTGAATTATTCACATGTAAGGAAAGTAGCTACCAAACCTGACAACTGTTGTTTCACTAAAAGAAGGTAAACGTAAAGTTTTCCAGAAAAAATCTATATTTTCAAACTGAAAAAACAGCCATTTAAGAAATAGTGGCCATCTTGAAAAAATGATTTGTTTTAATGGCCAGCAGTTGTTTCTTTAAAAGTATATAATAATGATGCTTTGTGGTAATTTTCATGCTTGTATCATCATTTCCACAATTCCCTCGATTTAGCCTGCCAATATCTTCCACTTATATGGATTAGATTTAAAATACATTAAAACTCAAGTGGATTCCAATTACAAATACACTACACCACTTGTAGACAACAATTTTAAATACACCACAACTCATGTGGATTAAAATGTTCAAATACACTACAACTCAAGGGATTAAAATACACAACTCAAGGGATTAAATTTTGAAATACACTACAACTCAAGGGATTAAATTTTAAAATAACTACAGTTCGTGTGAATTTTATTTAAAATACACCAAAACTCATATGGATTAGATCTTAAATACACTGAAACTAAGGTAAATAAGATTTTAAACTCACTTCAACGCATATAGATTAGATTTAAAATATACTACAACTCATATGGATTAAAGAGGTAGGGCCAAATTGCCGGGGATATTTTTCACAGAAGGGCCAATTTCAAAAAGTGCCGACAGAATAAAATTAACTATAAAAACAGAAAATAAAAATGCTTTTTGATCAATATAATGATTTACATATATTATGATATGGGTGATCAATAGTTAATTTAACCCTAACAAAAAATGAAAGTCAAATATGCGGATTTTCGGGTGTTTTTAGATAGGAAAAACAGGGAATCCCCCCAGAAGGACATTTCAAACCAAACCGAGAAACGATCAACACTCATGATCCACATCAACAAACAACAACAGACCAACATATTTTTTTTTATTAGGGATAGATGCCAATAAATGCAGCGTTTTTGTTTTCCATTTTCAAAGGCACCAACTTTCCAAATTCGCTAATTTATTTGAAGGACGCTGATGAAGAGTAAAGCATACCCTTGAATGATATCCAGTATTATCTTATCTCCTATACATCTTTAGGAATATGATTAGTTGTTATCAATTGCTTGGAGACCGTGCATACATGCATGTCATATGAGGAAAGTAGGTGGGACGTATTTCTATACACGATAAGAAGTGGTGTAACTTTTCAAAAAAGAACACGGTGTTGAGGAAAATCCATGTCAATTAAGTAGTTAATAAAGGTAACAGGATTATAATTTTGTACGTCAGACGCGCGTTCCGTCTAAATAAGACTCATCAGTGAAGCTCATATCAAAAATAAAATATTTGTATAACCAAAATATTAAGTTGAAGAGCATTTATGATCCGAAATTCCAAAAAAGTTGTGCCAACTCATCATAGATACCAGGACTTAATTTTGTATTTATGCCAGATACGCGTTTCGTCTACAAAAGACTCATCCGTGACTCTCGAATCCAAAAATATTAAGAAAGCCAAATAAAGTACGAAGTTGAAGATCATTGAGGACCAAAATTCCTAAAAGTTTTGCCAAATATATAAAGGATGAAGAGCTATAATCCAAAAGGTCCAAAGAGTAGGGCAAAATACGTGAAATACTTTTTTTTAATTTTTGGTAATCTATGCCTGGGATAAGAAAATCCTTAGTTAATCAAAAAATTCAAAGTTTTGTAAACGTGAAATTTATAAAAATGACCACATATTTTATATTCATGTCAACACCGAAGTGTTGATTACTGGGCTGGTGATAACCTCGTAGACGAAACAGCAGTGGCATCGATCCAGTGGTGTAAATAGTTATCAAAAGTACCCGGATTATAATTTTGTACGGCAGCAATTAAAGCTTGGAATCAACAGGCATTACGCCAGTTCATTTTCACAATCGTAGAAATGGAAGCCATTGTAGGAATGACGCGCTTCCAATTTTGTTCTTGGACCGATAAATTTATCCACATTGCACCATTATGATCCTTATATGTCAGTTTTATTTTAAAAGACAAATGTATCAACTAGCTAATGAGTATCAGTTAATAATCTTGACTGTCTGCATTGATTCAACTTAAAACTATTGTCTGATCGGTTGTCAGGTGGAATTTACGAAAATTCATTAACATTTAAAAATATTCTAATTAAATATTTCGTGGAAGGGCAGACTAGATTTTTTTAGTGTATGAAGACTATAAACCCTAGTTATCACACACAAAAAAAATCTGAATTTTTCGAAGATATGCATTTTCTTCATCCAACTTGAAAGACTGTCGTCAAGTACTTTCAGTAAAAAAATAACTATTCGAACACACCTTCTGTTTTTGTGACTCATTAGATAGGTATTTCACTTGACCCATATATTTCATCTTTTAGTACTGTGATTTTTTGGTGTTATAAAGTCAACCTGTTGCTTTAATATATAAAAATGATAGAATCTGAAGCGAGACGATGTATGAAATATTCTTACTTTGTACGATATTAAGACAAAATACTCAACTCAAGCACGCCTTAACATAAAAAGGTGCACTCGATTTTCTCTTTTCGATACAATTGTTACCCATTTTTTTTCCAGTCACATAATGGAAGGCCAGACACGAAAATTACTGAACTAATAGATTGATATGTTTTCCGTCCGTGGTAATTTTTTCAAAAAAATAGGAGGTTATGCATTTTCTTCATCCAACTTGAAAGATACCCATGTCGTCGACTTGATATCTAACTGTTCTGCTTAACTTTGTACTAGATAAATTGAAAACTTATGCAAATGGTGTTTTTAAAATAAAAAAAAAACCTCGTAATTGAGAAGAGTGTTGCAATTTTGTTTGTTTCTACTAACTTTTAAATATTTTGTCACTATAGTAAACAATACAGTAAACATTTATCGCCTTCTCTAACAAAGAGCTTCGATTCTTTTGTTCTATTTCAACCTGGTTTCCGACTGCATTCTGTATATGTCTTTCTCAAGTCAAGAGTCTGTAATTCAGTGGTTTTCGGTTGATGATGTGTTACTTATCTGTTTTATTTTTTTTTAACGTTATTCAGACCACTTATTTTCTCGTTTGAATTGTTTCACACTTGGAATTTCGGGGCCTTTTATTGCCGAATAAGCGGTATAGGATTTGCTCATTGTTGAAGACTGTACGGTGACCTACAGCTGTTAATTTCTGTGTCATATGGTCTCTTGTTGAGATGTGTCTCAGTGGCATTTATACCAAATGTTCTCTTTATATTGAACTCAGAACTTCATTTAAGTCAGGCTATTGACAAACATTGTACTGGACAATGAACAAAAGATTCAGACAAACTAATTCCTAAAATTTTATCGTACACTTGGTCTTCGTTCTTAATTTGACCCTTTTAAATATTTTTTTATGATTTGAGCATCACTGACGAGTCTTTTGTAGACAAAACACTCGTCTGGCGCAAAAACTAAATTTCAATCCTGGTATCTATGATCAGTTTATTTTTATCCTTTAACAGCGAGAGGTTTGGCTAGCCACAAAACCAGGTGCAACTTTTTTTTAAATGTCCTGTACCAAGTCAGGAAAATGACCATTGCTATATTATAGTTCGTTTCTGTGTGGGTTGCATTTGAGACTCAGAGTGTTGTGTTTCTATTGTGTCGTGGTTCACCTCTTATATTTGATTTGTTTCCCTCAGTTTAAGTTTGTAACCAGGGTTTGTTTTCTTCTTAATCGATTTATGAATTTCGAACAGCGGTATACTATTGTTGCCTTTATTTATGGCATTACAAGTCTAAATTCATTCATATAATGCAACAATTTAATTGTATAATAATATAAACACATAATAATTACAATTTTTCATTATCAACATGATAAATATACAGATTGATTCCTTGCAACTAAAATAACAAAAACAAAACAAAATACAAAAAGTACAAGGATGTCCCATCCACACTATCATTTTCAGTTCAGTGGACCATGAAAATTAGGTAAAATCTCTTATAAGAACATGCCATATGGAACATGTGTACTAAGTTTCATGTTGATTGGACTTCAATTTTATCAATAACTATCTCGACCAAAAACTTTAACCCGAGGAAAAACTTTAACCTGAAGCTCGACAGACAGACAGATAAACAAAGTCCCCTTAAATGGGACATATGTAGACCTGATAACTGCAGTCTCGATTAAGGTAGCACTACAGTCAGAATTTTCTGACTCCAATCAACAGTCTTTAAAGATTAATTTCTCTAAAACTACTCAATGGATTTTTAAAATCTATAACTCATTTTAAAGCTGAAATATAACTCTTTCTTAATCTATTTAAAAATTATTTTTGGTTTGATTAATCTCAAAATATAGCTCATTAATTGCCAAAAAAGTGGTCTTCCAACTTAAATCAAAATGGCACATTCATGTCAAATGGTAGTAAAAATTTGTTTTCATTCCTTTAATCAACCATATAAAATCAACAAAACCGTGTCTTAGATTTTTGATATATGCCTCCAGTAAGAAGATATGTTGATTTAACTGCTGGGTTCCAAACCTCATTTCACCTTTCATCTTTGGAGACCTATAAATTCATTTAGAAGCATATTATCCAAAAACTGGGACACGGTATTGTAGAAAATACACCCTTTAATCATATATATCAAAGTCAAGCCAAAGGGGGTACCCATAAAGTTTCTATTTTCATTTTTTCATTACAATTCTCATGAAAAATTGTTCTGAGAAATGACCTAAAAACTGAATGTCCCCCTTAGAACCTCTGTAAAGTCAATATAAATACAAAAATTCCACTTGGAACACCCCAGGAGTGTTCTGATACCATTACTATATCAATAGAACCACACACTTTGTGTCTTTGATGCTCTTATACTGTAAATTTAGCATTATATGTGAACTGTCCAACACTAACTTGGCATTTGGCGGGAGTGTGACGTCACAGATTTGACCAACATCTATAATGTAGTAATTAAATATAGACAAAGCTCCACCTCTTTCCAGACAGTCTAAGATAAGAGAATAACATGATTGACCAGCTGCATATAATCAATGCTTAACATCATTATTCTCTATATATAAAGGATAATTTTCATTTAAATTTTAAAAAAGAAATAAACTATGTCTGAAATAAGGTAGAACATTAGAAATGTGCATAAAAAACATGTTCATAAAAAGATCAAGAGTTAGACCATCCTCTTCTTGAAAATACACTTTTCCTCTGAATTTTTTTAATTTAATGGAATTGAAAAATTACACATAAACTGAAAATTAGTTTAACTGCATAAAACTGTATTCAAATGAAGAAGACCAATGAAATAAATTTATACAGGCAGTCAGAGGCTTTTAATACTTTCTTAATCTTTTCCATAGTATTTTTTTTCATTTTTGGTAGTTTTTGTTCCCTTTAGATTTTTTTCTTTTCTCTGTTCACTTCCCTGTTATATAAATTATTTTTGTTGCAGAACAATGAGATAAGACTACAATATTTATCTTATGGTCAGGGATTAACAGCTGGACACTGGCATCAACAGATGATTGACATATTAGCCCCTCCCAAATGCCTATATATTTAGATTAATCACCATGTGCTTTTATTTACATAAGTCAATTATCAATTTACTCCCTGTTGCAATATGATAATGAATTTGGGATTTTTACAAACTGTGCAGAATAGTACCTACTTCAAAATTATGTGATAAAAAAAATATCTTCAAAAAATCATTGTTAGACAGTAGTGCTACCTTAAAAAAACACAATTATAGACTTTAGTGTCCCAATTACTTAAGTTAAGAATGTAAAAAAAAAAAAGTAATCAATACTGATAACTCATTACATATTATAGTATCATGATCAAGTATATTTTCATGGACATAATGGTACATTTTTCATGTATTGAGGAACCTAAAAGTTTTGCATACAAGCTTATATGAAATACATACTTTATGGAACACTTGAACATGAAATTCTTTTTAAAGGATACCAAATAGCATTGAAATAGATATCAAGTCAGTCCCAAAAGTGTTGATGTGTCCATTCAATGTATTTTAAAATACACTACAAGTTCAACTAGTAATAAGTGTGACTAAGATTTAAAATACACTACAAATACCACTCATGTGATGTATATCAAATTTCACCTCAATGCAGATAACTAATTCATTAACTCATGAGAAATAGATTTAGAGTACACTACCACATCGTTGATTGAAATTTATAATATAAATCAACTCATGTGAATAAGATTTAAAAATACAACTCATTGGGAATATATTTTAAAATATGCATAAATCACAGGGGCGGATCCAGGATTTCAAGTTAGGGGGGGCGCAAAAGTTTTATTTTGGAACAGTGTATTATAAGACATTTTTTTGGAGGTTTTTTTAGGTAAAATTCTTGAAATATTCTTCTAAAGGGGTGCAATGTTGATATCTCGAACTATTGTGAGTTAAAATTAGCGAGGAATTAAAGTTTCAAGCTGAAACCGCCTTGAAAGCCGGTGACCTAAAGTTGTTAATGTTTGTATCATTTTGGTCTTTAGTGGATAGTTGTTTCATTGGCAATCATACCACATCTTCTTTTTTATATTAATCCACACCTGACAACAATCTACACATAGACGGGCGGACAGACGGACGCAATGTGAGACGAGACAGATCACAATTGCTCGCCAGACCAATATATTTTTCAAACGAAAATTTCTACTTTTACCAGCGATTTTTAATTGTTTTTTCATACTATCTGTTTTTTACATTTTTGATTTTCGGAGGTCGTGCCAGACTTTACTGTGTTCGCCACAAACAACTAAAATCAAAATGAGATGCATTTACGCATGTTTATTTTCTAGGTATCCAAGCATACAGTAATACGGTACAGATTTCGGCTAAATATTTAGGTTGCAAATGAGAAACAAATATAGACACAGAGATACAAATTTATAAAATAACCTTTCGCTTGAAACAGTATTTCTATCTTTCATTACGGATATTATAAAAGATCCCACCTGCCGACTGCTTTCTTGACCGTGTCATGATGAAATTGTGAAAGTGAGTAAGGGATGTTTTGGAACTTCAATTATCAAACAAATTGATTATAAAAACCGCAAATACAATGTAACATTTGTTTTTACTTTAACTGTAAAAAACCTATTATACTTGTCATCAAATGCAGCTCCGCGTTTGACATCTTCTTTTGAAATCATTTATAGAACTTTAATAAAGCGTGGGTCGGTTGATCAGTAATCAAGTTGATTCTGTTAAACTGACTGTTTTATATACTTTGAATGTTCAAAAAGATTGAATGGCCTCTTCTGATACTTTAAATATGTTGAGGTCAACCCATGCTTTGCAAATTTTAGGGGGGGCGCACGCCCACCACGCCCCCGCCTAAATCCGCCCCTGACTCATGTGAAGGGTCTCAAATGGACCACTCTTAAATACATAAATCTCAAACTTGAAAGGGATTGAATCTGAAAATACGCTATTAGTCATGTACACTACTTGAAAATACATTACAACTCAAGGGGATTTAATTTGAAATTTAAAAATACACTGTAACTCATGTAGACTACTCAAACATACATTATAACTCAGTGTAATAAAATTTGAAAATACACTATAAGCTGTGTACACTATTTGAAAATAAATTACAATTCAATGGTATTAAGTTTGAAAATACACTGTAATTCGTGTAGACTACTTGAAACTAGATTACAACTCAATGGGATTGAATTTGAATATACACTATAACTCATGTAGACTATTTGAAAATGCATTACAACTCAGGGGGATTAAATTTGAAAATACACTGTAGCCCATGTAGACTACTTGATAATACATTACAATTCAAGAGGATTAGATTTGAAATTTAAAAATACATTGTAACTCATGAAGACTACTTGAAAATACTTTACAACTATAGGGTCTCAAATTTGAAAATACACTGTAATTCGTGTAGACTACGTGAAACTAGATTACAACTCAATGGGATTGAATTTGAATTTACACTATAACTCATGTAGACTATTTGAAAATGCATTACAACTCAGGGGGATTGAATTTAAATATACACTATAACTCATGTAGACTATTTGAAAATGCATTACAACTCAGGGGGATTGAATTTGAATATACACTATAACTCATGTAGACTATTTGAAAATGCATTACAACTCAGGGGGATTAAATTTGAAAATATACTGTAACTCATGTAGACTACTTGATAATACATTACAATTTAAGAGGATTAGATTTGAAATTTAAAAATACATTGTAACTCATGAAGACTACTTGAAAATACATTACAACTATAGGGGATTAAATTTAAAAATACACTGTAACTCATGTAGACTAATCGCATTTACATTACAACTCAATGGAATTAAATTTGAAAATACACTGTTACTCATGTAGACTACATTATAATACATTACAATTCAAAAGGATTAAATTTCAAATTTAAAAATACATTGTAACTCATGTAGACTACTTGAAAATACAAAACAAATCAAGGGGATTAAATTTGAATATACTCTGTAACTCATATAGACTACTTAATAATACATTACAATTTAAAGGGATTAAATATGAAAATACACTGTTACTAATGTAGACTACTGAAAACATTTAAAAATACATTACAACTCAAGGGGATTAAATTACACTTACAGTTAAGGGATTAAATACACATACTACAACACATTCGGATTAAATACAACATGTGTGGATTAAAACATAAAACAAACTACAACTTGTGCGGGTTAAATCTTAAAGTAATTAACAAAACAAGAGATACAATTGATGCGGTCAGCGGAACCCTTGCATTTTCATGGATATGTGATTTCGTGATCTGTCAAAATCTAGATACCTTTAAAGAAATTTGTATTTCGTTGAACATTTAAATTTGTGGATAAAATCTGTATACATTCATTTAAATACCACCATGACCACATGCCTATTTAATTCATCCAAATGTCAAAATCAAAGTGAGTGATTTGTAAGCACAGAAGGGTAAAGATATGCTTTACTTTATCCTTGGGCAGTAAAATCAAATATTTCGTTGTCAATGAAGCTAGTCAATTCAACTGCTTTCTGGACAATGGGAGATAACTTAAATCTCTAAAGTTGATTTTACAATGACATTATTTATATGTTTAGAATGGATATTAGATTCCTGCACCTTGCAAAAGCTTTGTAATTTTCCTGTCATGTGGAACATCGTTTTGAGACTTGAATATCTGAGCATATAGCAAATTCATAATTTTCTGGAAATGTTCATAGATAGGATGTATATTATTTTAAGATCAATGCGTTATTTTTTGTGTATCAAAATGGTAGTGATAACCCTTGAAGGATTTATGTATCAAGTCTGACAGTAACATATGGTTTTGATTGCAGTTTGTGCAATCGTTACCCAACAATTAAATATAATAAATTTAAAACTATAAATATGCAAACTTGTAATTTTCAAAAATTAATTATAACCTCAGCAGGAAATCAAAATTGATTTCATTCAAAACTTTGACAAATATACAAGTGATAATAAACAATATCCAATCTAAATGGTGGGTTTTGTTCAATGTTGAAGGTCAAAGGTGCTTGACGTTGTCTTTTTTTTAGTCACTAGTATGAAATTTCATGTGTCTTTCAAAGCTTGCTTTTTCCTAGTCATCAGTATGAAATTTCATGTGTCTTTCAAAGCTTGTCTGGTTTTCAAACACTCTAGAACACACACCACACTTGTAATAGTTAACAACTGTATGTGACTTTATGTGATATTCTAAGCTTGCCTCGTGTTTAAACTCTTCACAACATACATCACATTTATAAGATTTAAAACCTGAATGTAATTTAATGTGTTTATCAAAACTATATTTCAATCTAAACACTTTAAAACATTCATCACATTTATAAGAATTTCCTGCTGTACATATTTGTAAACTTTTATGATAATCAAAGCTTGCTTTGTGTTTAAACACCCGAAAACATTCATCACACTTATACGGTCTATCGTCAGTGACATTATTTATATGTTTAGAATGGATATTAGATTCCTGCACCTTATGTGTTCTCATGTGTTTGGTAAGTGTTCTTGGATCTATACACATTTTACCACATACATCACATTCAGTAACTCTCGTTCTAACATGTCTAATGTGTGTTTTCTTTATGTGTAATCGTAATAAACTCTTCAAATTATATTCATAACCACACTCATTACATTTAAATTGTTTACTTTTTCCTTTGTGCAATGCCATGTGTTTAGTAATATGCTCCTGACTATTAAACCTTCTACAACATAAATCACATGTATAAGGTGTTTCACCAGTATGTAATCTCTTGTGCACAGTACAGGTGCCTTTATCTTTATGAGATGCCATGTGTTTAGTAAAATTCCCCTTACAATTAAACATTCTACAACATAAGTCACATTTATAAGGTTTTTCACCCGTGTGTATTCTCATGTGTACAGTTAAGTTGGGTTTATGATTAAACCGTTTGCTGCATACATCACATTTGTGAGGTTTTTCTCCAGTATGTATTTTCATGTGGGTAGTTAAAATGCTTTTGCTATAGAATCCTCTACAGCAGATTTCACATTTCATAGGTGGTTCACCAACAGAATGTATTTGTTTGTGTCTTTTTAAATTTCTTTTGGTTTTTAAGACTTTATAACATACATCACATTTATAAGGATTATCACCAGTATGTGTTTTCGTGTGAGTCTGTAAACGTTTTTCCATGGTATGTGTTTTCATATGGGTTTTCAAGTTGCAATTTGTACTACACTCTTTTTGACATATATCACATTTATAACATTTATAAGGTGGGTGTTCTCTCATGTGTACAAGTAAATCGGGTTCCCGAAAGAAGTTTTTATCACATACACTACATACAAACGTTTGATCAGATGTTTGGGTTCTCATGTGTCCTTGCAATACAGAATTCTCCGAATCACTCTCCGCTTTGATATCTATATTTCCTGTATTTATTTTCAATTCTGAATTACAACTCCATTCTTCATCATACACAGTTTGGTCCTCAATTTTACATCTTGTTTGATCCAGTGGTGCAAGGCAATCATTTGTCACAATAGCAAAGTCTCCTGAGGATTGTGGATTGGCATAGCAATGATTCGTCACAGTAGCGGAGTTTCCCGAGGATTGCCGACATACAAACGTTTCATCAGATGTTTGGGTTCTCGTGTGTCCTTGCAATTCAGAAATATCTGAATCACTTTCCACTTTGATCGTGCTAATATCTATATCAAATGTTAATGGTTTAATTCCTGTATTTATTCTCAATTCTGAATTACAACTCCATTCTTCATCATACACAGTTTGGTCCTCAATTTTACATCTTGTTTGGTCCAGTGGTGCAAGGCAATGATTCGTCAAAGTTGCGGAGTTACCCAAGGATTGCCGATTAGCATGGCAACAAGTGTCATCAAGAGAGATAACTGCATCAACTTCGTTATAAGACATAGCTTCTTTGTCTGTCTAGTGATGAATGTCTATATTTCTTCTGTGTGTTATTCGTCTAAGAAATGATAAATTTTAAGTGTTTACAGTCAGAATAATGAAGGCAACCATGGAATTACTTCATTGACATTGGTATTCTTGTAGGCTGAAAATATATATTTATTTACTTCATTATTTTAACTATATCACATTCTTGAGCATGTCACTAAGTAACTAACACTTTAGTGACCAATATATTATGCATCAGTGACAGCTATGAATATAGTTAACTTTAGCTTAATATCAATAGTAAATGGTGAAAAGAAATTATTTCTAATAATATGTTCACGTCATACAGAAAAAACGCAAAGATATTTGAAATTATTTGAATAGAAACTAACTTGGTCTATGGGAATATTAAACAAAGGACACAGATGGATTCATGACAAAATTGTATTTTGGTGATGGTGATGTGTTTGTACATCTTAATTTACTGAACATACTTACTGCTTACAATTATTTCTAGCGATTATTAACTTGGCCCAGTTATTTCGGTGGAAAATGTTAGTAAAAATTTACAAATTTTATGAGAATTGTTAAAAATTGACTATAAAGGACAATAACTCCTTAGAGGGTCAACTGACCATTTTGGTCATGTTGACTTATTTTTAGGTCTTACTTTACTGTACATTATTGCTGTTTATAGTTTATCTCTATCTATGATAACATTCAAGATTATAACAAAAACCGGCCAAATTTCCTAAAAAAAAACAATTCAGGGGCAGCAACCTAACAACAGGTTGGCTGATCCATCTGTAAATTTCAGGGCAGACACACCTTCTCCAGATAAACATATTACAAATCAGTCAGATTTGCTCCAAATGCTTTGGTTTTTGAGTTATAAGCCAAATACTACATTTTACCCCTATGTTCTATTTTAGCTGTGGCATGGCAGTTAAACTTGGTTGGTTAGCCGGGTCACCGGACACATTTTTTAAACTAGTTTGGATAAATTTGGCCCAGTAGTTTCAGAGGAGAAGATTTTTGTAAAAGATATATAAGGCCTTTTTTTTTAATTAGTTGGTTTACGGACAACTAGTGTCAAAGGTTAGGGTCGGAGGAGGTAAAAAAAATAAAAATAAAATAGCAATCTTAGATTTTTTTTTTGTTCACGTATAACTGTTCTGAAAAATTTGAGTCGGAGGGAAAAAAAAAAAAATGGATGGATCGTCAATTGTTGTTTAATGTCTAGTGGCTAATCAGATGCATAATTAGGATGAGAATATGATAATGAGAAATGAAATGCTAAACTGACACACTGAGCCAGAATTTAAATGTGCTAGCTCACAAGGTAACAAAGGACGCAAGCACTTCTACGGGTGTACTGGTAGGGGTGTCTGCCCTAGTTTTTTTTGGTGGCGAAACTGTTTGTACCTTGACAATGGCAACATTTTCATCAGCCATATTGTCGAATGCGGCATCGCAGATTGTTTGCTTAGGTTTGCATTTGATAAAAGTGCTCTCAGTACGTTGACCATCAAAGTTAATATTCAACTGAAAGTAGATGAAGCCGTCAGACTCCATGGTCCTCCCTCGTTGGGTTTTTGAATTCGTCTGCGTCATTTCGAAGCTTTTCAAAATACGCCGTTCACTACAAACGCTTTATTGACACAGACAAAACGTTTTGGAACGCCTCGTATTTTTTTATTCACAGCACTCGAAATATCGGGTCGGCGGAATAAAAAACAACACGAAATCAAAATTTTAATTTTATTTCACTTTTAAACAAAATCGGGTCGGCGGATCCGTAAACCAACTAATTAAAAAAAAAAAGGCCTAAGATTTACAAAAAATGGTTAAAAATTGACTTTAAAGGGCAATAACTCCTGAAGGGGTCAACTGACCATTTTTGGTCATGTTGACTTATTTGTAAATCTTACTTTGGTGAACATTATTGCTGTTTACAGTTTATCTTTAGCTATAATAATATTCAAGATAATAACCAAAATCAACAAAATTTTCATAAAATTACCAATTCAGGGGCAGTAACCCAACAACGGGTTGTCTGATTCATCTGAAAATTTCAGGGCAGATAGATCTTAACCTGATGTACAATTTAACGCATGTCAAATTTGCGCTTAATGCTTTGGTTTTTGAGTTATAAGCCAAAAACTGCATTTAACCCCTACGTTCTATTTTTAGCCGTGGCAGCCGTCTTGGATGGTTGACCGGGGCACTTGACACATTTTTTAAACTAGATACCCCAATGATGGTTTTGGCCAAGTTGGTTAAATTTGGCCCAGTCATGCCAGTTGTTTCAGAGGAGAAGATTTTTGTAAAGGTTAACCACGACCGACGCAAAGCGATGGGAAAAGGCCAAAAACGTTGCACGAAAATAGCCCTTTACCACCCTCATCTAAGCATACATGCAAGCTAGCGTTGCACCATTGTGACAAAAAAGAGTAAATAAATTGCATGTGGTAGTCCAAATAATTGTGATGTCTTAAAGGCTTATATATTCCTTCAAGACCTCATAATTATTTGGACTACTTGTGTGGATATATGAATTTGTTATTTGTTTAAAAATAAAGAATAAAAATATTTGAAGGTTTTAGATTTTTCTCGATTTCAATGATTGGAATTTATATCTCTATTTGAAAAAGCATCTAGAATCTAGTAACTACTTATCAATTTTGCTTACTTTTAATAAATACAACCACTGTCAATATACATAGATCCACGTTTTTTTTTTAAGAGGGTCGAGTTGGTGAAAAACGGGCAATTTTCTATAGGGGGCGAGTTGTCGTAGATTTGTCGTCTTGTAAACTTTAGAACTCGAACCACATCTTATTTCTACCTGTTGCCTGTTACCTAGTCTTTATCTCCCTCCTTTAGCAGGAATAATTTAAAAAAAAATAATGATATTAATTAACTGTGTAAACATACCTTCAAAAGTTTTAGTTTTGCAATAGTTTGCGACAACCTACATTTTTCTGTTCAAGGGAGATAATCAATTTTTAAATACCTATGGAGCACAAAGTTAACAATAGTGTTTCCTAAGACCTTTGCTAGATATATGTAAGAAATAAGTAGTAAGAAGATTCTGGGACTATTATACTTATTAACGTTTAACTAATAGTCCAAGATAGATTTTATTGATAGTCGGCATGATATGATCTATCACAGTAATCATGAGCTCTGTTGGTTGAGCTCGATCTCAACCAACCGGCCTAGAAGATATTAATGATTTAATTTTGGATGTAACACGTCTTCTGATTGGCTGACGTTATTTTGTTATTAGCCCATAGACATAATTTTGGTCATGTGATCGTGACGTCATCAACGTTTTTTCCATGGTTTTCTATAGTTTACAATGGAATTATAAGAAATGACTGTAATATTTTTCTGTCTTTTCGAATTAACATAAAAATGTAGTGCACACTGTTAAATATCCCGCTACGCACGTTATTCAGTGTGCACCAATTTTTTTTATGTTATTTCTTCATAGACCGGAAAAAATAGTACAGTCATTCCTTAAATGAAAACTATCTATCTAACCGCTAAAAACCCCACACAAATAACAAATATAAAATTATAAGCACAGTTGATATCATTTGACAACCTGTCTATATACATATACAAACAAAACACATGCATAATATATATAATAGCTAAGCAAACATGCACAAATAAACGCAAGAAAGCTAAAACGGAAAGAAAAGACATATCATTATGTTATGCCGTTTAACTGGCACAAAGACAAAATTTAAGCTATATCAAATAAATAAAATAAAACTTTGACAAACAATCAAAAAACAGAACAGTGGTGGGCTAGAGGATTGACAGCAGCCAACACCTAAGAAATCAATTAAATATAATTTTGAATTGTTCCGAAAGCTGCATCTCGATTGCTGGTTAATTCCAAAATTTTGGATATCGAAGGAAACACACTGACTAGTCTGTGATAACATTTTTCAAGTGTATTGGGTTTTTCTTATGAATCGGTACCACGTGGACAGTCTCAAGTGAGTCTGGAAAGACTGAGGTAGTCAAATTACAAGGTCATTGGTTTCGTAACTACAGATTTTGCATAGTGAAACACTTTTGGTGCGATATTCCATCAATACTGACCTAGCTGTTGCTTTCTTGACATTTATTTTATTTATTCGTTTCAAAACAAAATTTTCGTTTACATAGTTTACTGGTTGAAACTTTAGTGCTGGTGATGACAAATCTGTATTCGTTTTTTATAATTACTTTTTGCAGCTGTAATATAGTATATGTTTCCCACGGTCCTACTAAAAAGGAGCCTAGGGTGAAGAAAAAGCGCCTGGAAAGGAAAAAAAACTTGAGCGCCCGGGGAAAAGGAAATGCGCCCAGAAGAACAAAATAAGAAAATTTTTATAGCAATAAATGTTTTCCTCAATAAAAAAAAGTAAGCATTGCTTTTAATACGACCGCAAAAATTGAAAGAAAATTGGCTTATATTGGTATCACATCGGCGTCGTCGTCGACGTCCGAATTTTGGTTGTCGCACTATTACTTTAGTAGAAGTAAACAGAAATGTATGAAATTTTAACACACGGTTTATGACCACAAAATGAAGGTTGGGATAAATTTTAGGAGTTTTGGTCCCTACAGTTTAGGAATTAGGGGCCAAAAAGGGCCTAAATAAGGATTATCTTGGTTTTCGCACAATTACTTTAGTTATAGAAAATAGATAACTATGACATTTTGACACAAGGTTCATGACCACAAAAGGAAGGATGAGATTGATTTTGGGAGGTTTGGTTCCAACAGTTTAGGAATTAGTTGCCAAAAAAGGAGCCTGGGCCCAAAATAAGCATTTTTCTTGGTTTTCGCACGATAACTTTCGTATAAGTAAATAGAAATGAATGAAATTTTAACAAAAGGTTAATGACCACAAAAGGAAGGTTGGGATCGATTTTGGGAGTTTAGGTCCTAACAGTTTAAGAATAAGGGGCCAAAAAAGGGGCCCACGTAACCATTTTTCTTGGTTTTCGCACCATAACTTTAGTGTAAGTAAAAAGAAATCTATGAAATTTAAACATAAGATTTATGACCATAAAAGGAAGGTTGGGATTGATTTTTGGAGTTTTGGTCTAAGGAATAAGGGGCCCAAAGGGTCCGAAATTAAACTTGTTGGATTTCATCAAAAATTAAATAATTTGGGTTCTTTGATATGCCGATTCTAACTGTGTATGTAGATTCCTAATTGTTGGTCACGTTTTCAAATTGATCTACATTAAGGTCCAAATGGTCACTAAAATTAAACTTAGTTTGATTATAACAAAAATTTAATCCTTGGGTGTCTTTGATATGCTGAATCTAAAAATGTACTTAGACTTTTGATTATTGGCCCAGTTTTCAAGTTGGTCCAAATTGGGGTCCAAAATTCTTCTATTAAGTATTGCGCAATAGCAAGAAATCTTCAATTGCGCAATAGCAAGACATATCTAATTGCACAATATTGCGCAATAACAAGAAATTTTCAATTGAAGTTATCTTTCTTCGTCCAGAATAGTAGTTGAATCATGCAACTGAAATCATTGTTTTATACAATGTATAGTCACTTTTACGACCAACTGAATTAAAACAATCTTTACCATTCAGTGATAACAAGCACTTTATTTATATTTTAATATTTTATGATGTATTTAATGAGTAGTTATTGTTGCAGACTCCATTTTTTCTAATTTCAGATTTCAGAAATCATGAAAAAGAAAACTTCTTCAAACATTTTTTTGAGAGGATTAATAATCAACAGCATAGTGAATTGCTCAAAGGCAGAAAAAAATTAAGTTCATTAGATCACATTCATTCTGTGTCAGAAACCTATACTGTGTCAACTACTTAATCACAATCCAAATTTAGAGCTGTATCCAGCTTGAATGTTGCGTCCATACTTGCCCCAACCGTTCAGGGTTCAACCTCTGCGGTAGTATAAAGCTGCGCCCTGTGGAACATCTAGTTTAAATATGTTCAGCTATGTTGAAAGACGTGCATAGTATCAAATCATAAAAATACAAATTGTTTAGTCTCTAGGAAATTTTGTAGGATTTCCGTTGCTATTTTTTTTAAATAGGTGCAATTTGGGTACTCGGTGCAATTTGGGTACCCTTACGTTACATCTGAAAGTGTGTAGTCCCCTGTGTAGTTAGTATTGTTCCACTTTAACATTTTAGCGTCAAAGTAAGTAAATAAATATAAACAAGACTAGAACTTGAGTAGAAGAATCATATTGCCCTCGATCAAAATGTACGTATATTCGTTATCAAAACTAACCCACTGAGTGCCCGAGGTCTAATATTCGCAACTGCATGGTCAACACTTTTCAAATCTTTGTATTCTAATTATAATTAAACCGGCACACTTGAATTGATAGTGGAAGTTCGTGGAAGGGTTTCAACATGCCTGCCACTAAGAAAAGAAATGTTAAAGCCGGTCTCACTAATTAGCGACAACAAGAATTTTAGCGACAACAAGCGACAAGAAGCGACAACAAGAATTATTTTAGCGACAACAAGCGACAAGAAACTATTTAGCGACAAGAAAACATATTTTTTTAAATTAAAATCAATTATTGCAATAAATATTGAAAGAATATGCAACAGAAAATAATTTTAGCGACAAGAAAGTTAAAATTGATAGAAAAAAAGAAACATTATTTGCATAATATTTTATCATCTATTATGTATAACAGCCAGTATTACGTTTAATTATTGTATTATGAGATTACTTTTCCTTGTATTTTAGAACATATTATTTATCTTATAATTTGTTTTTTAAAACTCTTTTCGTGCAATATATATTAAGCTCACAAAATGAATTATTTGTGCATCATTGTCCTGAAAATATTGACACAAATTTTGGTTGAAGATTTCTAGACAAATATTAAATGACAAAGCATGATTATTAAAGAAAGAATCTCTTTCTTCCCGCTCACAAATGTTTCATTTCTTCGTCTATCTAATCTGAGACTACTATAACACTGTGTTATAGTAGTCTCAGATCTAATAGTATATAATAAAACATTTTAATAAGACATATCTGCTTGTATGTTTAAAAAAACATTACATACAAACTTCTTAAATTTTAATAAAAAAAAAAGTTTTCTTGTCGCTAAATAGTCTTCTTGTCACTTGTTGTCGCTAAAATAATTCTTGTTGTCGCTTCTTGTCGCTTGTTGACGCTTGTTGTCGCTTCTTGAATTTTGTTGTCGCTTCTTGACGCTTGTTGTCGCTAATTAGTGAGACCCGTTAAAGCTACATGTCACTGCTGTTCGAACGATACAATATGAACGAATGAAGATGCCGAAGTGGTTCTATTTCAAAAAGTGCCGAATTAGTATGTGCCTACTTGACCTACACGTACACACACACACATATTGAGTTGTGCCATAGTTGGCACTCCATAGATAATAATGCTCGGTTATCGCCCTTTGTTTATTGACACTTTGATCAGCGATATTTTCAAAACAACAAACATGGCAAGGAGAATGAAAGTTTTCATATTATATGTACATTATGGTAGGACTTTACACCCCAAAATTATGTAAAACACTATCAGCTACTTACATTAAGAACTCATAAAACAATTACAAAATCAGTTCGTCAGGTGGGAGGTGAAGCATAATTTGCACTCCAATGTTTCTGTAGTCCAAATAATTATTCAAGACGTCATAATTATTTGGACTTTTGTTTCTGTAACCGGAGCTAATTATCCTGTCTAGTTTTCGTGTAATTTTCTGAATTGTTTATGGGTATATCCTCTTGGTTACAGCAAGGATACAGGTAGTCCAAATAATTATGACGTCTTGAAAGGCTATTCAGGGATGATTCCAGTTGTTTTCAAATGGGTCCCTTCACCATCAAAATTGGGAATTTTCTCCAAATTGGGATTTTTTTTCCGCATAAATTCTATGATGAAATTCTATTATTTTCCTGTAAAAACGTAAATTGTATCAAGTTTCACCTGTTCCATAATGTGTGGATATACTATTTAATCATGAATGATCTATCAACATGTGCATTGTACAATGATGTATTTTCAAAAATGCTCAGACAGACGGACTCAGTGGCAGATACAGAAATGTTCATAAGTAGGGGCCCACTTACTGACCTAATAGGGGACCCGCTCCAGTCAAGCTTCAGTGATTCCCTATAAAAGCAAACAAATTTTTTACCCAAAAAGGGGGGGGGGGGGCCCTAAATCACCCTCTGGGACTTTTGATTTGAGAGCCAGACAGAAATATTGATTTATATTTTTCATAAACATATTATAGGTTCTGTTGGGAGATCTGCTTTTACGAGATCGGCGCCCATTAAATTTATAAGTTTTACTCCCTGTTGAGGTCCGCTTTCAAGTGACACATTTTGACAAAAAGCATCTATTATCGATATACTTTAACGAGATCAAATACTTCCAAAGCATTTTCTTCAATTTAATTGAAGAAAATGATTAGGAGATCAAATACCTCCATAGCATTTTCTTCAATTTAAATAAAGAAAATGCTATTGGAGTATTTGATCTCGTAAAAGCCTACTTCATTTATAGGTCTGCTTTTACGAGAACAAAGGTATTGAGAAACGTCTCAGATAACCACATAATAACAATTATGATAACATAACTTATCTTAGCAATCTTCTGTTTACATCATTCTTATTTCGGAATTTAAAACATTTTGAAGACAAATGGGGAAAATTGTAATTGCCTAAATCCGTGACGGAAACAGTTCCGGAAAAAAGAGTTTTTAAAAAAAAATTCTGAATTGGGAATTTATTTTCACACAATTGTTTGGGGCCGCTGGAGGAATTCAGGGCCGCTCAGCGGCCCTAAACTATATAGTAGAATCACCCCTGCTATTATTTATAGTATAACTAATCGCCATATTTGAATATAAAAAAATAATACAACGTGTGACCGAACGACGCATGGATTAAACGAGTGCGCAAGTTGTCTTATTTTTGATATATTCAAATACGGCGATTAGTTATACTTTTTATTACATTGTCAAATTGCTTTTTTTTATGAAATTAATGTACAAAATGTAAGGAACTATATGTTTTTCCTACGCATGTTTTGTTTCAACTTTATCGACGTCTTGACAACGCCTAATGTTGTATGACATCAGAGAGTGAAATAACCACGTTTATTTCACATGTGAAATTATCGGTTTTTATCTAACTGGGATATCAATGTAATTTAGTGCAACCAATGTAATAATTTTTTTTCTTTGACGCCTTACTTTCATCAAGGTAAGGCGTCAAAGTAAAAAAATAATGGTAGCCTTTCAAGACGTCATAATTATTTGGACTAGTTTACAGGTAACTTATAAAGACAAATAAAATTATACACCTCATCCCTGATCCCAAAATCCCGGGCTATAAAAACACCTGATCATGAAATCCTGACGTCCTGACATTTGAAAAATAGAATTCACGGATCCTGAAAAACTCAATCTCGAAATCCCGAGCTTAAAAAAACCTGATCCCGGAGGCCCCGTAAAGGTCCTATCCCCCTCACTATTTGTTCACCATTTCTGTATATATCACACAGGTTTCCGTAAAAATTCTACATCTTAAAACAAAACATCTAACACCACTACAAGGAAAAATTGGGAAAAATTATCTCCCCTCTTCTTAATTAATTATATTGACAAACCTAAATTCTCTACTTACTCAACATTAGTAACTAAACTTGTTTTATAGAATAAATAGGCTACTTAATTTAATTTGGGAAAGGGTAAAACCATGCTGGCATGAAAGCTAAACAGTTTCAAATATTTAGCCAAAGTTTTGTATTCAACAGTCTGGGGTGCTACTTAAACAAATGATTTCAGAATCACCTATTTCAGTGATTTGATAAATTCAGTTATCACCTATTTAAGTGATTTTGGTGTTTGCTAATTTCATTGATTTTCCATATTTTCACAGACTTTTCTATAATTTTCCTACATAGATCAATTATTCCTTTTTCTATGGATATTAACTTCATCAGTGCGCTTGAGCAGTAAGTTAGTGCGCTAAAGCTTTTAAAAGTATCCTTGGGAATTGTTCTATAATCAAAAATTCATTAACCATGTTAACTACTCTGACTATCAGACAAAGGTCAACAATATTGGGTAACCTGATTATTTTTCTTTAGAGTTAGAATGATATACTTCAAGGTTATAATTATGTCCTGATTTATTTCAGAAAATGCATGTTTTAAATAAATTGTAAAAACTGACAGGCTTATCAAGCAAAAGACGATTTCTAGATGTACATAGTTGTTTTTTCAATGGAATTCTTGTCTTTTTATCAATAAAAAAATCAAGCTTGTAAGAAAAATATCAAGAATAAGTTATTTAAGTGATCTTCTCAAATTACTTGTAACAGTGATTTAAAAAGTCTGTGTCTATTTATAGATTTTTGTTTTAATATAATTATATTTCACAGCCAAAATCACTTGAAGAAGTGATTCTGAAATCACTTGTTTAAGAAGCACCTCTGACTGTTCAAACAAGCCAAAATTGTAGGCAGTAACTGAAATATATTGATCAGCCAATTTGCATATATAGTTGAAGACTAATGCTGGCTAGGAGAAAAACAGTCCTAAATAATAGAAACCTACCTTGTGAGTCTGTTACAGACAAGTGGCTCTTGCTTAAAAAGTATTGATTTAAAGAATGAGTGGGCCTTATATACTAATTAAATGTTTGTTTTTTCTTTTTCATTTTTAGCCAGGAATTGTCAGTTTATTTTTATATTTATGAGTTCGACTGTCCTTACAGTATCTTTCTTCCCTCTTTTTTTAACAAAACTTGAAGCAATTTTTACCCCGCCCCTCCTTATGCTCCTGAATTACATGAATTATTTGAATTAAGATTTTATCTTTCTTTGATTTTTTTATGTCGTCCCTTATAATGTCTTGAAAGTCTATATTATTTTTCATGTCGCATGGCATCCTACATGTATAAGCCCAGGTGCTTGCATTTTAGCATGATGAACCAAAAATAATTTTTTTCTTGATATGCCCCTGCCGAACGGCAACCTCATGAGACATTTAGGCTCATGTACGTTCTAGCATCTATTTGACATGAGTTTCCGCTCTCTAACTTTAGTTTGCATCAATCTAATTTTACGAAACTTATAAACAGTGCTTTTTAACAAAACACAGATCAAGTTGAAATTGGGGTACGTTCACTTTTGCTATTAAAAGAGTTATCAATGGATAAATCCGTTTCTGCCCCCACACTTACTTTTGCATCAACCAAATGTTTCATATTTTATAAACATTGCTAAGTAACATAAAACACAGGTCAAGTTAGTTTTGAAGCCAATTGTATGTTTTTTGTGGATGCCCTTTTTGTTTTATTTTTGGTCTTTAGTGTCAAATTTTATTAAAAGACAAGTATGATTCACATCAATTATGAGTTTGCTCAATGAACAATATGCTAGTGACATATAGTAGTGTATAACACCTCTCAATCATATGCCAATGTCGCAGTGTGAGACACTAAATACTGTGGATTCATTAATATTCGTTGGATACCAATTTTCGTGGATTTCGTGGGTACACGAGAACCACGAATTCAAATGTTCAACGAATAACAAATTTTCTAAAGGAATGAGTGTAGACTTTGCCAAAACCACGAAATTAAATATCCACGAATATGTAAGTTTTCTTCAATCCACGAAAATTGGTATCCACGAAAATAAATGAATCCACAGTACTACAAACCCATGCAGTGCTGTATCCTTTTGTAGATACTATTTTAATATTTTGTTGACAATGTCAATAATAAGTTCTAAAAGTGCAGATAGGTTATCAATGTATAATGTCGGTTGAAAACAGATGTACGGTCAACCCTGAACTCGATGGGGTGGGGGGTGGGGGGTGGGGGAAGGGTTTGGGGGCACTTCAAACTTTTTTGGGTAGGGGTGAGCAGCTGAGACATCAAGTACCCCAACTTTTCATATATTTTGATTATCAAAAATATATACCTTGTCATATATTAATGAACAAAAAACAGACCTATAAATATATTTGGATATTTTTCATCTTCTTGTACTTTAGTATTATAATACAAAATTTTTGAGGTCCCGCTCATTTTACGTTCTTGTTTAGAAGCAAGGCAGTCGCAATAATCACATCTTGCTTTTCCAATAAATTCTTCACTCCTCTATTTGCCAGTGCTATTTGCCCTTTTTATACGACCGCAAATTTTGAAAAAATTTTCGTCGTATATTGCTATCACGTTGGCGTCGTCGTCGTCGTCGTCGTCGTCGTCGTCGTCGTCGTCGTCGTCGTCGTCCGAATACTTTTAGTTTTCGCACTCTAACTTTAGTAAAAGTGAATAGAAATCTATGAAATGTTAACACAAGGTTTATGACCATAAAAGGAAGGCTGGTATTGATTTTGGGAGTTTTGGTCCCAACATTTTAGGAATTAGGGGCCAAAAAGGGCCCAAATAAGCATTTTCTTGGTTTTCGCACTATAACTTTAGTTTAATTTAATAGAAATCTATGAAATTTTGACACAAGGTTTATAACCACAAAATAAAGGTTGGGATTGATTTTGGGAGTTTTATTTTCAACAGTTTAGGAATTAGGGGCCAAAAAAGGGCCCAAATAAGCATTATTCTTGGTTTTCGCACAATAACTTTAGTTAAAGTAAATAGAAATCAATGAAATTTAAACACAATGTTTAAGACCACAAAAGGAAGGTTGGTATTGATTTTGGGAGTTTCGGTCCCAACAGTTTAGGAATTAGGGGCCAAAAAGGGACCCAAATAAGCATTTTTCTTGGTTTTCGCACCATAGCGTTAGTATAAGTAAATAGAAATCTATGAAATTTAAACACAAGGTTTATGACTATAAAAGGAAGGTTGGTGTTGATTTTGGAAGTTTTGGTCCCAGCAGTTAAGGAAAAAGGGGCCCAAAGGGTCCAAAATTAAACTTTGTTTGATTTCATCAAAATTGAATAATTGGGGTTCGTTAATATGCCGAATATAACTGTGTATGTAGATTCTTAATTTTTGGTCCCGTTTTCAAATTGGTCTACATTAAGGTCCAAAGGGTCCAAAATTAAACTTAGTTTGATTTTAACAAAAATTGAAACCTCGGGGTTCTTTGATATGCTGAATCTAAAAATGTACTTAGATTTTTGATTATTGGCCCAGTTTTCAAGTTGGCCCAAATCGGGGTCCAAAATTAAACATTGTTTGATTTCATCAAAAATTGAATAATTGGGGTTCTTTGATATGCCAAATCTATCTGTGTATGTAGATGATTAATTTTTGGTCCAGTTTTAAAATTGGTCTAAATTAAAGTGCAAAGGGTCCAAAATTAAACTAAGTTTGATTTTAACAAAAATTAAATTCTTGGGCTTCTTTGATATGCTGAATCTAAACATGTACTTAGATTTTTGATTATGGGCCCAGTTTTCAAGTTGGTCCAAATCAGGATCTAAAATTATTATATTAAGTATTGTGCAATAGCAAGTCTTTTCAATTGCACAGTATTGTGCAATGGCAAGAAATATCTAATTTCACAATATTGTGAAATAGCAAATTTTTTTTTAATTAAGAGTTATCTTTCTTTGTCCAGTATAGTAATCAAGAAATATCTGCAAGAATTTTTTTTAATTGGAGTTATCTTTCTTTGTCCAGAATCAACTTAAATCTTTGTTATATACAATATACAATGTATATTCACTTTTTACTACCAACTGATAAATTTAAATAATCTTTACCATTCAGTGATAACAAGCAGTTTTTTTACATCATGTATTTAAATGAGTAGTAATTGTTGCAAACTCCATTAGAATATTTTAATGGAAATTAGTTTTGGAATAAGGGAAAGGGGGATGTGAATAAAAAATTGGGTTAAATTTTTCTCATTTGAAATTTCATAAATAAAAAGAAAATTTCTTCAAACATTTTTTTGAGAGGATTAATATTCAACAGCATAGTGAATTGCTCTAAGAGAAAACAAAAATTTTAAGTTCATTTGAATACATTCATTCTGTGTCAGAAACCTATGCTGTGTCAACTATTTAATCACAATCCAAATTTAGAGCGGAATCCAGTTTGAATGTTGTGTCCATACTTGCCCCAACCGTTCAGGGTTCAACCTCTGCGGTCGTATAAAGCTACGCCCTGCGGAGCATCTGGTTATATCTTTAATTATGAATGTAGTAACACTTCAGTTAGTATTACTTTTACTGAGTTTAACATTAATTGAAAACTGATTTGCCGTTCCCTCTTGAAGGATGATAACTCTATGCTATGGAATTTCTTTAACTGTTTCATGTATACAAACCTTTCAATGTTAATTAGCTGGAAATGTCAAAATGATTGGATTTATTGCATCTATAAATGACCTCAGGGGAAATACAACATTGAATAAATAGAGTTTAATTGGTTTGACAAATAGCTGATGCATTCACGACTGTGGTTTAACTGCATCAAAAATAAATACGGACATTTGATTAGTTTCAGATACTTATGATATAATCCAGCAAGTGATAATATCAACCTATTGATATATTTAATCTGAATTTCTCACCCTTTTCATATATATGAAAAATTGACCTATTCCAGGCACTCATCCCTACCAGTCATTACATAGGAAGTGCCCCCCCCCCCCCCCCCCCCCCCCCCCCCCCCCCCCCCGAGACCCTGAATTATGATAGGTCATCATCCCTAACATAATTTATATTCATCAGGCTTTAAAGCAATGGAGAAGTTTGATACTGTTAAGAGGCTGTCCAAGTAAATATCAGGCAAATCCTATGATATGAGTAGCACATCATAATTTTTTTCCCACTGAATTTTTGGTTCCGATGCAATGTTTATATCATACAAAGGCTATATATGTCAAAGATATTTCTGAATCAACTGTGGATGGCTCAGAAAATGATTTTAAAGTTCACTAACAATGCAAAAAATGTTGCACAAAATGAAGAGTTATCTCCCCTTTTCACTGAATTTTCAGTGCTTTCTATGTATTTTTTTTCTCTTTATTAGTTGCAGTTACTAGAAAAACAAAATTCAACTTTGAGAAAGAATGAATTTATGATATGAAATAGATGAAAAAATTTAAAAAACAAAATAAGTCATGTGCCATCCACTGCCTGGTTTTTCTAAAGACACCCTCTTAATAGTAAATTAAGTCTCAAAATTATGTGTTGCTGATGTATTCAATGTACCATGATTTACTCAATTATAAACAGTTCTGAACAGTTTTGCTCTAATGAAAGTACCTTCTTATGACCAAAATCCAAAAAAAAACTGCAGGCTCTAAAGAGCCTGTTTCACTCACCTTGGTCTATGTGAAAATTAACTAGAGGCTCTAAAGAGTCTGTGTCGCTCACCTTGGTATATGTGAACAAAGGAAGCAGAAAGTTCATGACAAAATTGTGTTTAGGTGATTGTGATGTGTTTGTACATCTTACTTTACTGAACATTCTTTCTGTTTATAATTATCTCTATCTATAATGAACTTTTCCGTGTAGTTTCAGTGAGTAAAAATTTACAAATTTTATGAAAATTGTTAAAAATTGATAATCATGATTATAAAGGACAATAACTTCCTAGGGGATCAATTGACCATTTTGGTCATTTTGACTTATTATTTTTGAGTCTTAAATTGCTGTACATTTTTGCTGTTTACAGTTTATCTCTATCTATAATAATATTCAAGATAATAACCCAAAACAGCAAAATTTCCTTAAAATTACCAATTTAGGGGCAGGAACCTAACAACGAGTTGTCCGATTCATCTAAAAATTTCAGGGCAGATAGATCTTGACCAGATAAACAATTTTAAATTACCCCATGTCAGATTTGCTCTAAATGCTTTGGTTTTTGAGTTATGAGCCAAAAGTTGCATTTTACCCCTGTGTTCTATTTTTAGCCAAAGCGGTCATCTTGGTTGGTTTGCCCGGTCACAAAACACCATTTTATAAACTAGATAGACAAATAATGATTCTGGCTATGTTTGGTAAAATTTGGCCCAGTAGTTTCAGAATAGTAGATTTTTGTAAAAGTAAACTAAGATTTACGAAAAATGGTTAAAAATTGACTATATAGGGCAATAACTCCTAAAGGGGTCAACTGACCATTTTGGTCATGTTGACTTATTTGTAAATCTTACTTTGCTGAACATTATTGCTGTTTATCTCCATCTATAATAATATTCAAGATAATAACCAAAAACAGTAAAATTTCCTTAAAATTACCAATTTAGGGGCAGTAACCCAACAATGGGTTGTCTGATTCATCTGAAAATTTCAGGGCAGATAGAATTTGACCTGATTAACAATTTAACCCGATGTCAGATTTACTCTAAAAGCTTTGGTTTTTGAGTTATAAGCCAAAAACTGCATTTTACCCCTATGTTCTATTTTTAGCCATGGCGGCCATCTTGGTTGGTTGGCCGGGTAAAAAAACATAAATTTTAAACTAGATACATCAATGATGATTGTTGCCAAGTTTTGTTAAATTTGACCCAATAGTTTCAGAGAAGAAGATTTTTTTAAAAGTTAAAGACGGACGACAGACAACGGACGACGGACGCCAAGTGATGAGAAAAGCTCACTTGGCCCTTCGGGCCCGGTGAGCTAAAAAGGACACAGATGGATTCATGACTAAATCGCAATAATAAATGCACGCAATAATTTCTGAATTAACAGTACCTTTAACTTTGATAAGCATATAATAAACTGACAAAACAATGCAGTGTTTCATTGACCAATGAACCATGAAAATGAGGTCAAGGTCATATAAGATATGGGAGACAGACATGTGCATCATACAATCATTCCATTCACTAAATAAAGGAGCAAGACCAAACCACAAAAACTAAACATGATCATAGTTCCTTATACCCTTCCAAAGAGCTCTATTATTCTATCAATAAATATAAATTTATAGAAAAGTCAAGTAATATAATTAGAAGGTGTGCTCAGTATTAAGATATTGTCAAATATAATGCTTACTCATGTTAAAATGAGCATAGAGCATGACATGAAAGAACTATTTCTTAATTAGAGCTATTGTTATGCAGGATGTTACATACATTTACTATAACTAGTGGTATTACCAGTGATGACACCTGACCTGTAGCAATTCTAAGTATTGTAGTCTTGATTTTCACAATTTTTCTATTATATATTTTCAGTCAATTATTAGTTTGCTGAATGTCATGAATAAGACCCATGTTTGATGCTACCAAATGACAATAGACCGGTAAAAGATGCCACCAATTGACAAGCGACCGTTAAAAGATGCCACCAATTGACAACAGACAAGTTAAAGATGCCACAAATTGACAACTGACCATTAAAAGATTCCACTAATTGTCAACAGACCAGTAAAAGATGCCACTATTTGTCAACAGACCAGTTAAAGATGTCTATTTATAGATACAAAGAAAGAGAAATAATAGTATAATATTGACAAAACAGTTGTTTGTTGGAAGTACGAACCAATCAGAAAGGTTTGATATGGATAATATATATAAAATAATTTAAAATATTTCAACTGATGGCAGTACAAACCAATACCAAAGGTCTGATATTGGACTATATTAAATATAGATAAGGCTATGTCAACTACAAGTTTTCTCGACTAGACTACAGAGGACTGAACACTGTCATCCGGTGAGATGTCATGTTCATGACACTGCATGGGAATCATATAGGTTAGACATTTCTATTGTGGAGAAAGAAGAAGTAAGGCAAATAAGTGGCACACATGAACATATATATATAAGTGATAAAGTACAATTGTACAGTATGTATCAGAGAATTCAGCCAAAGGTAAAACTTTCAAAAGACAGGAAAATAGTTATTGTTCATAAACCTCAGACAAGTCATGTATGTGGTCATTGTAAAGCAAGTTTCACAGAGAAAGAACACTTACAGAATCATATAAGAATACATTTTGTCAACAAACCCCATTTATGTATCGTATGTGGTGAAAGATTTACTACTAAAGAGCATTTACTGGAACACAGGAAAAAACATATTGCTGATATACCTTACACATGTGCTGTGTGTGGTAAAATTTTTAGAATTACTGAACAATATCAGAAACACATGAGAACACATATTGCTTATAAACCTCCAGATGAAAAGATAACTGAGAAAGAACACTTACAGAATCACATGAGAACACATATTGCTTATAAACCTCCAGATGAAGAGATAACTGAGAAAGAACACTTACAGAATCACATGAGAACACATATTGCTTATAAACCTCCAGATGAAAAGATAACTGAGAAAGAACACTTACAGAATCACATGAGAACACATATTGCTTATAAACCTCCAGATGAAAAGATAACTGAGAAAGAACACTTACAGAATCACATGAGAACACATATTGCTTATAAACCTCCAGATGAAAAGATAACTGAGAAAGAACACTTACAGAATCACATGAGAACACATATTGCTTATAAACCTCCAGATGAAAAGATGACTGAGAAAGAACACTTACAGAATCACATGAGAACACATATTGCTTATAAACCTCCAGATGAAAAGATGACTGAGAAAAAACACTTAGAGAATCACATGAGAATCCATATTGTTAACGAAACTCACACGTGTGTTGTATGTCATGAAAAGTTTACTAAGAAAAAGGAACTTACTACTCACATGAGAATACATATTATCTATAAGCCTCATACATGTACTGTATGTCATGAAAAGTTCACTAAGAAAGAGCACTTGGATGAACACATAAACACCCATATTGTTGACAAACCTTACATATGTACTGTGAGTGGTGAAAAGTTTACAAGTAATGATCATATGCAGGAACACATGAGAACACATAGTGTCAATAAACTACATGTATGTATTGTATGCAATGAATCGTTTACTAAGAAAGAGGACTTGCAAGAGCACACAAGAAAACATATTATTAATAAACCCCACACATGTAATGTGTGCGGTAAAATTTTTACTGACATACAACACCTAAGAGACCACCAGGAGACACACATTGTTTATAAACCACATACATATATTTTATGTGATCAAAAGTTTACCATGTTCACTCCACACGTACAGCTTCCAATAAGAACACATATTATTAAAAAACCATACACATGTGCTGTGTGTGGTGAAAAATTTACAGACAAACAACACCTACAGGACCACACGAGAACACACGTTGATAGACCTTATAATTGTGTTTTATGTGGTTTAGGGTTTGATCGAAGTGATTTATTTGAATCACACATGAGCACACACGCTGATTTCATATCTTATCTGTGTGATGTGTGTGGACTAGGATTTAAAAGTAAACTGCAATTTCAGAAACACACAAGAAATCATAAAGCTAGACAGTGCAATATATGTGGTAAACGATTTCATGATTCCTACTACTTACAGAAACACATGAGACAACACAGTGACGAGAAACCACATAAGTGTGAGTTTTGTGAAAAGCAGTTTAAGCATTCGTTTTTCTTAAAAACACACATGAGAACACATACTGGAGAAAAACCGTACCAATGTGATCTGTGTGGTAAAGTGTTCAGCGAAAGTCAAGTGTTGAAAAGACATATGATATCACATACTGACGATAAACATTTTAAATGTGATATGTGTGGTAAAAGTTATGGTCGAAAAGATGATTTAAAGAGACATTTGGCATTACATACCGGTGAGAAACCTTATCGATGTCAGTCATGTGGTAAAAGTTTCAGATTAGAAAAATACTTACAAAAGCATGATATGAGAACACACAATGGGGATAAACCGTACAACTGCAGGGCGTGTGGCAAAGGATTTGGTCAGAAACTTTCCTTGGCGAGACACATAAGAACTCATACACATAGATTAGATAAACCAGTAAGAACTTATACACATAATGATGACAAACCTTATAAGTGTGCAGTGTGTGGTCAAGGATTGTGTAGTAAAGACACTCTAAGGATGCACATGAAATTACACACTGGGGATGGAATGCATAAATGTGATGTATGCGGCAAACAGTTTAATAGGAAAAGTAACCTACGAATTCATTTGAGAAATCATTCTGGAAATCTTCGACACTGTAGTATTTGTGGCAAAGGATTTGTTACAGATTATAACTTACAAAGACACATTAAAACACATGATAATGATAAGCGTTGGAAATTTGATGTTTGCTAATTTTGCGAATGTAATATATGCTTGAAACTTGATGTTTGCAAATTTTACGAAGGATACATATGATTGAAATTTGATGTTTGCCAATTCTGCGAATATGCTTGAAACTTGATATTTGCTAATTGTAGGATTGCAATAACATTAATGTTCGAAACTTGGTGATGGTGATAAAGTTAGAAACTACTTTATGTTTGTCAAATGAAGATAGGGATAAGAACGAACAGTCACAAAACTACATACCTGCCAACTGTCACTATTCGCGGGGAGGGAGATTTCCCCCATGAATGTTCCTCAATTGTAAATTTTGTCCACAATTTGAAACAAAATAATCAATTTACAATGACTTATAAATACATGTTATATGCATGTAACAGTATGAAAAACAATATTGACATAAGTTTGAAGGCCTTTTAAAGGATTTGTAGGACTATAAAACCTGAATTCAACATAAAAAGAAACCTGGACATTTTGAAAAATTGGCAGGTATGAAAATACAGAACTCTGACGAAAATTCTAAAAAAAATTATTCCTAAATAAAATGACAATATCAAAAGCTCAAACACATCAACTGTCATATTCCTGACTAGGTACAGGTAAAACACGATGGAATTAACCTTATTTTATACCTTTTACTAAAAATTTCGAAACTTGATGTGTGATAATTGTATTAAGGTGATAAACGTCGAAACTTGGTGTTTGTAATTTGTATGATGTTGAAAAACGTTTGAAACTTTGTTTGTTAAAATTGCATGATGGGAATAAAGTTTGAAACTTGATACATTTGTATTTGTTAATTGTATGTGAGATGGTGATAAAAGTTCGAAACTTGGTGTTTGTTAATTGTATGTGAGATGGTGACAAAAGTTCGAAACTTGGTGTTTGTTAATTGTATGTGAGATGGTGATAAAAGTTCGAAACTTGGTGTTTGAAAATTGTATGAAGGTGATGATCGTTCGAAACTTAATGATTGTTAATTGTATGGTAGAATGAGAGAAAATAAATCCTAGTTGCAAACCAAAACTACAACCGAGGGAAAACACATTAACTATAACAGGGAAAAAAAACAAAAAAACAGGAACGCTGCATAAAGTGCAAAACAAAACACACACGCCATCGTACATAGAAACGAACTATTCAATTGATAACAACAGCCATATTCCTGATTAGATACAAGACATCTTTAAAACAAAAAGGATGGATAGGACCTGGGTTTATGGCTACCGAAACTTTCCACTTTATGATAATATTATAAAATATTGCTCAAACGACAACTATAAAGACCAACAAACAACAGTGTTGTACACAAAACACAAAATAAAAAGAAAATCTACTGAAGATAGACATGAAGAAGACATGGAAGTTTCATACTTCTATGCATAAACCTTTTGTTACGAATGTTCTGTCTGTCACATGTCAAATGTACTCAACCTCATTTCTCATTTTCATGATTTGGTAGATTAGGAAGATGTAGTATGATTGCCAATGGGACAACTCTCTATCCAAATAACAATTTATTAAAGTAAACCGTTATAGGTGAATACACTGCCTTCAAAACGGAGCAACAATATATAAAGGACCCCAACATTACCATGATTACTAGTGTAAAACCATTCAAACTGGAAAACCAACGGTCTAATATTTAAAAAAAACCGAGAAACACGTATAAATTACATAGACAAACGACAACTACTGTACATCAGATTCCTGACTAAGGACAGGTGCAAACATTTGTAGCGAGATTAAACATTTTAATGATACCTAACCTTCTTCCTTTTTATAGTATAACATCACAACATAGAAAAACACAGTGACTACTTAAAAAGATTAAGATTATATAGCAAGTGAATAACGTAGCAATATTTGGTATTATGTGTTCCTTGCAACGTTTATATTTCCGTAACCTGACCTCGATATCATTTCAAGGACCAGCAGTCAAGGTTAAGCTATGTAGTCACGACCGATTCTCTGATCTTATAAGCAATAGGTATTTTATTGTTTTGTAGAATCCTGGTAAAGGATATAAAGTCATACAGGCAGGTTTCATCTCCCTTTGATCTCGAATTTATGGTTCATTGAAAAATGTTTTGTTTTGTTATTTTGGTCTATTTCTAAAATCACTGGTATTAAAGAGATAATCCTTACAGATATATGAAAAATCTCTACAGTCATTTTTCTTAACTGTATAAAAAATGAAGATATGGTATGATTGCCAATGAGACAACTATCCACAAAAGACAACAAGAGTGCACACACTAAAATGTCTCGCCTTCTTTACTAATCATTGATATTATGTTGATAGTCCTAAGTTTAAAGCTTTATTACAACTGTCACATAAACTTAACATAAACCAAGATAGCTAAACAAAGACCAATGAACCATGAAAATGAGGTCAAGGTCAGATGAACCATGCCAGGCAGACATATACAGCTAACAATGCTTCCGTACAACAAATATAGTTGACCTATTACTTAAAGTTTTAGAAAAATAGACCAAAACACAAAAACTTAACACTGTGCAATGAACCGTGAAATTGAGGTCATGGTCAAATAAAACCTGCGGGACTGACATTAAGATCGTAATATATTTCAGTACACCAAATAAAATATAGTTTACCTTTGGCATATAATATTAGATAAAAAAGACCAAAACTTAAAAAAATAACTTGACCACTGAACCATGAAGATGAGGTCAAGGTCAGATGACATCTGCCCGCTAGACATGTACACCTTACAATCATTCCATACAACAAATATAATAGACCTATTGCAATTGCATAATGTATGAGAAAAATAGACCAAAACACAAAAACTTAACTATAACCACTGAACCATGAAAATGAGGTCAAGTTCAGGTGACACCTGCCAGTTGGACATGTACACCTTACAGTCCTTCCATACACCAAATATACTAGCCCTACTGCTTATAGTATCTGAGATATGGACTTGACCACCAAAACTTAACCTTGTTCACTGATCCATGAAATGAGGTCGAGGTCAAGTGAAAACTGTCTGACGGGCATGCGGACCCTGCAAGGTACGCACATACCAAATATAGTTATCCTATTACTAAGAATAAGAGAGAATTCACCATTACAAAAATTGTGAACTTTTTTTTCAAGTGGTCACTGAACCATGAAAATGAGGTCAAGGACATTGGACATGTGACTGACGGAAACTTCGTAACATGAAGCATCTATATACAAAGTATGAAGCATCCAGGTCTTTCACCTTCTAAAATATAAACCTTTTAAGAAGTGAGCTAACACCGCCGCCGCCGGATCGCTATCCCTATGTCGAGCTTTCTGCAACAAAAGTTGCAGGCTCGACAAAAATGACACAAACATTAACAACTATAGGTCATCGTACGGCCTTCAACAATGAGCAAAGCCCATAACGCATAGTCAGCTATAGAAAGCCCCAATAAGACAATGTAAAACAATTCAAACGAGAAAACTAACGGCCTTATTTATGTAAAAAAAAAATTAACGAAAAACAAATATGTAACACATAAACAAACGACAACCACTGAATTACAGGCTCCTGACTTTGGACAGGCACATACATAAATAATTTGGCGAGGTTAAACATGTTAGCTGGATCCAAACCCTCACCCTAACCTGGGACAGTGGTATAACAGTACAAAATAAGAACGAACTATAAAAATCAGTTGAAAAAGGCTTAACTCATCAGATAGACAAAAATACAAGTGGAAGTGGCAGGGTACTTATGTAGCATGTTTTTGTCACTAGTTACTCATCTGCAAGATTTTTCTATACCATTACATCATATTTGAATCGTAACGGTGCACTGGAATTGTCTAAGCGCTTTGGAAATTGCCGTTGAAAAATTCGGGATGATAATCGTAACTCGGAAAAAATATCATCGTAATTATGGTATCAAAAAATTAGAAGATAATCGTAACTGGATAGTATTTTATTGATATGAATTTGACACCAAAAACTTATATTTCTGATAGCACATGATGAAATTATGGTGATAAATTAATCATGTTTCAACATCTTAGGGCAAATATATTTTTAATGGAAGGGTGAACGAGCTTCAAGAAATTTGGATATTGGGAAAACACGAACTATGTTAAAATACAAAAAAGTTATGATATATGGTGATACTTGTCAAGGGAAACGCAAGTGTCACCCAACATCAGATTTGTGATTAATAAAATTAAGAATGGAAATGGGGAATGCATCAAAGAGACAACAACCCGACCATAGAAAAAATAACAGTGGTCAACAACAGGTCTTCAATGTCGCGAGAAATTCCCTCACCCGGAGGCGTCCTTCAACTGGACATAAGACTGTTAAAGAACATTGATTTATCTTGAATAAAAACATAGTAAATATAGTAAATTTGTTTTAAATCAATAAATGCATGTGGCTATATATGCTATTTCTTCCCCCGGGAAGCGACTGCTGGTTCAATTCTAGCCCATACCCGGCTTAAGGTAGCAATAAACAGTTAGGAAAAAGTATTAAAATTTGCCCTTATAAATTTTACCATCCCCTTTTCATTGCTTTCTTGCATTAGCAAGCTTACTGACCCTGTTTGTGTCATATATGGGCATATGTATGTAATCAGAATCTTTCATAGATTTTATATCCAGCATTTAAAATGGTAAAATATAATTTCTTTTGTGTGTATCCATGGCAACAATCTGCATTTATTTGTTATAAAATATTGCAAAAAGGGGGGAAAAGATGTCACATATTTCCCCAAAATTTGGTGAAAAGTAGAATTTCAATCGCTTGAAGTATAAATACCTTTTCTGAAACTGTGTACATATATCATTTACCAAATCCAATGAAAATCATATGTCTTTCATCTCATTTAAAAAAAAAATGGCATCAAAAACTTCGTGTAGTAAAAAAGTTTTTGTAAACATTACATTAATTTCTGGACCTATGGCCAGTCCAGGCTGCCGTTTCATAAAACAATCGCTAATAACGACTAACGTTAATATTAGCGTGTGATTAACAATTACGTGTACGTGCGTTTCATAAAGCATACGAAGACGAATCGTTAGATTTTTCGAACGCTAGACAATCTCTAGTTATTTTTAGAGCGGGAATCCCAGGATAAACACGTTCATATGTTTCCACTTCACAACTAAAGAAGGCTTAAGTTGTTTATAAAGTCATGTGTTACAATTCAAAAGAAAAAAGTGTATAGATTCTTATGTCCCACCTACGATAGTATAGGGGCATTAAGTTTTCTTGTCTGTGCGTCCGTTCGTCAGTCCGTTCGTTCGTTCGTTCGTCTGTTCCGCTTCAGTTTTTGGTCAATGTAGATTTTGATGAAGTTGAAGTCCAATCAAATTGAAATTTTGTACGCATGTTCGCTATGGTTAGATCCTTCTAATTCAAATGCCAAATTAGAATTTTTACTCTAATTCCACGGTTCACTGAACATAAAACATGAAAGTGCGAGTGGGGCATCCGTATACTGTGGGACATATTCTTGTTTTGCCATATTCGCTTTTGCACCCAAGTCTGTTGACAATTTCGAGGCCCTATACACTAGTGCATCGTCTAAGAACTCTTAATAAATGAGTATTGTTGCTGTCTATCAGATTGTTTTTTCTTAGTTTTACAATGACAGGTGAGACATACCTCTATTGTACTAGCAATATATTCCAAAAGGTAGAGAGAACATCTAAACATCAAACTTAAAAACATTTTAGTATCCGTGTCAACCTGAGGTCATCCGTGTCCGCTCGCATAATCTCATTTCTATGTTTAGTAAACCGTGTTATCTGGATGAATAAAGAGGCGGATTTAAGGGTGGGGGGCAGATGTCTACACCCCTTTTTGGGAAGAAAATAGTTGCTTATATTATAGGGAATCACTGAAACGTGACTGGAGCGGACCTCCTCTTAAACAGTCAGTATAGGCCCCCACTTATGGACATTTCTGGATCCGCCGCTGAAATAGACAATAACTGTTTAGTGTCTTTAAATATCAGCTGTAATTGTTCCATCTATGGCAGTTTTCAAATAAATGACAAAATTTAACGTCACAAACGCCATACAAATCATAAATTTATGTCAGCTCTAACCTCTATTGTTTCTTCTAAATTTACATTGCAAAATCTGCGTAATTTCCCGTGAAAATGGTGAACAATGGTGAACAATCTTAAGTCACAAATACTAGTAGTCCAGTCAATCTAAGATTTAACCTCAAACTAATTGCAACAGAAGATGTTTTAGTTCTAATCTATAGCATTATGCCTTTTATATACACAATAAAAAGTCCCATAAAATCTAACTTGAGGAAATCTCAAAATTAGCATTTTTAATTTCCTATGGAAATTAACATTGTAAGGGGAGATAACTCCTGCAAAAATTAGTCTTTTTTGGGTAAGTTTTTTGTTGTTGTTTTTCTTGAAATTTATGTAAAAGAATGATACTTTGAAGGGGTTATAAGTTTGTATTTGACTAAGCTATATAATCTTCTGCTCATAAAATGTATATATCCGAAGTGTTATGGGTAGTTTTATTTTTTTGTGTGCCTTTTTTCATTAAAGAAATTGCAAATTTGAAGCTTTTTGGCCTTTTAGAAAAAATAATGGTAAAACTTTGTATTGTTTATATCTGTATATTATACGGCAACTTACTTATCTAAATAAACTTTAAACCACAAAAAGAAGAATACATGCTAAATTATTTTGATTAAATTTGAGATTCTTAACTTTGACATGTTAAAAAATTTAATAAATGGTCAACTAATGAATTACGAAATCTAGATTATAGCTTGATAATAGATATTAAACACCTTTAGCGTTGCTTGTTATACTCTAATGCCCGCTAAAAATCAAGAATCAATACATTCTGATGAATAGAAGCGGAAAAGTAATTATTTTGAATCAGTTTTCATTGATGTTTCTGCCTTTTTTGCAATCTTAGTTATTTCCATTTTCAATGCAAAGCTCCGAAGGAATTTTAAATGGTGAATTTTTTTAGTCTTCCTCAGGTTAGATTTTATGGAGCGTTTTTCTGTGTATATTTGGGGTATTATGCTAGAGGAGGGTATGGATGGGGGGGTCTGTTATTCTGTAAACATTTAATTTTCACCCCATTTTTCTCTAATCTTTAAAAAATTAACCCCTTTTTTCTCTAATCTTCCAAAAATTTACCCTTTTATTCTCTAATCTTCTATTTTTTGGCTCATTATTCTCTAATCTTCATTTTTTTAGGGCATTATTCTTTAATCATTTAACCCCATCCAAACCCTCCTAGAGATGAAAACTTAAAAATCTTCTGTTGCAATTACTTTCGGGTTAGGGTCAAATTTTGCTAGATTGACTGGACTATAGTATTAGAATAAAGTACAATTACGCCGGATTTTATGTTGATACGTATTATTTATACTTTGCAAATTACGTAAACTGCAGAATTTTTACGCCAACTATCCAATGCATTTGCTTATTCCCGTAATTGACCTTAAATTTAGAGACCTTCATTTTTGTTGTCTCTCTTTAATATAACGGAACATTAATTTTTATTTACAATGGAGAGCTATCATAGAGAGCAAATTTACCTATAGATGCGTAATGTGAGTAATCTATAAGGTTTCAAATCTTTTAATTACATTCACTTGTTTTTTTAGCTAAATACATTTAAAATTAGTAATTATTTTTCATGAAAAATTAGTTATTTAAACCGCCCGATACATCACTTTTAATTCATCATGCTTTGCATTAGCAAAATCCAATTTTGTCCGGTAAGGAACCAGTCTTCTATTGACAAAGGGAAGTAATTTGTTTAAAAAGTGTGTAATAATAGAATGAAATCGATAATTTTTTTGTCAAATGGACTATTCTACCGAACAATCTTTCTTGATATTTAAAAAAAAAAGCTCTTTCTTAGAGTTTCTATACATGTTATACCCATGAACATTAGCGTAGCTAGGTGATTTTCAACTAATTGGCCCGTATATTATACTTGATGTTTTACCCCAATACATTTATATATAGAGTATTACAGCAAGATTTTTTAGAAAAGCTATTACTTGTATGGGTGTTCCATAGAAATTAATTTGTGGTTATCTCCCTTTGGTTTCATACCTGTATTATTATGATAAAAATATTTTACACACAGTCACGAGTCGACACTAAACTTGTAAGTAAGCAATGCTACTTTATCATGTTTATATAATATTTTCAAACTTTACACAAAAACTTCACCGCAAATGACAAATATGAAAGTTAAATGCATTTTGTGCATAGATCTACTAGTAGTCTATATATATAAAGAATAATCTTTCTTTGTTTTTGAAAGGCATTTTTTTTCCTTCCTGCAGAAGGTGTAAAAATAAACACAACACCTGAATAAAAATTTACTTTAATTGATACTGTCCACTCACTGACTTAGATAAACTCTTTAACTCACCTAAAGTTATGAAGATACCTCTTGTATGAGGGAGCATCTCATAAGGAGCTATACCATTTGATTTTTATGGGGGGCTACAGAGGCGGATTTAGGGGGGCAGGCCCCCCTTTTTGGGAAAAAATTGGTTGCTTATATAGGAAATCACTGAAGCGTGACTGGAGTGGGCCCCCCTCTAAGGTCAGTCAGTGGGCCCCAACTTTCTAGATCCGCCACTGTGCTAGGATGATTTTTTTTTGTCCTGCATTTTTTTTTAGTTGTAATCTATGTCCTGTCTCTGCCAGCCCCCCCCCCCCCCCCCCTAAAAATCAAATGGTAGCTCCCTTAAACCACAATTGACTTAGTTGATTTTCACTCCTTTTGCATGAAGGAAAAAAATGCCCATCAAAATTCAAAAGAGATAAGAGATTCTATCTTTCTGAAACACAAAATGCATTTAACTTATCTATATCTAGATCCACTAGGCGGATCCTGGGAGCCCAGGCCCCCCCTTTTGTGGGAAAAATTTAGTTGATTATATAGGGAATCACTGAAGCATGACTGGAGGCCCCCCCCCCCCCTTAGGTCAGTCAGCGGGCCCCCCTTTAGGGAAAGTTCTGGATCCGACACTGAGGATGTCAGGTTTTAAAACTTTTCCAACTCCACAGGTAAGTCTGTGATTTTTGGCATGTAAATACAGCCATATTTGTTTGTTTGTTATGATTTCTCAGATCTGCAGTGACATCACAACATGTAACTGACCAATCAATGATTAGCATTTTTGTTATGTAAACAATGTTGATAGGTGATGCGGATAAGATTCCTCTAGATTTTCCATAGACTTATTGCAAATTAATTTAATTGATATATATCATAACCAGTTGAATATAGTAATTTTACTCTTTTAATACTGTTAAAGACACTATACACTATCCCCATTTTGATTTTTAACATACTATAACCTCTGGTTAAAAAATAATCGGCAATATAAATAATCAGTTATCCCCTTCAAATAGATGAAAAATCTAGAGGATTCCGGATTTCATCACCTCCTGACAAATGTAAATGCCAGGATGTCCGGATCTGAGATTAACCTTATATATAATAACATCGACCGACACTTACACTCGCTGATATCAGATCAATCAATATCGTTTACGAGTGTTGCTGTAAATATTTGGAGGACAATGTTGTTTGTTTTATATAAAATCTGACACACTTTTCATATATTAAAATAAGATAAGTTTTTTAAACAAAGTAAAATTTAAATAAAAGAATATTCATGTTTCTATGGAACATCAATTTAACATTTTTTTGACAATATCAACCGTGTTCTATTATATTCTTACGAGTGAGTTCATGGTTGAGTGGTTTAGAGCGATGACTACAGTGCTGAAGCCCCTGAAGGTCCCGTGGTCGATACTCACTCGGGATGCTATAAATATCAGAACAACAGAAGGGTGTCCATATGCAGACCGGAGTTTAAACTAGCATATGGCATATCCAGAAATCAACACCACTTTGCTTATTTGCATATTATACTAAGGAAATTGGATACAGGTCATGGAAATTATGTTGAAATGATAGGGATTTTTGAAAAAAATATCTCTTTTAACTTTTATTTAAGTGATAGACTGGTTGCTGGGGCAGAAAATTAATATACACTACATTAATATACACCATTGATTCACCTTTAAACGCAACATAATGACTGTTGTTGCAAAAATATAGGTTCCTGAGCTATTTTAACAATGCAGTATAAAATACAGGCTAAAATGGCTGAAACGTCAGATTTGCAAAATTCGTAATGAAAATTGACTAACAAGGTCATTAGAAAAACCGGTTGCCAGGGTGAAATTTAAAACTTGAATGTCCAAAGAATAAGCAAGTTCAAACCTTGTATTTGTAGTCGTTAAACTCTAGGTTCCCACGTAAAGTTAAAATGACCCTATTTCAAGAAGAAAAAACTCACAAAAACACGAACAATTGACTAAATTCGCGTTCATTGTTTTGATTTCGACTGCCTGACAAATTTACGGAAATACCAGAGTGATTTTAAACAAGGACTATGTACAATGTAACGGGTAACTTATAATATCCATGATTTTAATGATATCAAGCCAGTCCAGCTCAAACTATTATCACATGGTACAATTCTCATTTACATATTATGAATATTAATTAGAAAAAGCGGTACTAATTTCTGGCAATGCATACTATGGGGGCCTCAGTTTGTCAAAGTTATTCCTGACTTTGACCTGGAGATCAACCTACTGATATCTCTTCGGTTTATCTGTTCCTGCCGAATAGTCCGGTGGTTTTCTCCGAATACTTCGGCTTCCTCCACCATAATAACAGACCCTGCCCTGTGTGCTAATGTAAATCAAAATTATATCTAGGTAAAATTTGATCTGGAGGAAAAAATGTCACAGTAGTTGTTGTTATTTTTTCATCCGGAGGAAAATATTTCCCTGGGATATTTTTTCCTTTGCCGTGAAATTCTATCTGGGTATTGAACTTATTGAATAGTTATTAGAAAAAAGCTTATCCTTTAAAAATACTGTGAAATAATAATAGCATATTGAATTGAAGCGAAATAGTTAAAAAAAAAAGTTCTCAAATTATCATTGAAAAAATTTCCTGATACATTCAAGTCAATATCATCCTTTTAAAAAGAAAATTATCATGAAATCATGGAAATAAAGGGAAGAAAACCAGTAGTCATTTCAAAGATCATATTAATTGTGAAAATAATATCATGATTAAATAAGGTTAGTGAAATACATATAAAAGTGTGAGTTGTTTTCAGACTACAGTACAAATATGAATTTAAAAGTAAGGTAGAAATGTAGTTGCATTACTACTGTCATGACTGTTAACAGTAATAGAATCATTTGATTCTGATGATATATTTAACTATATAAATAATTTTGTCTGGGGACAGAGATGTAGTTGTTGATTATATGGAATTCAGATAAATCATAGCATAACAATACTGGAACAAAAGCATGTTTAACAGCTGGATAGTATTTACCTGTGAAATGTTATCTGTCTTGTTAAATCAAGATGTAAGTCATCTTTTTATATAAATGAATATATAAAAAATAAGATTCAAGGAAAAATTTCACTATGAAATTGATGCAGAAATATATCATATAAATATCTTTAATATATAAATTCCCCATAATTACCTCCCTTTGATAAATTATGCAAATTTGTTCTACCTTTGTGAAACATTCATAATTAAAGTCAGGTATATATTTGATTGTGAGTAACTTACATAGTAGTTAATGGGACTCTTTTTCACACCATTCTGTAAAATATAGTACGGCAAATATATACCAGTACATACTATCTGGGTAACACACATAGATTTTCACTCCTCTTGAAAAAATCAACCTGTGAATTACTACATGTACTATGCCTGGAAAAATGTTAATCTGGATAAATTATCCTCAGGATAAAATATCACAGAGGAAGAAATAAACAGTTACTCTAACACTCCTTGGAGTGGGGATTGTCCTCGTAAATATTAAAAACATTGTAAATACGTTAGTGACACATCTCCATTAATTCCGATAGAGTAATGTGTGTACATGGCAGGGGCGGATCCAGCCATTTTAAAAAGGGGGTTTCTAACCCTGAACAAAGGGGGGTTCCAATTACATGTCCCCATTCAAATGCATTGATCGTCCAAAAACAAGGGAGGGTTCCAACCCCCGGAACCCCCCCTCTGGATCCCACGCCAACATGGATTCCATTGTACACTCGCAGCTCTGGAGGGGTTCTTCAGGTATCTGAATCTACAAGTACATACTTACATCATCTTTTCGTTTCTCTCTCAAAATTGTATATTTAATCTAAATATCAATAGATTTGTGGTATGATTTGTCTAAAAATAAGCCGTGAATTCTGTGCTTTGTCAAATGCCATAAGGTAGCAATACACAGTTAGGAAAAACCTTAAAATTGACACTTATTAAACACCCTCTTCCCCTTCCTTTCTAACAAAAAAGGCTCAATATTTGTGTTATGCATGTTTATATTTATAGAAAGAGAATCGTCCATAAGTTTGATTTCTAAAGGTTATTATGGTGAAATATAATCCCTTTTGGGTGTAACCATGGCAACAATCTGCATTTCTTTGATACAAAATATTGCAAAAAATGGTTGTCGTTTCTTAATTATTATTTATAATGGTTGATGTAAATGTCCTTTGGTTTTGTGAGTCTTTGTTTACTCCTTGGTCATGTTGGTTTTGATTGTTGTTGTCTTTATCAAATGAAAAAAAAAATCATTTTAAACAATACACAAACAATATTTTGTAGTATATTTTCTCTGGTATAGTTTTAACTTCTATTTAAATGAAAATATCATATATATTAATGAAGAATGTAAAATGCAAAAATCTAATGTCTGTCATTAATTTCCATTAAATTGAAGAAATAGTTGCATTCTTATTCAACTAAAATTTTATGTTTATTTGAAAGAAAGTATACGTTTATCACTGACTCATAAGTAATGTGGAGTTTGTTTTCAAATAAGAGTTGTATCAGTCCAATTGGTGTATATATATATCTAATTTCGCTGTCACAGTTACTCTCACATATACTAGTAGCTTAGGGAGCTACCATTTGATTTTTATGGGGGGGGGGGGGGGGGGGCTAGGATGAAAAATTTTGTCCTGCATTTTTTTTAGCTGTAATCTCTGTCCTGCCTTTTTATTTTTCACTCTGTTTGGTCCTGCCTTTTTTTTTTTTAGTTTATCCTGACTTTTTTTACCTAAATTGTCGTCCTGCCTTTTTTTTTTGCAAGTGTCCCATCCTGCCTTTTTTTTTACTCAAAACTCCTGTCCTGCCTATTTTTTTCAAATTTCGTCCTAGCCCCCCCCCATAAAAATCAAATGGTAGCTCCCTTAATAATTTGGCACATTTGACAGATTCTATGGTTCATTGGTCACAGATCAATCATTGACCAGTTAAAGCATCCATCACAAATCAATCATTGACCAGTTAAAGCATCCATCACTTATCAGTCACCGATCAGTCAAAGCATCCATCACTGATCAGTCACCGATCAGTCAAAGCATCCATCACTGATCAGTCACCGATCAGTTAAAGCATCCATCACTGATCAGTCACCGACCAGTTAAAGCATCCATCACTGATCAGTCACCGATCAGTCAAAGCATCCATCACTGATCAGTCACCGACCAGTTAAAGCATCCATCACTGATCAGTCACCGACCAGTTAAAGCATCCATCACTGATCAGTCACCGATCAGTCAAAGCATCCATCACTGATCAGTCACTGATCAGTCAAAGCATCCATCACTGATCAGTCACCGATCAGTCAAAGCATCCATCACTGATCAGTCACCGATCAGTCAAAGCATCCATCACTGATCAGTCACCGACCAGTTAAAGCATCCATCACTGATCAGTCACCGACCAGTCAAAGCATCCATCACTGATCAGTCACCGATCAGTCAAAGCATCCATCACTGATCAGTCACCAATCAGTCATGTTGGCATCAAACAGTAATGACAGTGGCAAATCCAGAAATTTTCATAAAAAGGGTGTGTGTGTACTGAATACATAAGAGGGGACTCGTTCCCGTGATGCTTCAGTGGTTCCCTATGTAATCAACCAAATTTTACCACCAAAAAAGTATGAAAAAAGAGTGATCATGCCCAGCCCCCTGAAAACCTGCCAAATTTTTCCTAAACCTCTAATGTACCTGACATATTTGAAATGATTGAACTAGATAGGCTTTTCAATAGCAACAACTCATAGTATTTTAAGAACCATTCTATACTATTCGCATGAAAAGAATTTGTACAAAATTGATACTTTATTGACTACCCCTTGGAAAAGAGGAATACGTGTTATATATAAACCTCAGAAGGGAATGCTTTATATTTTTTCATGGGACTAAATCAAATTTATTATTTTAGCAAGTCACAATTTATTATACATTGTAGTTTAAGAAATTTGACTAACATAGCATATTTTAGAAAAATCAATTTTTTGTTGCATTTCAGTGTCAACTGCTAACCTTCATAAAATATTTATTTCTGAACCGATTTTCAAAACTAGCAGGTCAATTTGCTGGATTTAGCTAGAAGAACACAAAAATCTTTTTAAAGTGGAATTGGAAAAAAAATGTTTATCCTTAAGGTAGCAATACACAGTTAGAAGTTAAGTTTCGAATTATGGCCATTGTGAATTTTTTTACGACCGCAAAAATTGAATTAATTTTGGTCGTATATTGGTATCACGTTGGCGTCGTCCTCCTCCTCGTCGTCGTCGTCCGAAGACAATTGTTTTTAGCACTATAACTTTATTATAAGTAAATAGAAATCATTGAAATTCAAACACAAGGTTTATGATCACAAAGGGAAGGTTGGGATTGATTTTGGGAGTTTAGGTCCCAACACATTTAGAAGAAGGGCCAAAAAGGGGCCCACATAATCATTATACGACCGCAAAATTTGAAAAATTTTTCGTCGTATATTGCTATCATACTGGCGTCGTCGTCGTCGTCGTCGTCGTCGTCGTCGTCGTCGTCGTCGTCGTCGTCGTCCGAATATTTTAGTTTTCGCACTCTAACTTTAGTAAAAGTGAATATAAATCTGTAAAATTTTATCACAAGGTTTATGACCACAAAAGGAAGGTTGGTATTGATTTTGGGAGTTTTGGTCCCAACATTTTAGGAATTAGGGGCCAAAAAGGGCCCAAATAAGCATTTTCTTGGTTTTCGCACTATAACTTTAGTTTAAGTTAATAGAAATCTATGAAATTTTGACACAAGGTTTATGACCACAAAAGAAAGGTTGGGATTGATTTTGGGAGTTTTGGTTTCAATAGTGTAGGAATTAGGGGCCAAAAAAGGGCCCAAATAAGCATTATTCTTGGTTTTCGCACAATTACTTTAGTTTAAGTAAATAGAAAATAATGAAATTTAAACACAATGTTTATGACCACAAAAGGAAGGTTGGTATTGATTTTGGGAGTTTAGGTCCCAACAGTTTAGGAATTAGGGGCCAAAAAGGGACCCAAATAAGCATTTTTCTTGGTTTTCGCACCATAAATTTAGTATAAGTAAATAGAAATCTATGAAATTTAAACACAAGGTTTATGACCATAAAAGGAAGGTTGGTAATGATTTTGGGAGTTTTGGTCCCAACAGTTTAGGAAAAAGGGGCCCAAAGGGTCCAAAATTAAACTTTGTTTGATTTCATCAAAATTGAATAATTGAGGTTCTTTGATATGCCGAATCTAACTGTGTATGTAGATTTTTAACTTTTGGTCCCGTTTTCAAATTGGTCTACATTAAGGTCCAAAGGGTCCAAAATTAAACTTCGTTTGATTTTGACAAAAAATTAATCGGTTGGGTTCTTTGATATGCTGAATCTAAAAATGTACTTAGATTCTTGATTATCGGCCCAGTTTTCAAGTTGGTCAAAATCGGGGTCCAAAATTAAACTTTGTTTGATTTCATCAAAAATTGAATAAATGGGGTTCTTTGATATGCCAAATCTAACTGTGTATGTAGACTCCTCATTTTTGGTCTTGTTTTCAAATTGGTCTACATTAAAGTCCAAAGAGTCCAAAATTAAACTTAGTTTGATTTTAACATAAATTAAAATTTTGGGGTTCTTTGATATGCTGAATCCAAACATGTACTTAGATTTTTGATTCTGGGCCCCGTTTTCAAGTTGGTCCTAATCAGGATCTAAAATTATTATATTAAGTTTTGTGCAATAGCAAGTCTTTTCAATTGCACAGTATTGCGCAATGGCAAGAAATATCTTATTGCAAAATATTGTGAAATAACAATTTTGTTTTTAATTAGAGTTATCTTTCTTTGTCCAGAATAGTAAGCAAGAAATATCTAATTGTAAGATTTTTTTTTATTTGGAGTTATCTTTCTTTGTCCAGAATCAACTTAAATCTTTGTTATATATACAATATACAATGTATATTCACTTTTTACTATCAACTGATAAATTAAAATAATCTTTACCATTCAGTGATAACAAGAAGTTTTTTCACATCTTAATATTTTATGATGTATTTAAATGAGTAGTAATTGTTGCAAACTCCATTAGAAATTTTAATTGAGATTAGTTTTGGAATAAGGGAAAGGGGGATGTGATTAAAAAAGTTAGGTTAAATTTTCTCATTTGAAATTGCATAAATAAAAAGAAAATATCTTCAAACATTTTTTTGAGAGGAATAATATTCAACAGCATAGTGAATTGCTCTAAGAGAAAACAAAAAATTTAATTTCATTAGAACACATTCATTCTGTGTCAGAAACCTATGCTGTGTCAACTATTTAATCACAATCCAAATTTAGAGCTGAATCCAGCTTGAATGTTGTGTCCATACTTGCCCCAACCGTTCAGGGTTCAACCTCTGCCGTCGTATAAAGCTACGCCCTGCGGAGCATCTGGTTTATACATGTTCCCAATATCCATGCTTTCTTTGTTGATTGTTTACTATAAGGTGATAATTGGTAAACTAAGGCTTCAAAACATGATAATTAATGAGCTGCCATATTTTCACATTATAACAGACAGAGAGAAAAAAAATTGACGATTTTATGATATGTTTGTATAAAAAAATTATAAAATCGTACACAGAAGAGTAAGTTTATGATATGTACATGCATTGGTTTAACAAGTAGATAAATATAGATTCCACAACTGCAACAAGTGTGTTGCAATATTTCTCCACTCAAGACAGTTAAATTTTGATATTTAAAGCATGAGGCTTTGCCAAGCTTTTTAAATAGTTAAAATTTAACTGTGGAGAATGGAGAAATATCATAATACATGAGTTATAGAGGTGGGATCTGTTTCTCTAAAGATTTTTATCCTTCTTTTTCAAAGATTTGTGGAAAGTTGTGTACTTTTTATGCAGTGTCATCAGGCATGGTCGCCTTTTTTCATGACGTCACAATAGGAAAATTCAGAAGAAACAAAGAAAATTTCGACTAATCATTTGCTGAGAACAAATTTTTCACTAGAGATAAGAAATATTTTTCTCACACCAGTCAGGAAATGTGTAAATAGCATAAAAATTAGAGAAACATTAATTTACACTAATCACTCATTTCATATGACTTTAAAAATGAAAAGAAAAGTTATTATTTGCTAATGAAATAATTCTCCAACAGAGACCAAATGACATAGAGGTTAACCACAAGAGGCAACTGTATGACCTCAAACCCATACTGAAAAGAAAGCTATAAAAGATCTTGAACTGACAAATGTAAAACAAGTCAAACTGTAAGAAAACTAACAATGATAAAATAAAAAAATAAAATCATATACAGCAACAATGACAACTTCTTGGGGGTTCCAAGGGTTGGACGCCCCTTTTAATATGATGATCAATGCATTTGAATGGGGACATATAATTAAAAAACCTTTTATCCAGGGTTGGGAACTTCCCCTTTTATCAACGGCTGGGTCCACCTCTGTAATCTATACTGTTTGAACATCATTGGACGTAATAAGAATTGACAATGCTTACTATAACTTACATGATAATTTAAGGTAATAATTTTTATACGACCGCAAATTTTGAAAAAATTTTCGTCGTATATTGCTATCACGTTGGCGTCGTCGTCTGCGTCGTCGTCGTTGTCGTCGTCGTCCGAATACTTTAAGTTTTCGCACTCTAACTTTAGTAAAAGTGAATAGAAATCTATGAAATTTTAACACAAGGTTTATAACCACAAAAGGAAGGTTGGTATTGGTTTTGGGAGTTTTGGTCCCAACATTTTAGGAATTAGGGGCCAAAAAGGGCCCAAATAAGCATTTTCTTGGTTTTCGCACTATAACTTTAGTTTAAGTTAATAGAAATCTATGAAATTTTGACACAAGGTTTATGACCACAAAAGAAAGGTTGGGAATGATTTTGGGAGTTTTGGTTTCAACAGTTTAGGAATTAGGGGCCAAAAATGGGCCCAAATAAGCATTTTTCTTGGTTTTCGCACCATAACGTTAGTATAAGTAAATAGAAATCTATGAAATTTAAATACAATGTTTATGACCATAAAAGGAAGGTTGGTATTGATTTTGGGAGTTTTAGTCCCAACAGTTTAGGAACAAGGGGCCCAAAGGGTCCAAAATTAAATTTTGTTTGATTTCATCAAAATTGAATAATTGGGGTTCTTTGATATGCCGAATCTAACTGTGTATGTAGATTCTTAACTTTTGGTCCCATTTTCAGATTGGTCTACATTAAGGTCCAAAGGGTCCAAAATTAAACTTAGTTTGATTTTGACAAAAAATGAATTGGTTGGGTTCTTTGATATGCTGAATCTAAAAATGTACTTAGATTTTTTATCATTGGCCCAGTTTTCAAGTTGGTCCAAATCGGGGTCCAAAATTAAACTTTGTTTGATTTCATCAAAAATTTAATAAATGGGGTTCTTTGATATGCCAAATCTAACTGTGTATGTAGATTCTTTATTTTTGGTCCTGTTTTCAAATTGGTCTACATTAAAGTCCAAAGGGTCCAAAATTAAACTTAGTTTGATTTTAACAAAAATTGAAATCTTGGGGTTCTTTGATATGCTGAATCCAAACATGTACTTAGATTTTTGATTATGGGGCCAGTTTTCAAGTTGGTTCAAATCAGGATCTAAAATTATTATATTAAGTATTGTGCAATAGCAAGTCTTTTCAATTGCACAATATTGTGAAATAGCATTTTTTTTTTAATTAGAGTTATCTTTCTTTGTCCAGAATAGTAAGCAAGAAATATCTAATTGCACAATATTGTGCAATAGCAAGATTTTTTTTTAATTGGAGTTATCTTTCTTTGTCCAGAATCAACTTAAATCTTTGTTATATACAATATACAATGTATATTCACTTTTTACTACCAACTGATAAATTAAAATAATCTTTACCATTCAGTGATAACAAGCATTTTTTTTTACATCTCAATATTTTATGATGTATTTAAATGAGTAGTTATTGTTGTAAACTCCATTAGAAATTTTAATTGAGATTAGTTTTGGAATAAGGGAAAGGGGGATGTGATTAAAAAAATTGGGTTCAATTTTCTCATTTGAAATTTCATAAATAAAAAGAAAATTTCTTCAAACATTTTTTTGAGAGGATTAATATTCAACAGCATAGTGAATTGCTCTAAGAGAAAACAAAAATTTAAGTTATTTTAAGAACACATTCATTCTGTGTCAGAAACCTATGCTGTGTCAACTATTTAATCACAATCCAAGTTTAGAGCTGAATCCAGCTTGAATGTTGTGTCCATACTTGCCCCAACCGTTCAGGGTTCAACCTCTGCGGTCGTATAAAGCTACGCCCTGCGGAGCATCTGGTTTTTCTTTGTTTTCACCATAACTTTAGTATAAGTAACTAGAAATCTATGAAATTTATCAAACACAAGGTTAAGACCATTAAAAGAAGGTTAGGGTTCATTTTGGGAGTTTTTAGGAATAAGGTGCACGAAGGGTCCAAAATTAAACTTTGTTTGATTTCATCAAAAATTTAATAATTAGGGTTCTTTGATATGCCGAATCTAACTGTGTATGTAGATTCTATATTTGTATACGCCGTCAAAATTTTGACGGGACGTATTATGTTATACAAATGTCCGGTGTCCGCCTGTACATCTGTCTGTCCGTCCATCTGTCCGTCTGTCTGTCCGGTGTAAACATGTCGCACTGTAACTTGAGAACGACTTATCCAAATTTCATGAAACTTAACATAGTTGTTTCTTATGATGGTCAAATGATCTGTATACTTTTTGGTGAAAATAAGATTAAAATTTTTTGAGTTACGGCACTTTGTAACTAAAACAGGGGTGGTTTTTTTATACGACCACAAATTTTGAAAAAATTTTCGTCGTATATTGCTATCACGTTGGTGTCGTAGTCTGCGTCGTCGTCGTCCGAATACTTTTAGTTTTCGCACTCTAACTTTAGTAAAAGTGAATAGAAATCTATGAAATTTTAACACAAGGTTTATGACCACAAAAGGAAGGTTGGTATTGATTTTGGGAGTTTTGGTCCCAACATTTTAGGAATTAGGGGCCAAAAAGGGCCCAAATAAGCATTTTCTTGGTTTTCGCGCTATAACTTTAGTTAAAGTTAATAGAAATCTATGAAATTTTGACACAAGGTTTATGACCAAAAAAGAAAGGTTGGGATTGATTTTGGGAGTTTTGGTTTCAACAGTTTAGGAATTAGGGGCCAAAAAAGGGTCCAAATAAGCATTATTCTTGGTTTTCGCACAATAACTTTAGTTTAAGTTAATAGAAATCAATGAAATTTAAACACAATGTTTATGACCACAAAAGGAAGGTTGGTATTGATTTTGGGAGTTAAGGTCCCAACAGTTTAGGAATTAGGGGCCAAAAAGGGACCCAAATAAGCATTTTTCTTGGTTTTCGCACCATAACGTTAGTATAAGTAAATATAAATCTATGAAATTTAAACACAAGGTTTATGACCATAAAAGGAAGGTTGGTATTGATTTTGGGAGTTTTGGTCCTAACAGTTTAGGAAAAAGGGGCCCAAAGGGTCCAAAATTAAACTTTGTTTGATTTCATCAAGAATTGAATAATTGGGGTTCTTTGATATGCCGAATCTAACTGTGTATGTAGATTCTTAATTTTTGGTCCCATTTTCAAATTGGTCTACATTAAGGTCCAAAGGGTCCAAAATTAAACTTAGTTTGATTTTGACAAAAAATTAATCGGTTGGGTTCTTTGATATGCTGAATCTAAAAATGTATTTGGATTCTTGATTATTGGCCCAGTTTTCAAGTTGGTCCAAATCGGGGTCCAAAATTAAACATTGTTTGATTTCATTAAAAATTGAATAAATGGGGTTCTTTGATATGCCAAATCTAACTGTGTATGTAGATTCTTCATTTTTGGTCCTGTTTTCAAATTGGTCTACATTATATTCCAAAGGGTCCAAAATTAAACTCAGTTTGATTTTAACAAAAATTGAAATCTTGGGGTTCTTTGATATGCTGAATCCAAACATGTACTTAGATTTTTGATTATGGGCCCAGTTTTCAAGTTGGTCCAAATCAGGATCTAAAATATTATATTAAGTATTGTGCAATAGCAAGTCTTTTCAATTGCACAGTATTGCACAATGGCAAGAAATATCTAATTGCACAATATTGTGAAATAGCAATATATTTTTTTAATTAGAGTTATCTTTCTTTGTCCAGAATAGTAAGCAAGAAATATCTAATTGCACAATATTGTGAAATAGCAATATATTTTTTTAATTGGAGTTATCTTTCTTTGTCCAGAATCAACTCAAATCTTTGTTATATACAATGTATATTCACTTTTTACTACCACCTGATAAATTAAAATAATCTTTACCATTCAGTGATAACAAGCAGTTTTTTTACATCTTAATATTTTATGATGTATTTAAATGAGTAGTTATTGTTGCAAACTCCATTAGAAATTTAATTGAGATTAATTTGGAATAAGGGAAAGGGGGATGTGATTAAAAAAATTGGGTTCAATTTTCTCATTTGAAATGAAATTTCATAAATAGAATGAAAATTTCTTCAAACATTTTTTTGAGAGGATTAATATTCAACAGCATAGTGAATTGCTCTTGGAGAAAACAAAAAAATTTAAGTTCATTAGAACACATTCATTCTATGTCAGAAACCTATGCTGTGTCAACTATTTAATCACAATCCAAATTTAGAGCTGAATCCAGCTTGAATGTTGTGTCCATACTTGCCCCAACCGTTCAGGGTTCAACCTCTGCGGTCGTATAAAGCTACGCCCTGCGGAGTATCTGGTTTTCACATGTCGCACCGTATCTCAAAAACGATTCTTGATTATGACTTAAAACTTTAAACACTTCTTAGTTATATTAATCTTAATATCTGTATACCTTTTGGTGATGATTCAAAATTTTATTTTTGAGATATTGAGTATTTTGTAAAAAAGGGGGAGGTTTTTTTTACATGTCGCACCATATCTCAAAAACGATTTATGATTTTTGCTTTAAACTTTCACATGTCTTTGTTATATTAATCTGAAAATCTGTATACTTTTTGGTGATGATTCAAAATTTCATTTTTGGGTTATTGAGTATTTTGTAAAAAAGGGGGAGTTTTTTTTTACATGTTGTGCCGTATCTCAAAAACAATTTATGATTATTGCTTAAAACTTTACGCACTTCTTTGTTATATTAATCTGAAGATCTGTATACTTTTTTGTGATGATTCAAAACTTTATTTTGGAGTTATTGAGTAGTTTGTTAAACGAAAGTTTTTTTTTACATGTCACGCTGTATCTCAAAAATAATTTATGATTATTGCTTAAAACTTTACACTCTCCTTTGTTTTATTAATCTAAAGATCTGTATACTTTTTGGTTTTGATTCAAAAAATTTTATTTTAGTGATATGATAGTTTTTTGTAAAAAAAAAACAGGGTTGGGGGTTTCACATGTCCCGCCGTGTCTCAAAAACAATGTATGGTTATTGCTTAAAACTTTCTCAGAAACTATTTATGATTATTGCATAAAACTTCAACACAAGACGTCGGGCATATCATGGGCTCATGGCGCAGCTGTGTATTGATCCCGTTTTCAAATTGGTCTACATTAAGATCCAAAGGGTCCAAACGAAACTAAGTTTGATTTAAACAAAAATTGAATCCTGGGGATTCTTTGATATGCTGAATTTAAAAAATGTACTTAGATTTTTGATTATTTGCCGAGTTTTCAAGTTGGTCCAAATCGGGGTGCAAAATTAAGTTTTGTTTGATATCAACAAAAATTGAAACCTTGGGGTTCTTTGATATGTTAAATCTAAACATGTACTTAAATTTTTCATTATGGGCCCAGTTTTCAAGTTGGTCCAAATCGGGGTCGAAATTTTTTATAATAAGTATTGTGCAATAGCAAAAATGTTTCAATTTCACAGTATTTCAGAATAGCAAGAAATCTTCAATTGCACAGTACTGCCCAATATTATATCAAGAAATCTTCAATTGCACAGTATTGTGCACGCAGTAGCAAGAAATCTTCAATTGCACAGTATTGTGCACGCAGTAGCAAGAAATCTTCAATTGCACAGTATTGCGCATTAGCAAGAAATACCTAATTGCACAATATCGGCAATATCAAGAAATTTTCAATTGCATAATTTTGCGCAATATCAAGAAATACTTAATTGCACAGTATTGTCCCGTTTTCAAATTGGTCTACATTAAGGGCCAAAGGGTAAAAAAATTAACTTTGTTTGATTTCAACAAAAATAAACTTTGTTTGATTTCAACAAAAATAAACTTTGTTTGATTTCAACAAAAATAAAGTTTGTTTGATTTCAACAAAAATAAACTTTGTTTGATTTCAACAAAAATAAAGTTTGTTTGATTTCAACAAAAATAAACTTTGATTGATTTCAACAAAAACTGAATATATGGGGTTCTTCAATATGCTGAATCGAACCATGTATTTAGTTTTATAATATTTGGACCCAGTTACCAAATTGATCCACATTGAGGTCTAAAATTGAACATTATTTGATTTCATAAAAAAAATGTATTCTTGGGGTTGTATGTTATGCTAAATCTAACCATTTATTTAGATTTTGGATATTGGACCATAATAGGTAAATGTCCAATTTAAATTTTTTTAGTTTTTAAGTTTAAGTTCTTAGACCAAATTCATTCTGCGTCACAAACCTATGGTGTGTCAACTTTTCAATCACAATCATTCAGAGCTGTATTAAGCTGAACTGTTGTGTCCATACTTGCTCCAACTGTTCAGGGTTTGACCTCTGCGGTCGTATAAAGCTGCGCCCTGCGGAACATCTGGTTTGTACCTGGATATATACAGCTATGTTTGGAATTTTGGGTCCTCAATGCTTTTCATCTTTTTTATTATGGGCCCAGTTTTCAAGTTGGTCCAAATCGTTGTCCAAAATTAAACTTTGTTTGGTTTCAACAAAAATTGAATCCTTGGGGTTCTTTGATATGCTGAATCTAAACATATACTGATTTTTTTATTATGGGCTTAGTTTTCATGTTGGTCCAAATCGGGGTCCAAATTATTATATTAAGTATTGTGCAATAGCAAGACATTTTCAATAGCACAGTATTCAGCAATAGCAAGAAATCTTCAATTGCACAGTATTGTGCAATAGCAAGAAGTTTTCAATTGCACAGTATTGCGCAATAGCAAGAAATCTTCAATTGCACAGTATTATGCAATAGCAAGAAATCAGCAATTGCACAGTATTGCGCAATAGCAAGAAATATCTAATTGCACAATATTGCGCAACATCAAGAAATTTTTCAATTGCACTGATTTGCGCAATAGCAAGAAATATTGAATAGCATAGTATTGTCCCGTTTTCAAATTGGTCTCCATTAAGGGCCAAAGAGTAAAAAATTAAAATTTGTTTGATTTCAACAAAAATAAACTTGGTTTGATTTCAACAGAAATAAACTTGGTTTGATTTCAACAGAAATAAACTTGGTTTGATTTCAACAAAAATTAAATATATGGGGTTCTTCAATATTCTGAATCGAACCATGTATTTAGATTTTTAATATTTAGGCTTGGTTACCAAATTGGTCCACATTGAGGGTCTAAAATTGAAAATTATTTGATTTCATCAAAAAATGAATCCTTGAGGTTGTATGATATATATATGCTGAATCTAACCATGTATTAAGATTTTGGATATTTGGCGGTCATAGGTAAATGTCAATTTTTTTTTTTAGTTTTTATATGACCCCAAAATTTGAAAATTTTCGTCATATATTGCTATCACGTTGGGGTTGTCGTCAGCATCGGCGTTGTCGTCTGCGTTGGCGTTGTCGTCTGAATACTTTTAGTTTTCGCACTCTAACTTTAGTAAAAGTGAATAGAAATTTATGAAATTTAAACACACGGTTAATGACCGCAAAAGGAAGATTAGGATTGATTTTTGGAGTTTTTATCCCAACATTTTAGGAAAAAGGGGACAAGAAGGGCCCAAATAAGCATTTTCTTGTTTTTCGCACAATAACTTTAGGTTATATTTATAAGTAAATAGAAATCTATGAAATTTAAACACATGGTTTATGACCACAAAAGGAAGGTTGGCATTTGATTTTGGGAGTTTTGGTCCTAACAGTTTAGGAATTAGGGTCCAAAAAGGGGTCCAAATAAGCATTTTCTTGATTTTCGCACCATAACTTTTGTATAAGTAAATAGAATTCTATGAAATTTAAATACAAGTTTTATGACCACAAAAGGAAGGTTGGTATTGATTTTGAGAGTTTTGGTCCTAACAGTTTAGGAAAAAAGGGCCCAAAGGGTCCAAAATTAAACTTTGTTTGATTTTATCAAAAATTGAATAATTTGGGTTCTTTGAAATGCAGAATCTAACTGTGTGTGTAGATTCTTAATTTTTGGTCCCGTTTTCATCGATCTACATTAAGGTCCAAAGGGTCCAAAATTAAACTTAGTTTGATTCTGACAAAAATTGAATCCTTGGGGTTCTTTGATATGCTGAATCTAAAAATGAACTTAGATTTTTGATTATTGGTCTTGTTTTCAAGTTGGTCCAAATTGGGGTCCAAAATCAAACTTTGTTTGATTTCATCAAAAATTGAATAAATGGGGTTCTTTGAAATCTAACTGTATGTAGATTCTTAATTTTTGGTCCTGTTTTCAAATTGGTCTACATTAAGGGCCAAAGGGTCCAAATTAAACTTAGTTTGATTTTAACAAAAATTGAATTCTTGGGGTTCTTTGATATGCAATTGCACAGTACTCAGCAATAACAAGAAATCTTCAATTGCACAGTATTGTGCAATAGCAAGAAATTTTCAGTTGCACAGTATTGCGCAATAGCAAGAAATCTTTAATTGCACAGTATTGTGCAATAGCAAGTATTTTCAATTGCACAGTATTGCGCAATAGCAAGAAATATCTAATGGCACAATATTGTGCAATAGCAAGAATTTCAATTGGGGTTATCTTTCTTTTTCCAGAAAGAGTAGTTGAATCAACTTTAATCATTGTTCTATACAATATACAATGTATATTCACTTTTACTACTAACTGATAAATTAAAACAATCTTTACCATTCAGTGATAACAAGCACTTTTTTACATTTTAATATTTTATGATGTATTTAAATGAGTAATTATTGTTGCAAACTCCATTAGAAATTTGAATTGAGATCAGTTTTGGAATAAAGGATAGGAGGATGTGAAAAAAAACTTGGGGGGGGGGGGTCAATTTTTATACGACCGCAAATTTTGAAAAAAATTTCTTCGTATATTGCTATCACGTTGGCGTCGTCGTCGTCGTCCGAATACTTTTAGTTTTCGCACTCTAACTTTAGTAAAAGTGAATAGAAATCTATGAAATTTTAACACAAGGTTTATGACCATAAAAGGAAGGTTGGTATTGATTTTGGGAGTTTTGGTCCAAACATTTTAGGAATTAGGGGCCAAAAGGGCCCAAATAAGCATTTTCTTGGTTTTCGCACTATAACTTTAGTTTAAGTTAATAGAAATCTATGAAATTTTGACACAAGGTTCATGACCACAAAAGAAAGGTTGGGATTGATTTTGGGAGTTTTGGTTTCAACAGTTTAGGAATTAGGGGCCAAAAAAGGGACCCAAATAAGCATTTTTCTTGGTTTTCGCACAATAACTTTAGTTTAAGTAAATAGAAATCAATGAAATTTAAACAAAATGTTTATGACCACAAAAGGAAGATTGGTATTGATTTTGGGAGTTAAGGTCCCAACAGTTTAGGAATTAAGGGCCAAAAAGGGACCCAAATAAGCATTTTTCTTGGTTTTCGCACCATAACGTTAGTATAAGTAAATAGAAATCTATGAAATTTAAACACAAGGTTTATGACCATAAAAGGAAGGTTGGTATTGATTTTGGGAGTTTTGGTCCCAACAGTTTAGGAGAAAGAGGCCCAAAGGGTCCAAAATTAAACTTTGTTTGATTTCATCAAAATTGAATAATTGGGGTTCTTTGATATGCCGAATCTAACTGTGTATGTAGATTCTTAACTTTTGGTCATGTTTTCAAATTGGTCTACATTAAGGTCCAAAGGGTCCAAAACAAACTTAGTTTGATTTTGACAAAAAATATCGGTTGGGTTCTTTGATATGTTGAATCTAAAAATGTACTTAGATTCTTGATTATTGGCCCAGTTTTCAAGTTGGTCCAAATCTGGGTCCAAAATTAAACTTTATTTGATTTCATCAAAAATTGAATAAATGGGGTTCTTTGATATGCCAAATCTAACTGTGTATGTAGATTCTTCATTTTTGGTCCCGTTTTCAAATTGGCCTACATTAAGGTCCAAAGGGTCCAAAATGAAACTAAGTTTGATTTTAACAAAAATTAAATTCTTGGGCCTCTTTGATATGCTGAATCTAAACATGTACTTAGATTTTTGATTATGGGCCCAGTTTTCAAGTTGGTCCAAATCAGGATCTAAAATTATGATATTAAGTATTGTGCAATAGCAAGTCTTTTCAATTGCACAGTATTGTGCAATGGCAAGAAATATCTAATTTCACATTATTGTGAAATAGCAAAAAAAAATAATAATTAGAGTTATCTTTCTTTGTCCAGAATAGTAAGCAAGAAATATCTTATTGCAAGAAATTTTTTTAATTGGAGTTATCTTTCTTTGTCCAGAATCAACTTTTAATATTTTATGATGTATTTAAATGAGTAGTTATTGTTGCAAACTCCATTAGAATATTTTAATTGAGATTAGTTTTGGAATAAGGGAAAGGGGGATGTGATTAAAAAATTGGGTTCAATTTTTCTCATTTGAAATTTCATAAATAAAAAGAAAATTTCTTCAAACATTTTTTGGAGAGGATTAATATTCAACAGCATAGTGAATTGCATTCATTCTGTGTCAGAAACCTATGCTGTGTCAACTATTTAATCACAATCCAAATTTAGAGCTGAATCCAGCTTGAATGTTGTGTCCATACTTGCCCCAACCGTTCAGGGTTCAACCTCTGCGGTCGTATAAAGCTACGCCCTGCGGAGCATCTGGTTCTCATTTGAAATTTCATAAATAAAAAGAAAATTTCTTCAAACATTTTTTTGAGAGGATTTTTATTCGACAGCATAGTGAATTGCTCAAAGGCAAAACAAAAATTTTAAGTTTATTAGACTTCATTCATTCTGTGTCAGAAACCTATGCTGTGTCAACTGTTTAATTACAATCAAAATTTAGAGCTGAATCCAGCTTGAATGTTGTGTCCATACTTGCCCCAACTGTTCAGGGTTCAACCTCTGCGGTCGTATAAAGATGCGCCCTGCGGAGCATCGGGTTAAGTTTAAGTTCTTAGACCACATTCATTCTGTGTCAGAAACCTGTGATTTGTCAACTTTATAATCACAATCCAAATTCAGAGTTGTATCAAGCTGAAATGTTGTGTCCAAACCTGCCCTAACTGTTCAGGGTTTGACCTCTCCGGTCGTATAAAGCTGCGCCGTGTGGATCATCTGGTTTGTACCAGGATATATATATACAGCTATGTTTGGAATTTTGGGTCCTCAATACTTTTCATCTTTGTATATGTTTGGCTGTGTTTATAATTATTTTGATCTGAGCGTCGCTATGAGTCTTTTGTAGACGAAACGCGCATCTGGCGAATATATGAAATATTAATCGTGGTATCTATGATGAGTTTATTTGTACAATAGTTTGCTAATTGCAGGATAAATTGATTTATATACAGCTATGTCAAATGTGTTTTATTTATTCATCAGACTCCAGTTTACTCAGAGAATGTAAGAAGTGGACGAGAAAGAAAAGATACAAATAAAATGTTCAACAACGAAAATACAGCTGATTCCATGATAATCTCCCTTGATAAGACAACAGATAGGTCAAAGGAACACTCAATCTCAAATTCAGGTGATGTTAAGACAACAGACAAGTCAAATAAACACTCCATCTTGAATGCTTGCGAAAATGACTTTGAATGTAAAGTGTGTGGTGAACGTTGCAGTAATGGTACAAATCTGAAGGCGCATATGAGATCACACATTGATAAAAAGACTTTCAACATGCTTGAATGTGATATATGTTTTAAAGGACTTAGTACAAAGCATGGTTTAAAAATACACATGAGAACACACACTGGTTATAAGCCTTTTCAATGTAAAGTCTGTGGTACAGAGTATAGTCAAAAATGGAGCTTAATGCAGCACATGAAATTGCATACAGGCGATAAACCGTATCAATGTGATGTATGTGGTAAAGAGTTTAGGCAGAATAATACCTTACAAACACACATGAAAACTCATACTGGAGATAAACCTTATAAATGTGATGTCTGTGAAAAAGTATTTAGGAGTTATCAAGGTTTACAAGTACACATGCTAACACACACTGGTTATACACCATATCAGTGTGGTGTATGTGATAAAGAGTTTAGGCAGAATGGTAGTTTACAATTACACATGCGAACTCATACTGGAGAAAAAAATTATAAATGTGGTGCATGTGGAAAAGTTTTTATGCAATTCAATGTTTTACAGACGCACATGAGAATACACACTGGTGAAAAACCTTTTGAGTGTGATATGTGTGGGGAAAAGTTTAGTCGGAAAGATACCTTACACACACATATTAAAATACACACTGGATATACACCTTATCAATGTAATGTATGTGGTAGAGAGTTTATCAACAAATTTCGGTTACGGTCACACAGTACTTTGCATACTGGTGACAAAAAGTATAAATGTGTCGAATGCAGTAAAAGTTTTCGTGACAGTCATAGCTTAAAGGAACACACGAGAATGCACACTGGTGATAAACCTTATAAATGTGATGTATGTGGAAGAGAATTTAGTTTTAGACAGAACATGAGGGCCCATATGAGAACACACACTGGTGATAAACCTTATAAATGTGTTGTATGTGATAAGGCGTTTAGGCAGAATGCTAACTTACAGTCACACATGAGAACACATACCGGAGAAAAACGTTACAAATGTGATGTATGTGAAAAAGGTTTTTGTCATATTTATGGTATAAAGAAACACATGACAATACATACTGGAGATGAACATACTGAAGATAATCTTTATAAATGTAGTTTATGTGGAAGAGAATTTAGTTCTGGACAGTACATGAGGATCCATATGAGAACACACACTGGTGCTAAACCTTATAAATGTGATGTATGTGGTAAACGATTTAGGCATAGTGGTAACTTACAGAGACACAGTACTTTGCATACTGATGACAACAAGTATAAATGTGACCAATGCAGTAAAAGTTACACTAATAGTTATAATTTACGGATACACATGAGAAATCACACTGGTGATAGACCTTATAAATGTGATGTATGTGGTAAAGGATTTAGTATTGGGCACACCATGAGGGACCATATGAGAATACACACTGGTGATAAACCTTTTAAATGTGAGGTATGTGGTAAAGCGTTTGGGCAGAATGGTCAATTACACAGACACTTCACCGTACATACTGGTGACAAAAAGTTTAAATGTGAAAAATGCAGTAAAAGTTACACTAATAGTTATAACTTACAGATACACATGAGAACACACACTGGTGATAAACTTTAGTATTGGGCACACCATGAGGATTCATATGAGAGTACACACCGGTGATAAACCTTATAAATGTGATGTATATGGAAGAGGATTTAGTCAGTTTATGAATTCAAAGACACATATATATGTTTTCAACCGCATAAGGTCATGTTTGATATAATACATGAAAAAATGCTAGCCTGAGAAAGAACGTTCATTAAAGGATACAAGATCATGCTTCTGTGTATTTTGTTACGAGTTATTTGAATGTATTTGTGTTTCGCCTCAGAATAGAGATCACAATTTGAATAATGGTTACCGTACGGCTTTTAACAATTTACAAAGCCCATACCACTGTAAAACAATTCAAACGAGAAAACTATTTAAACGGCCTTATTTATGTAAAAAAACAAACATGTAACACATAAACTAACGGCACCCACTGAATTACAGGCTTCTGACTTGGGACAGGCACATACTTATATAATGTGGCGGGGTTAAACATGTTAGCAGGATCCCAACCCTCCCATAATCTGGGACAGTGGTATACAAGTTCAGCATAAGAACGAACTGTAAAAATCAGTTGAAAAGGTTTAACTCACCAGATGGACAAATATATATACAAGTGGACGGGGTCGGGTACTTGTACATCCCGACACAAAAAGACACAATGAACAGATCTGAGAGTTCTCGCAGTTATCTGGTAGCTAGAAAGTAAAAACACAAAAATACTGAACTCCGACGAAAATTCAAAAAGGAAAATTCAAAATCAAAAGGCAAAATCAAAGGTCCAAACACATCAAACGAATGGATAACAACTGTCATATTCCTGACTGTGTACAGAATTAGTTCACAGCCACTAACAACTAATAAAAAAATCATGCATCTATGACTAAACTATCAATCCGTACACATCCAACAACCAATGGATTTAGTTTAGTCATAATCTGTGATCATTTGTAACAGTACAAAAACAAGTCTGCTATTAAAGGGGCACAATTAGTGCCCATGGGGTACCTACAGCCTGTTGATAAACTGTGTTGCAAAAACGTATATGCATATTATCAAGGAGAAAGTTAACAGCTTCAATTATCTCATAACACCTCCAGTAAGTATTTCTAGCATATTTACCTTTCTCATTAGAGAATAAAAATAAAATTGAGAATGGAAATGGGGAATGTGTCAAAGAGACAACAACCCGACCAAATAAAAAACAACAGCAGAAGGTCACCAACAGGTCTTCAATGTAGCGAGAAATTCCCGCACCCGAAGGCGTTCTTCAGCTGGCCCCTAAACAAATATATACTAGTTCAGTGATAATGAACGCCATACTAATTTCCAAATTGTACACAAGAAACTAATATAAAAATAATACAAGACTAACAAAGGCCAGAGGCTCCTGACTTGGGACAGGCGCAAAAATGCGGCGGGGTTAAACATGTTTGTGAGATCTCAAACCTCCCCCTATACTTTAAAACCAATGTAGAAAAATAAACGCATAACAATACGCACATTAAAATTCAGTTCAAGAGAAGTCCGAGTCTGATGTCAGAAGATGTAACCAAAGAAAATAAACAAAATGACAATAATACATAAATAACAACAGACTACTAGCAGTTAACTGACATGCCAGCTCCAGACTTCAATTAAACTGACTGAAAGATTATGATTTCATCATATGAACATCAGGCACAATCCTTCCCGTTAGGGGTTTAGTATCATACCATCATAACATATATGAGAAGAACATAAACCGTGTCATGCCAACAACTGTTTTTAGAATAAATGTCTTTAGTTCCGACGCAAAGACCTTATCAGTGACTCAATATTAACGCCAAAATATGCAATCTTTAATGACTTGACAACAGTATCGTAATTATATCCCTTCTTAATCAGTCTATTTAAAGGTTTTGTAAGTTTCTGAGGTGAATACTGACACCTTTGTGCTTTATAAAGAATATTTCCATAAAAAATTGGATGTGAAATACCTGAACGTATAAAAAGTCTGCATGTTGAGCTATATTTACGAATGATGTCTTTATACCGATGATAAAATTTAGTAAAAGTTTTGACTAGTTTGTGATATCGAAAACCCTGGTGTAATAATTTTTCAGTAATACATAAATTTCTCTCGTTAAAATCTAAAACATTGTTACAAACACGAGCGAATCGTACAAGTTGGGATATATAAACACCGTAAGATGGTGACAAGGGAACGTCACCATCTAAAAACGGATAATTAACGATAGGAAATGAAAAATCATCCCTTTTATCATAAATTTTAGTATTCAGCTTTCCGTTAGTGATATAGATATCAAGATCGAGGAAAGGGTAGTGGTCATTATTAGTATTAGCTTTATTTATTTAAAGTAAGTTCAGCAGGATAAATTTCATGCTTTAAATGAGTTGCTGCAAATAAATCTTTATTCAGCTTTATCAAACGACCATTTAATTAAATAGGAAAACTTTTGTTTAATAAATGAGTGTGGACGTGTAGTGTAAAGAGTAGAAAAATCAAAACTATTAAAAAAATCAAAAGGACCATCAAAAGCCCTTAATTTATCTAAAACATCCAAAGAATTTTCAACACTCCAAAAATAGGTTGTACAGTAGTTGTCGTTTGTTTATGTAATATATACGTGTTTCTCGTTTCTCGTTTTGTTTATATAGATTAGAGTAGACCGTTGGTTTTCCCGTTTGAATGGTTTTACACTAGTAATTTTGGGGCCCTTTATAGCTTGTTGTTCGATGTGAGCCAAGGCTCCGTGTTGAAGGCCGTACTTTAACCTATAATGGTTTACTTTTTAAATTGTTATTTGGATGGAGAGTTGTCTCATTGGCACTCACACATCTTCCTATATCTATATACCACTATGTTCATATATTTTATTACAATAGTTTACGATAAGCTCTTTAATAGTACTGTAGCTAATGAACTAGTTAAGAGCACTGACAGATTATTTAAAGGTTGAGGATGAAAACGGATGTGGCCACTTTCATTTTTGACAAGAACCATCTGAAAAGTGACGTTTTTGGTATATTTGATAGATTTTTCATATTTAAGCTTGAATTGGAGCGTTTTTGTCGAGCCTGCAACTTTTGTTCCAGAAAGCTCGACATAGGGATAGTGATCCGGAGGCGGCTACGGCGGCGACGGCGTTAGCTAACTTCGTAAAAGGTTTGTATTTTAGAAGGTGAAAGAGCTGGATGCTTTATACTTTGTATATAGATGCCCCATTTTACGAAGATTCCGTCAGTTACATGTCCAATGTCCTTGACCTCATTTTCGTTGTTCAGTGACCACTTGAAAAAAAGTTCAGAATTTTTGTAATGTTGAATTCTCTCTTATTATAAGTAATAGGATAACTATATTTTGTATGTGCGTACCTTGCAAGGTCCTCATGGCCATCAGACAGTTTTCATTTGACCTCGACCTCATTTCATGGATCAGTGAACAAGGTTAAGTTTTGGTGGTCAAGTCCATATCTCAGATACTATTAGCAATAGGGCTATTAATTTTGTGTATGGAAGGACTGGAAGGTGTACATCTCCAACTGGCAAGTGTCATCTGACCTTGACCTCATTTTCATGGTACAGTGGTTATAGTTAAGTTTGTGAGTTTTGGTCTGTTTTTCTCAGTCATACTTTATGCAATATGTCTACTATATTTGTTGTATGGAATGATTGTGAGGTGTACATGTCTAGCGTACAGATGTTATCTGACCTTGACCTCATTTTCATGGTTCATGCAGTGGTCAAAGTTAAGTTTTTAAGTTTTGGTCTTTTTATCTTATATTATATGCCAACGGTCAACTATATTTGGTGTATGGAAATATATTATCTATATGTCAGTCCCGCAGGTTTTATTTGACCATGACCTCAATTTCACGGTTCATTGCACAGTGTTAAGTTTTTGTGTTTTGGCCTATTTTTCTTAAACTATAAGTAATAGGTCAACCATATTTGTTGTATGGAAGCATTGCTAGCTGAATATGTCTGCCTGGCATTGTTCATTTGAACTTGACCCCATTTTCATGGTTCATTGGTCCTTGTTTAGCTATCTTGGTTAATGTTAAATTTATGTGAAAGTTGTCATAAAGCTTTATATCTAGGACTATCAACATAATGTCAATGATTAGTAAAGAAGGCGAGACATTTCAGTGCGTGCACTCTTGGTAATGATCATGAGTATATCAGTTAAAATCTTTCAAGTAAAATAATTGAATCAATTGAAAAAGACACTTAACATGCTTAAGAGTTAAAAAGTGTTCAAAATCTTTTGTTTGATAAACCTGAAATTATCTGAAATTTGAGGCCAAAATCGGCCCTTACCGGACCTACTCCTTTATTGGTTTTCAAGACACGCGAGACTTGAATAATAACAAGGGAGACAATACAGCATTGTATAATGTCAACCGCGACACCTACAGAATACAGAATTTTCAAGAGCCAAATTGGCATCGCGTTATCCCTACAATGGCTCCTGTTTCTACGATTGTGAGTATGAACTTGTGTAATTGGGAGATAATGTTGACGATGTAGAACCCTGAATATATGTCTCTGAATGTATGTACAACAAGTCAATACAGTAAATGATAAAATTGCGTTCCATAGGTACGGTTTCACTAATTAGCGATATAATAAACTTGCAAAATGCATTATGTGTTTGCATCCGCATTGTCCAGAAAATGCATGCACAAATTGTGAAATACACAAGAACTGAAATCAAACAAGAGGAACACATAATTAAAATGTGATCTTTTTCATCATTTTATATAGTGTATTGTCTTATCTAACGATATTTATCATGTTTATGCATATTGATTGAAGCACATTTTAAAGGAAATTAATGACAATCTTGAGTTTTCAACAGGCGTTCACTATTTACAATGATTGTATATTCTGGCGCGTCTAATTGTATAGTCTGACGCGTGAACAAAGTTGTTGTGCCGAGAGCATACCTGTCAATTAGTGTACTGTATATACTCGTATAATGTGGAAATTATTTTAAACATTGCTAATTCAATGATGCATAGAGGATAATATGAAACATTGATATATCTCCGTACTCAAGTGTATTATATAATTACCGATAATGTGTGTAAAATAGTGTACATAGATGTGGTGGTGGAATATCGACTACTCAAATGAGGTTGTCCCGAAGTGGACGGAGAAAGATTTCCTGGCAGGCAGAAGGTGTTAATTGGATGTTATTGTAACAAGGGACACGCGCCTCGTTAATCTCATTTGATGTTCTACATTGTTTATTACCTTATAAGGGTGCAGCCACAGCTAACGTTGGTATCCGGGGAAAATTAATTGTACAGTTAAAAAGGAAATTATATTATATGTTTTTGTTTCAATAAATCCTTCAAACTTTTGAAAGTAAATAAAAAATACACAATCCCTTCCTGATTTCTTTCCTCACAAATGTTTAATTTCTTCATCTATCAATACATTAACAATGAAAATTATCAATTCATTGCCCGCATATTAAAAAAAACTAAATGCATATTTATTTTATATTTAATCAAAAAGAATATTTTTCTTGTCGCTAAATAGCTTCTTTTTTCTTTTCTTTCTTGTGTATAAGCTTCTTATCTTATTATTAAAAGTTAATTACAATATGAGTTAGAAAAAAAGAAGACAAAAGATAAAGGTAAAAATAATCGATAAAATAAAATAGTGTAAAGAAAAAAGGTCCAGTAGACATGCCGCTCTGTACATATGGTGGAAAGGTTAAGAGATAAAAATACCATTTAATTGGGGATGGAAAAATATTCACAGGATGAAAAAATGTACATGTTTGGAGACATAAAATCAACTTATCCAACATAAGTAAAAAATAAATACTTGATTAGGTACAAAAGTCACTAAAAGTACATTGTCTATACTATTTATTCCTTGAATTCACATACTTCCGTTTGAATTTCACTTGATTTTTAAGTTCTTTAGAAGCTGTAAGCGGCAGATATGTATTTTATAACAGAAGTCTCTAGTCAGTGACTCGACATTCATCTTCTGGGTTTTACTGATCGAGGTTTTGCAGATTGTGGAAAACTGAAAAATCTAGCAAAAGTGCTACAATGTTTTGGTTGATCCTCCCTATAATAATAAGACACAGCAGGCAAGTTGCATTTATCTTGTATTGGCTAAATTTCAACGTTATTTGTCGGCCTGTACCAAGTACTATGTACCAGTTAGCATACGAGCTTTAATCATGCTTTTCCGTACATCTAATAAGCTCTGTGATGCAAATTTCCAGACTGGGTGGACAATACCTATCTCTAAGATGGTTGTGTTGAGTAAACTCAATGAGGCTTCTTGTCGCAAAAATTATTCTTCTCGTCGCTTCTTGACGCTTCTTGTTGCTAATTAGTGAGACCCTAAAACGCGGAAGTGAAAAATGGGTGTATTATTACTAATATCTCTGGAACCGCTTAAGCTAAATCGATAAATAAAACTGATTTTGGAAGCTATTTCAATAGTCTATTAGATAAAATTAACAATATATATATTTGAAAATGATTTTTAACCGAAAAGTTGACCGGAAGTCATTCTTAGTGTGACTCTGGCAACACATTTTTGAACATTAAAACTTAAATTCACGAAAAAGCATATAACCCGGTCAAAGTCTGTAAATTGATTCTTGAAGACATTTAAATGACAAATAATATGATATAAAGGAAAAAATTAATATATTTCTATAAAAGGGCAAAAAGTTGACCGGAAGTCCCCCTTGTACCCAAATGTTGAAGTGAAATTTCCAACTTTGAATGAAAATTCACAAAAATATAAAAAGCCCGGTCAAAGTCTGTAAATTGATTCTTAAAGACATTTAAATGACAAATAATATGATATAAAGAAAAAAATAAATATATTACTATAAAAGGGCAAAAATTTGACCGGAAGTCACCCTTGTATATAAATGATGAAGTCAAATTATCAACTTTGAACTAAAATTCACAAAAAAATAAAACGCCCGGTCAAAATCAAGAACATGATTCTGAAAGACAATTTAATAACATATAATATGGTATAACGAAAAATATAAATACATTACGTAAAAGGGGTAAAAAGTTGACCGGAAGTCACCCTTATATATAAATGATATAGTAAAATTTTCCACTGTGAACTAAAATTCATAAAAAACATAAAAAGCACGGCCGGGATATTTTTCAGTTAACCATTTACCAGAGTGATTTTGTATTGCCGGAGTTATATATCTATTGAAATGTTCGTTAACTACGGGTGCGTCGACTCCAGTGTTCCTTAGTGTTTTTAACAGAAAGTAAATGTACTAATTTATAAGTTGACGGTCTAGTCCAATTACATTTATATAACTCCGGCAATACAAAATCACTCTGGTAAATGGTTAACTGAAAAATATCCCGGCATGTTTGATCCTTATTTTGAGTAACAAGCTAGAGTTCTGAAAGTATGTATGCCGTTTTAAAAAGAGAAAATAATTGGAAAGAGCTACCAGTAGATTTGGGCTGGCTTTGTTTTTTTGTGACATTGTTTTTATTTTTTATCATTATGAAATATACGTTGACGTTTTGTAAGTCATTTAAGAAGTACTTGAATACTTAAAAAAACGATAAGCCATTTTTTCAGTCTAATTCTTTCCAATCTTGGATACTGATCCTTAAGGCAATCTTATTTCACAGGAAATTATAAAACAAACAAACTCTGATGAAAACACTAATCATGCCTTATTAGATAAAAATGAGGTAGTAGTTAATCAACAACCTGTCATAAATTACCCGACAATTAATACTAATTGCAGTCAACAAAGTTTGGCAGGGTTTATTGTTGACAATACCCCTAGAATTAATTAAAGAAAAATGTCATATTGAATTACATGTACTTTTAGAAATTTTAGAAGAATGAATGAATGATCTTTATTCTCATAAACCAAATACATAGTTACAGAGAAGATATTACAATAATATATATAACATATATAAGACATAGACGTCGCGTACGGTGTTGGTGATAATACGGGTTTTGCAAATCCAGTTCGCCTTTATTGCATTTGTTAGAAGTTTCGGAATTGATAACTATATAAATGTATATATCAAAATGTGCGTAATTAAAAGTAGAAATGGAATATGCCTTAAAATCAATACTTTTATTCATTTTGTTACTCGAATGATCCCTAATAACACTGATTTTGAGCGTGTGGACAAGTAACACCGCGACATATGATCAGCCTTGCTTTGAAGTTATTTTTGCCATTTTTTAAACTTATTAAAAAAAAAGTTGTACTCCTAGCAAGAGTAGTCATTGGGGTTAATGGTGTATGTTTTATTTATGACGTCATCGTTAACTGGACGCATCTGACCAGGACGAAAAGTGCACTTTGTTTGGTGGTCAAGCCGAAAATTGAAAAAAAATATAGATGGGGGTGAAGTTAAGAGTGATTTTCAAAGGTAATTCAAATAGATTATCCCAAAATTGATATGTCTTTTCATTCCGTATATAATTAGGAAAAAATAAATAAAAAATTTTGTTACAACATTTCAAAAGATCGTGGCATAATTAATGATTTTATTGAAATTTGTATTTCTGTCACTTTGTCAAAAAAACATGGCGGGCTAGACAGAAGTGGGTAATGGGCGCTCTCACATGAATGTCTTATATTGTGTACTTAATGCAAATTCATAAGGAATGGAGTACCTGAAGTTGAATTATATTGATACAGATATAATATTTCACCTGTAAATAGCAAGTATATACAAAAACGTGATAAATATTGATGAACTGACACTCTCTATTTTGTCACAAAATGGCGGAGACACCAAATCATGATGTAAACAATAGACCTGCCACATGTCATACACCTGTTGGGAATAGTATTCAACAGGCCCGACAAGTATTATATGGTCATACATCACAATATAACGTCCCGTGTAACACACCAGCAGTCGTGGCTTCAAATGTTCAACAAAAACTGTCCTTTTCTGACCAGCCCTCCCCCCTCGACCCAAGACAGATGACCAATCTCGAGGCGGTATTAAATGATATTTATTCAAAATTGCAAAACATTGACACTCTACCAAACTTACTGCAAGCATTATCTTCGATTGACGCAAGACTTGGCGGCATAGAAAATAGATTTTCCAGAATGGAGAATGAAATAGTACAGATGAGAAATGATGTAAACAGACTGGAAAATAGGGTTAAGGGAACGGAAGGTAATAACTCGGAATTAAATGAAAGGTTGAACTATATCGAAATGGAACGAGATCAAATTAAACAAGAAAATTATGATTTAAGAGAAAGGGTTGTGGAGATGCAAGCAAGGTCTATGAGGGAGAATCTTTTATTCGGGGGTATAGAGGAGGATACATGTGAAAAAGAGGACCGTGACAATATCCAAACTGAGAAAGTTCTCCAAAAATTCATAAAGGAAAAGCTTAATATCCTTGACAATATCAAATTTCATGTGGTACATCGTCTACGTCCACGACAAGATGGTAAACCACGCACCATTGTTGCAAAGTTTGAGCGTAGGAAGGATCGTGATAGGGTATTAAAGGCTGCACGCGACAATTTGAAAGACACTCATTACAGCATTTATGAGCAATTTCCGAATGAAATTATGGAGCGTAGAAATATATTATGGCCCATATTTAAGAGGGAACAACGAGCAGGTAGACGAGTCCGATTCAAGGAGGACAAGCTTTATGTGGACGGACGTAGGATTTTTCCACAAGATGTAACCTATCAAAACAACCGTCAAAATCATTCAGCCCCTAACAAACAGATGGACAGAAATGATCAGCAAGACCCCCCTTTTCTGCTAAAACACTTTGGACCTCCTACTGGTGTAAATCAGCAACCAATTGTACAGAATATGTAGGACAGGCATACAAGAGGACAGTCATCTCAGATTAAATTATCTTGTCTAAATGTATGTGGACTTAAAAAAAAGCTTAATTACCCTGAATTTCAGGAACTCATTAAATCTTATGATATTTGTGTATTCTGTGAATCAAAAACTGATGATTTAGATATCTTAAATGTTCCGAAAGGGTATGAATATTTTTCCAAAAACCGCAAAAAATTTGACAGAAAATCTGGGGGGATAGTTGTTGTGTTTAAAAATTTATTAAAATCACACTTAAGTTACCTGTCTAGTGATTCGGAGTATGTTCTTTGGCTGAAATTTAACCTAAGACATGAACCAAAGTTTTTACTTGGTTGTGTCTATATACCCCCTGAAAACTCGAGGTATTCCTCTGTAGAGGCATTTGATGAAGTAGAAAATGAGCTCATTTTTTTTCAAGAGGAAAATATTCATACTATCCTTATTGGTGACCTAAATGCCAGATGCGGCACAGGTAGAGACTTTATATATCCTAATGATGATTTAGCACAAATTTTGAACTTTGATGGTGCAGATGTAATAGATAATTATTTTCATAGCTTCCAAAAATTGATATTGTATGATATCCCATTAGCCAGAGCTAATGAGGATACAGGTAGATGTAATACATTTGGATCAAAGCTATTAAGTTTCTGCAAAAATAATAACATGTTTATTTGCAATGGACGAGTGGGTTCAGATAAGGGGGTTGGTCGTGTTACGAGTAGTCAGACGAGTCTTATTGATTATTGTATTGTATCGCCAGATCTATTTCCACTTTTGTCGGAATTCGAGGTCATTGACTTTGACCCTTTATACTCAGATGTTCATTGCAGGTTACATGTTATATTCTCAACAGGTGTTACTACTGATTTGCATAACAATGATTCTACTCCAAACACGGTAAATATACCTGTTCGGTGGAACAATGAGATGAAAGATCACTTTGTTAACATGGTTGAGGACAAAATTTCGACTGAAGATTTGTTCAAAAAACTTGTCACATTAAATGTTGAAAGTGACACGTTTCAATCAGATATTGACAATTTTGTAGATTTTTTTAACAGCATATTTATTGATTCAGCGCATAATTGTTTTGGTGAAAAGGTAGTTCGAAATAACCAGCCGAATAGGCAAAACAAGGTGTTTCAACCCTGGTTTGATAAAATTTGTCATCAAAAGAGATCTGAATTCCACAAGTCAAAGAGAAAACATTATCTCTCTAAAACAGACGATTCTCGAGCTGATTTGAAGTATCGCGCGAAGGCTTATAAGATTGCAATGAGCAAGGCTTTTAATGACTTCCAGTTTAAGGCAGAGAAAGACTTGCGCAGTGCATCTGAAGGTGAACCACGAGAGCTCTGGAATATTCTAAATAATTTGAATAAATCTACTTCAAAAAGAGATGAAATTGATCTCGATAACTTGTATGAGTATTTTAAGAATTTGAATATTGATAAACATCCAGATGATGATGATGACGAATTTATCTTGCCAAACTGTGATGATGATTTTGTAAATAATATACTCAATGGTGAAGTTTCAAACGAAGAAATTTTGAATGCTGTGAAAAATTTAAAAAACAGCAAGGCCCCTGGGTTTGATAAGGTCATTAATGAGTATATTAAATCAACCATTAATGCTACTTTGCCTATGTATAAAGAGATTTTTAATATGATTTTGAATACTGGTGTAGTTCCTCAAATCTGGACGGTTGGAATAATTATTGCTATATACAAAAACAAGGGCGATATGAACAACCCAGATTCGTATAGAGGCATTACATTAGTGTCCTCACTTGGTAAACTTTTTACAGCAGTACTTAATAGTAGGTTGACAAAGTATGCTGAACTGATAGAAACTATACCAAAGGCACAAGCCGGATTTAGAAAAGGATATAGTACAAATGACAATATATTTATACTACATGTTTTGATAGAATTATACTTTTATAATAATAAGAAACTTTTCTGTACTTTTGTAGATTTCAAGAAAGCTTTTGATACTGTTTGGAGGGTGGGGCTTTGGAAAAAACTTATAAATTGTAATATCACGGGAAAGATATTTAAAGTTATTTATAATATGTATGGCAATATCAAGTCTTGCATCAAAAAGGGGGGTGAGTTATCAGGATTTTTTCCTTGTGAAGTTGGTGTTCGTCAAGGGGAAAATTTATCTCCTTTCTTATTTTCTGTATTTCTCTCGGACCTTGAGACTTTTTTCAGTGAAAATGGTATATCTGGACTCCAAACCGTATCACAAAAAGCTCTTGAACACTTAAATACGTTTTTGTTGTTATTTATACTATTGTATGCTGATGATACAATAATTTTAGCTGAATCAGCAGCTGCATTGCAAAAGTGTTTAAATGTATTCGAACAATATTGTAATATATGGAAACTGTCAGTAAATGTTGAAAAAACTAAAGTAATGGTATTCTCCAAAAGAAAGTACACTATGCGTGATAATTTTAAACTATATGGTTCAATTATTGAAAGAGTGGAGTCGTACCCGTATCTTGGTTTGCTTTTAAACCAAAACGGGAAATTTGTTATAACAAAAAAGAAGTTAGCAGAACAAGGACAGAAAGCACTTTATGCTCTATATAGAAAGATTAGGAATATATCTATTCCAGTAGATCTACAGCTTCAGCTATTTGATTCTTTGATTGATCCTATACTTTTATACGGGAGTGAAATCTGGGGATATGAAAAATTAGACATATTGGAAACTGTGCACTTGCAATTTCTAAAAAAAGTGCTCTCTGTCCGTAGATCAACGCCAAACTTCATGGTGTACGGCGAAACAGGTAGATATCCACTAGACATACATGTAAAATTACGTATACTTAATTTTTGGGTAAAGCTACTTTCGAATGATTCTAAACTGTCTAGTATTATGTATAAGTTATTGTATGAAATGCATTGTTCAGCAAATATGCAATCAAAATGGTTATTGAATGTGAAATCTATACTGAATGATGTTGGCTTATCGTTTGTATGGGATAGCCAAGAAATTCTTAGTAAAAATTGTATAAAATATTATGTTAAACAAATCTTACAAGACCAATTTGTACAAAAATGGCACAGTATGGCTGAAAGTGCCTCAAGAGGGGAACTTTATTTATCATTTAAAAGGGATTTCTGTCTTGAAGGCTACTTGGTAAAACTAAATAAACAACGCAGAGTACAATTGAGTAAACTGCGATGTTCAAATTTAAAATTCCCTATAGAAACCGGTAGATGGTTAAATATACCTCGTGAGGACAGAATATGCACATTATGTGACATGGGGGTGATAGGAAATGAATTTCATTATCTGCTAGTATGTTGTAACCCTAATATTGCAAGAATTAGAAAAATGCATATACCAAGATATTATTTTTTTAATCCAACAGAGGACAAGCTCTTTGGTTTGCTATACTATTGTAATATAAAAGTACTCAATAATGTCGCATTATTTTTGCAAAAAATCATGAAGTATTTTTGATCAAAGAAACTGTCTAGTACTTACCTAATTCAAGTTGTGTGTTATAATCCAATTGATCATATTAAATATATATATATGTATGTATGTCATGATATGTGTATTTGTTTTGATCGTTTAAATCACGTGTCAAACAACCGTATGTTACGGTGTGTTTGATGACCTATATTCAATTGACCTGTATATATGTTTATTTCAATTTTATTCTGTTATTATACAAATCTTATACCACTTCTGTCAAGCTGTATATTATGTATATCTGCCTCTTGTAACAGTGTAAACTGTCAGAGTGTACAATAAAATCTTGAAAATCTTGAAATCTTGTCACAAAACCCAAATCTCGCATATTTTTTGGAGCTCTTCAAAATTCGAATGAATGCTGCAGATCAAAACCACAATTTACATATCCACCCTTCCTGTGTCAAAATTATACAATAAATATACAAATTTTTATGTCTTCACTTAGTTGGTATTGTTTAAATTATGTCCTAAATTGTTCATTTTATTAAATCCGTTGAAATGTCACACTCGCCGTTTTCTGACGTTTTGGCGTATTTGTTAAGTGTCTTATGAAAAGTAATAGGCAGTTGCAGTCTTTTCCACGATATGAAATTTTATTCAAACGTGGAACTTTTTTTTTAAGTGTATGAAAAAAAATTGTGTCAAAATTTTTATGAGAAAATATTGAAGAAAAAACAAATGCGATCTTTTTGTTTTTGTCTAGTCAAAATGTCACAAAACGCCGTTTTTTACATTTTTGTTACAAGTATGATAAGTCATATTATACAGTTTTGGAGGGGGGAATTTTGAAATTATAATAGCACAAAAAATACTATATAATATAAAAATCTACTGTTCAGGGATTTTTTTGCACCCATTACATTCAATACAGGCGATGAAACAAACGATTCAACTAATAAAAAATTTATTCGGAAATTATCAAAAGCGGATAAAAGAATAAGCCCTTGACACCATTTGCGAGTATGATGGTCTTGTGAAACAATGAAAGTCCGTCGGAAGGGGGCGATAAATGACTGACCTGTGTTAATAGCGAGCAATATCTCTTGCACATAAAAGTCAACCTTTTAGATTTCGAAAAGAGCAGGCTAAGGCTACAAGGAAGAAATCGAACCCTCAAAGTGGAATCGGATTGATATAACATGTATAGGTAGCAATACACAGTTAGGAAAAAAACTTAAAATTGACACTCATAATTTTTAAACACCCTCTTTCCCCTCCTGTCTAACAAAGAAGGCTTTATATGTGTGTTATGCATGTATATACTTGTAGAAAGAGAATCTTCCATAGATTTGATTTCTAATGGTCATAAGGGTGAAATATAATCCCTTTTGGGTGTAACCATGGCACCAATCTGCATTTCTTAGATACAAAATATAGCAAAAAAGGGGGGTGAACATGTCACAAAAGTCTCCAAAATTTGGTCTAAAGGAAAATTTCAATGAATTACAGTGATACCTTTCCTGAATCCATAGGTTTATATCTATCAAGTGGTCCCAAAAAAATCATATGTCTTCCTGCTCGTTTTTCCATAAAATTGAATTGAAAAGATCGAGCTCAAAATCTTTGTTGATAAACACTACAATAATTTATTTAATTATGCTGTATGATTGAGCTGCACGAAATAAAAAAAAAAGTACGACGTTATTTATACAATGCATGAAAAATAACGTCAAAATAACGTTACCAAAACTAACACCAACACCGTACGCGACGTGATAGCATGTGTGAAATACAAAATTAATATGATAAATATTTACACAAATGATAAATAAACATATAGTTGTATTAACCAGGAGAGGATAGACTTTCACAGAAATAGATTTAATAAATCTACAAAGTTTCTCAAGTTCAAAAACGGAGAAAAATTCATTTTTCCAGAATTTATTTTCACATCGAAATTTGTTCAAGGCTTGTATTACTGGACAAGAACGACTTTTATGAGAAATAAAATCTTACTAAATGCGGATTTGTTCAAACATTCGTATCACTCGGGAATTAAATTACTGGACAAGTTCGATAAAAATGAGAAATAGTATCTAACTTTATGAGAATTTTATTGTTTGAAAAATTTATTTTGGTCAGTACGGTTTCTATACTTAAAAAGGGGCTCTATATACAAAAGCAATTAACTTCCTGAAAAGTACATTTATTTCCCTTTTTAACCTCGTTCAAGGAATTTATAACTTGACAAGAACGACTTTCTATAGGGGAATAAATCTTACAAAATGAATATATATTAAAGATGAGAAATTTAAAAAAAAATCGACCGAAATTAATAAATCACTCCCTGTGAATAAAAGAAAAATCGGTGATATCAACTTAGATGAAATGGAAACTAAAAGAAACAAAAACTTTATCAGATCAGATATTTAAATGGAATACATGAAATATCAGGAATGTTAAGTATGTTGATACTATTGAAATTGAATAAAATAAGATAAAATAATCATGTTCTTGATTTTGACCGTGCTTTTTATGTTTTTTTTATGAATTTTAGTTCACAGTGGAAAATTTTACTATATCATTTATATATAAGGGTGACTTCCGGTCAACTTTTTACCCCTTTTACGTAATGTATTTATATTTTTCGTTATACCATATTATATGTTATTAAATTGTCTTTCAGAATCATGTTCTTGATTTTGACCGGGCGTTTTATTTTTTGTGAATTTTAGTTCAAAGTTGAAAATTTGACTTCATCATTTATATACAAGGGTAACTTCCGGTCAACTTTTTGCCCTTTTATAGTAATATATTTATTTTTTTCTTTATATAATATTATTTGTCATTTAAATGTCTTTAAGAATCAATTTACAGACTTTGACCGGGCTTTTTATATTTTTGTGAATTTTCATTCAAAGTTGGAAATTTCACTTCAACATTTGTGTACAAGGGGGACTTCCGGTCAACTTTTTGCCCTTTTATAGAAATATATTAATTTTTTCCTTTATATCATATTATTTGTCATTTAAATGTCTTCAAGAATCAATTTACAGACTTTGACCGGGTTATATGCTTTTTCGTGAATTTAAGTTTTAATGTTCAAAAATGTGTTGCCAGAGTCACACTAAGAATGACTTCCGGTCAACTTTTCGGTTAAAAAGCATTTTCAAATATATATATTTTTAATTTTATCTAATAGACTATGAAATAGCTTCCAAAATCAGTTTTATTTATCGATTTAGCTTAAGCGGTTCCAGAGATATTAGTAATAATACACCCATTTTTCACTTCCGCGTTTTCCACTTCCGCGTTTTAGACCCTCCCCCCACAGGTATTTATTCGGGAATAACTCCCTTTGATTGGTTCTATTATCTTTTCCGGTTTTCAGACTTGGCCTGAGTGTAAACATTTGTTGTCAGTGTTGATTAATTGGTAAGTAGAGGAACTAGAATCATGTCCATTTTACAAAATGAACCTCAAAAATCTATTCCTGTTGGAACAAATATTCTATACCATTTATTCCGTTAGGAACATTCACTGTAATATTTATTCCAGTCCCTACTTTAACCTGGAGATTACTCTTCTGATATCTCTCTGGTTTGTCTGTTTCAACCGAGTGACCCGGTGGTTCTCTCCGAGTACTTCGGCTTCCTCCACCATAATTACAGACTTCCCGGTGTCCTACACGCTCCCTTGGGTAGTGTTGGGTGGGGATTGTTCTGGTGGTGGGATAATATTGTAAAGGAGTGGACACATCTCCATTAATCCTCAGGGAGTGGATATCCTCAGTACATGTATCCGCTGTACATTCAATGTACAGCGGATACATGTACTGAGGATAATGATTCACTTGCGTTCTGCAGAGCTCCAGATAAGCTGCGTATTTGCGTGATCACGCAATACAAATAATAAAAAAAACAATGCAATTGCCCATTGTTGGGTTCCAGTGGCGGATTTACCGGGGGGGAGGAACGGGGCACCAGTTCAGGTCAACAAATTTTTTTTCTGACATAATTTTAACGCTACTGAATCTTCTTATCTAGTGCGGAAATTGTCACAGCTTGATTGGACTTCTTAAACTGGCGGTTAATTAATACCAGCGTCCCCATGCGTGATTTATGACAACTTATCGGTGGGTGTGTAAACATTGACACATATGTGTGTAATGTCTCTATGCAAATGCTTTTATGTAAAATACATTTACATTATGATTGGAATAGTACGGAAGCGTATTAGCGCCACACATTTTTTTTTTTTTTTTTTCCTATGTTTGCGTTATAATGCAAAGGTTTGCGTTATAACAAAATGTTTGCGTTACAACGCAAAGGTTTGCGTTATAACAAAATGTTTGCGTTATAACGCAAAGGTTTGGTTTGCGTTGTAACGCAAGAGTTTGCGTTATAACGCAAACAAAGGAAAAAAAAAAAAAAAAAAAAAAGGCGCTAATACGCTTCCGTAGAATAGTACAAATTTGTATTGGTTTATAATACAATACCAATTAAGATCGATTACCAGGTTCTGATCTGTGTATTTTGAGAATAGGTACAAACATTTCCTTTAAATGTACGTTTTTTTCCTAAACTTTCTTTTTGTGAATTTATTCAGCAACAAATTAAACTATTTATTTTTTGATAACTTAGAAGATATGGTTTTTTTAAAAGGAATGTAAAATTTCATTCCCCTCTTATTTTCAAGGGTAATCAACATTTGTTTTACTCCCCCTCCCCTTTCCCCTAATGCATCTAAAAGACAAAGCATGCAGTTATATTTGTTTTTATTGTTCTTGTTTCAATTACCATGTACATATGTGAGACTATGCAAAAGGTCACCAGTTGTAAAGATATGAAGGTGTTTTGCAGATATTTAAATAATGTGCAAAAAAGTAAGTCTGGAAGCGTGGCCAAAAAATATAGATAAAAGAATATAGAGGTGATGAAATATAAAGAATGTTATGTATTGTTTGATTGTTGCATGGTTGTTAAACGGTCAGTGGCAAATATTTGATGCATGTATAGGTCGAATAAAGATCAATTGGCAGTAAAGTGAAAAAGTAAAAAAACTTAAAACATATCGAAATACAGCAACAATGATTTAACCCCCCCCCCAAAAAAAAACAAAAAAACCCAAAAAACAAACAAAAACAAACAAACAAAACAAACCTTGCACCCACTCACACCTTCATATATATATTTATAAAAAAAAAAATTGGTTCATGGTGCCCCCCCAGACATCGAGGTCCTGGATCCGCCCCTGGGTTCTATAACCCAATTAATTCAAAGGGAAACCAAATTATATGCCAAAAACATTAGTTCTCAACCCTTTTATTGGCTACAGTTTACGTTATTTACCCTTATCTGTTTACAGTCGTTGCGTAAATCTTTTTTTATAATATTCATAATTGGAAATTTCCTTTCATCCTAAAAATAGATCCCTGCATCAAGTAGCTGAAATGGGTCCCTGTTGGAGTTTTCCATTGCTCAATATTAAAGTATACACATGTTTTTGAAAACATATCAATCTTCTCAGCGTTTATCCATAATAAATGTAGCATGTGTCATGAAGTCATATTTGTTTCAATTGCTCGGGATTTATCATAACATACATTCAATTCAAACGAAAGTGAATGTCCGATAAAAATATTGAATAAAATCATGTTTTCTGCTTCTTTTGAAAAGCTGAGGGAAAGTTCTGATGATAACAAGACCCAACCAGTTTTATTAGGAAGCGTCCATCGAACGCACGGGCGTGTATGCATACCTTAAAAAGAACATTGCAATCAAACATCGGGTTTTCGTCAAAAACAAAATCAGTTGGAAAAAGTGAAAGGCCAAATCAATTATGACATGATAAAGCACCAGAAACCTAAAGTTCTAATAAAAGACAACTAAACCTAGATTTATGTAAATTGAATAAAACAAAAACATTCATGTATAATTAGAGTTCTTATACTATTTTTATTTCATTTTACAGTTAATTTATGAATACACATACAGGCACTGTCACTGGTCTCAGAATTTATTATATAAAGGTACAAGACGAGTGCCTGTGAATACACATATCCATTTTTGTGAGAAAACACAAAACTGGCAGAAGGTTTAAAACGGGACACAAATTGAACCTACTATTGCTCCTCAGTGAATAAACCAAATAAAACAGCTAGCAAATAACCCTAAACCAAATAAATAGCTAAACAAAGAAAGAAACATATTTAAGATGGAAAAAAATCTAGGGTTGATATTGCCTAAATATTCAATATTGTGTTGATGAAAACACCCAATACATTAAGGAGCTTGGTGGTGAAAAACCCAATTTGATATTAACATGAGGGGTGAACTGGAATTGATAATGCAATAAAAAAACTTTATCACCCAATTATATAAGAAAATGGTGGGTAAAAACCCCAATTTGTGAATCCTTATCTGGAGCTCTGATTCTGTATTCTTTTCAATAAGGACTATATTCCACCTTTTTTGATTGACTTGCAGTCAATCGAGGCGTGCGTCTAAATTGGCGGAATCTCGAGTACATACATACATTATGACAGTTAGCCACTTTTAAGGTCTAATTAAACATTCACTGTATATAGTTATTTCCAAATTCCACGGTTTTACAGCAAAATTTAATAACTTGGATGTCTTCTCTTGCAAATGGAAATGTTAAATTGTGGTCTCATTTTGGGGTTTCGATCCTGGATCCCGCTTACTGTTTTGTCAGATTCCTGTATCCCGCTTACACTATATATATGTATGTAAGCAATTCTCATTTTTTGTCATTTCCCAGATTCCGCCAGACATTTCCCGTTTTCACACCACAAAAATTTGACTTTCACGTGTCACGCTAACAAAAAAATCGGTAATCCCACGTCACACTTAGACCCCAATGAGACCCACTTTCAATGTCAATACCAAAAGTACATGTACATTGTAGAAGGTTGGGTTTCATTTTCGGGTTACATGTGTATGGTGCCAACAGTTTGGGAATTAAAGACCAAAAACAGGCATTTTTGTAGTTTAAAGACGATACTTATAAGAGGGGGATAGGACCTTTATCGGGACTTCAGGGTTGAGTGTTCTTAAGCTCAGGATTTTTGAATTGACTCCTTAGGGATGCAAGAATTCAAATTCCAGTTTCTGGATGTCAGGATTTAAATTTATTTAAACATTTAGGATTTCATATTTTAAGCCATGGATTTCAGGATCAGAACCCATCCTCAGATTTCTTCAAAACTACCTCTACCCTGTTTTTTTGGGAAAATATGCCCATTTTTATCAAATTGGGAAATTTATAATTATCCATGAATTTGACTGGAACTTCAATTTGCAGACCCCTCATTTGAAATAGGACCCCTTATTGTCAGTAATGATTCATAGATACAATGTAGAGTCTCAAATCTGCTCATTATTCATTTTAGGCATGAAAAATGTTTAAATTACTGTTTTGATACAACGATTTTTTTTTGCATGATATAATGCTATCATGTCGTCTGTGTCGTCGTCTGAAGACACATTTAGTTTCCGGACAATAACTTTAGCTTTGTGAATGGATCTCTATAAATTTTTACCAGAAGGTTCAATACAACTTAAGAGGAAGGTTGGGATCGATTTTGGGGGTTATGGTCCCAATAGTTCAGTAAGTAGGGACCAAAAGGGGGCTAAAATGAGCATTTTTGCATTTTTCAAACAATAATTTGAGTTTAGTGTACCGTTATGAATCTCTCTGAAATTATTCCACAAGTTTCCATACCATGATGGGATTGATTAGTATTGATTTTGGGGGTTATGGCTCAAAATATTTGGAATAAGGGCAAAAAATGGGGAAAACTAGGTTTTACTGGTCAATGGACAATTAAGACAATTTAAAAGCATACCTGTCAACCTGTGACGATGAAAATTCAGGTCATGACCTGCATTGAAGAATAAAATCTCAGGTCATAACGCGTACAAACTTTTTGAGCTGAATTTTAGTATTTATGGTACATTTTCTTACAATGTATATCAAAGATACCAAAACATCAATGCATGTTCACTTGGTTAATCATTTTAAATCTTATTAATTATTTTTTCATTGCACTTTTAAAGATTTTTATAAATTTGTGTAACAGAGTTTTGTGTTCTTTACTTTTTGTAATCATCAAACACTAAGTTGAGTGTACTGCCTATGTAGCTTTTAAGCACTCCACCTTATAAATGATAAGGAAATTAGACTATGATAAAATATAGAAATACAGTCATTGAAAGTTTAAAAAAGGTAGTATATATCATGTATATGTAAAAAATAATTTTCAACTTTTTAAAAGAAAATTGTATAAACAATGATAAAGGTATAAAAATAATGGAAAGTTATTTTTCAACATGTTCAATATGTATTTGAATTTTATATTTTTATGATTTTATCTTTTTCACCCTTGAATGGTGACAAATAAGGGGAAGTAACTCTTAGTTGAAATATATGTTTGTAAACCAATAGTGAAATTTATTTACAACCTAAAGCTAAGGTAATTGGTGTTAATTAACAGTGTGTTTGATACCAAAGCTGTCAAGTGAAGCCATGCACTTAATGGGTCATTTAATTTGACAGTTTACATAGCTAGATGAACTTCCTGTTCAAGGAAGAATTACGAATTTGTAGGTTTTTCAAAGGAATATTACTTATAAAATCAATCTCAAGGCATTTTCAGAATTCCCGGGTTATTTCAATGACCCGGCGGGTGTTCCTGGTGATCCCTCAGAATTGTGAAAATCTCGGGTGTGACCCATAGAATAAGGGTCAGTTGACAGTTATGTTAAACGTGGTGTAAGGGAGGTAATTCAAAAACATTAAAGTACAATTTTTGATATTTTCATATATACCTCCCTTACACTTCTTGTAAATTATGTATAAAGGAATGTCAGGATTTGGACTTATTGCAAAGAAAGGGGGTGGTAGTAGTTTTCAATTTTCAATTCATTCAAATTCAAATTTTTTTAAAAGCTACATTTGTAGAAGAAGAAATCTTTAATTGCGCAATAGATTTGTAAGATCTTGACATTATTTTTTTGTCAGAAACTCATACATGTACTATGTCAAAAATTTGATCACAATCATAATTCAGAGCAACTGGTTCAGTTTGTATTGATGCACAATTACTGCTGAGATTGCACTGAGATTGAGTTTCGGGGGTATTAGCACCGAGGGTGTTTCAGAAAGTTGAAAGGGGGGGGGGAATTTTTTCTCAGATCTTTTTTAAGGAGTCAAAATTTTTCATATTTTTTATAAGTTTCAAGATCTTTAATTGCACAGTATTGTGCAATAGATTTGTAAGATCCTTGACCACATGTGATTTATTTTGTGTCACAAACCTATATTATGTCAAAATTTTTATCACAATCCAAATTGAGGCAGTATCAAACATGAAAATTGTGTCCAAATTTGCCAACACTGATCAGGGTTAGAGTAAGATATCTGTGGTCGTATCAGGCTGTGCTCAGCGAAGCATTTTATTAAAATTACATTTGTTATGGTTTTTGGTGACCTGCCTACAGTGCTTACAATGCTTTGATACAAGTTATGTTTGTTGTTCTTCAAAATTGTACTTCACGAATCACCAATATAAATTCATTTTGAAATTGTTCAATGTAAAGATTGAAATATAACTGGTTTATTTTTTAGGAAATAAAAAAAAGTCTTAACAGTTGAAAGATGCCACGAAGAAAGAAAAAATCTGCTGATGTTATAAGGAGGGAGGACAGAGAAAGAAAAAGAAAAAAGGTAAGAATAGACCACTTTTGAGTTTTTCCTTCACTGGAAAAATTATCAATTATGAGTGTATGAAGTCACTTACCAGATAGAGAGGAATGCCTGTATTCCTGCACTATTGACATTCATCAAGCATCTAAGTGATGTCATTGTGCTGGATAAACTATAATGATAATGAATGAAAGATACCAGAGGGACAAACAAACTCATAAATCAAAAAATAAATTGACAAAACAAAGGCTTAAAAAGGAAAAAGACAAACAGACAAACAATAGAACACATGACACAACATAGAAAACTAAAGAATAAAGAACATGAACCCTACCAAAAACTACATGTAGGGATGATCTCAGGTGCTCTGGGAGTGTAAGCAGATCCTGCTCCCGTCGTGTTGCTGACATGTATGTGATAATAAACAATGTTTTTCCTTAATCACAATTCCCCATTGACACCACTGATGATTGTCAATTATGAGAATCCAACTTGCAAAATAATTTGTGATAGATAGACAGTTTATTCTCAAAAAATATAACAAGTACGAATGTTACCATGGTTACAGAGAAGGTAAAAGATAATAAACATAATAATAAAAAAGCATTAAATATAAAAAAACCTCAATATCATGATACAAGTAATAGCATCATAGTTTTCAAGTGACGATGCCCCTAACGGATGAATGATCTTCACTAAAACCAAAGTTTTTGACTTAAATGTATCAAACTCCAAAGTTGTTTATTGTGTCAGCATAAGTCACACATATTGTAAATACAAAGAGAATAATTGGAAATAAAAAAGGATAAAAACATATATGGCTTAAACAATGGGTAAAAAGAAAAAAAATATTTTTACAATAGCTTGTGTGTCAAAACATAAATTTGTTATAAATATACAGTGAAACCTGGCTAAACTGAATCTCTTTTGGACTAAAGATTTTGTTTTCTTTTGGCCGATGTTTCAAGTTTATCAGGTTCACAAGGCACATTATTTGATAGTCGACAGTGCTTACAAACATGTTTGGCTTATACAGGTTTTCCGTTTATAAAGGATTCGGTATAGTTAGTTTTCACTGTAATATGAAATTGTTTCCTTTATTTGCAGAGTTGCAGCACATATGAAATTTCTAATTCCTGTATAAGTACTGATACTGGGAAAGCATTTCATCAAAGTGAACAATTAGTGACAGCAAAAATAAAAAGAATGTGTCGCAAAACTTCAGAAACAAAAGATTCCTTTCATCAAATTGAAAATTCGTTAGCTGTTAAAAGGTTAAACATTTTGTTAAAGGACAGAGAAAGTCAAAGAAAATTGGTAAGATTTTTTTTTTAATTGTTTTAGCATATATACATGTATGTCAAACATATTGTAAATTACAAAGAGAAGTTTTGGAAATAAACATTTATTTTACCTCCTATACATTTCTAAGAATATGATTGGTTAAGAGCAACCACATGGAGACTGTGTGTATTCCATATCAGGTTCTCACACCATATGTTTCATCTCATTAATTCAACAAAGAATCGAATTATGCAAAGACCCTAAGTATTTGCATCTTTGTGCAAAGCCTTCAAAAATTGCCCCTTGGGAGCTTGTAAATGAGCATTGTTCTGAAGATAACACACAATGAGATTTTCATTATCCATGAAGTTACACTTAAAGGATTAATAAAGAAATCTTCAAAGGACAGACAATATACATTCTATTAGAGCAAATTTAAAGGAATTCTAAGAATTCAAGAAAAGAAAGATAACTTTTTTACTTGTATAAGTAACAATATTTGAATGTCTAAGCCCAATTTGTTGTTACCTATACAAGTTGATGAAATACATTTTGTATAAGTATCCTACAAATACTTTAGAATGTTGGTATTTACTTCTTTAAGTACATAAAAATTACTTGGGCTAATAAAATATACAGTGAAACCTGTTTAAACCGAACCTCTTCAGGACTTAAGATCTTGTTCAGTTTTGGCCAATGTTTGGTTTAATCAGGTTCACAATTCACATTGTTTGATATGACAGTGCTTACAAACATGTTTGGTTTATACAAGTTTTTGGTTTATATAGGATTCAGTTAGCCAGGTTTCACTGTAGTTTAAAAAAGGAAGTAAAACATCAACGACTTAATCAATGAATGACAGGCAAAAATTAAAAATATTTTTATGATAGCAGATTTTCAGTACACATGAAATCTCTAATTTTGTATCTAAGTACAGATACTCGTGAAAGAATTTGATCAAATTTAACAATTAGCAAAAGCAAAAAAAAAATTGTTGCGAAACTTCAGAATCAGAAGATTCCTTTAACAATATTGATAACCTATCAGCTTCAAAGATGCATTGAGAGAACATTTAAAACAACGCATAGTGTAACATCCAATATGTTTAAACAGGGTATAGAAAACTGGCCTGAAATCCAAACCAATCCAATAAGACAAAGAAACAGTGACACAAGAATTAAAGACAGTATAGCAATAATACCACAACAAAATAATGAATCAATTAAAGAGGAAAAGTTGGAGGAAGACGTAGAGGTAAGAATCATTTAACATTGTAAACATAAAGTACATGCAAGAAACTAAGATAAACATGATAGACACATGTGATAAACATGATAAGCATGATAAATATGATTAACCTGATAACATACAACATCTTTATTTACATGATATAATTTAAAAAGGTTAAGTTCAAATGTTTGTGCATGTTTCTTTTTGTTAACTTCATGAAAAGTTATAGAACATGTTAGCATTTTGTTCCAGTATAATGTAGTTTTTATCTGGTGCAGTACTCTCAAATTGCTTGTTAATCCTTATGATAACTTTCCAAAATGATTTTTTTGTCAATTTTCACTTAAGCAATGTTTAAATCCAAAAGGTTCTCCTATAGACTTCTAATTATGTTGCACTGTTATACCACTGTCCCAGGTTAGTGGGAGAGTTGGGATCCAACTAACATGTTTAACCTTGCCACGTTCTGTATGTATGTGCCTCTATAAAGTCAGGAGCCTGTAATTCAATGGTTGTTTGTTTATGTGTACAACCTTTGGAATTTAGGTTCTCAATTGCTTTTCAACTTTGTACTTATTAAGCTTTATAACTATTTTGATCTGAGCGTCACTAATGAGTCTTTATAAAAATGAAATGTGCGTCTAGAGTGTTTAATTATTATCCTGATACCTTTGATGACTATTTGTTTTTCATTCATTTTGATACGACTGCCAAAATATAATGGTATGATGTCATTGTCCTTTGAGTCTTTGTCTACTTTGTCCTGTCAGAAACACATTTGGTGTTGGGACAATAACTTTAGTTTACACTAATCAGTCAAGGGACTTACTGAAATAAGTGATTTTTAAATCACTTATTTAAGTAGCAAATTCGAGGTTTTGTCACAAATTGGGATTTTGTAGTTTTTTCAAAATTTTAAACACATAGGTTTAAATAATATCTTTTAATTAGTGAAATTAAAAAATATGAACTTTTTGCTTCTTTTAAGTAGTAAGATTTATGCCTGTGATGCTATCATTTAGCTAAAAATTCTATTTTAGTTGAAAAAATGCTATAATAATGGCTTTACATAATGAACTGATACTTTCTTAATAGATTTTTCACAGCAGTGGGAGTATTTTTCCTGTGAAGTTTAAGGTTTCATCTTTCAGATTATGTAATAAAATTGTACTGTTTGCGAAAAAAAATTTCACTGTTCAGGGGTGTTGAAATTAGTGGGGGTTATTAAAAGAAGTGATTTTTGGGAAGGAAATTGAGGTCTGATACTTAAACAAGTGATTTTTATGTCATTATCCTAGATTCAGTACAAGGTCATCACCTGAGATGACCTAGTCATCCTAGACAACACAGATGTTGGTTCTGATAAGTTTAGAAACATAATTAGTCCCTGGATCATTAGTATTCTATATTTAAAGCTACAATAGAATTAAATCACTTCTTCTAGTGATTAATTTGTACTACTTAAATAGGTGATTATTAAAGAAAGACAACTCTAACTTCCAACCTTTATGGAAATAATGTTACTTGAATCAGTGATTTAGAAAACCACTTGTTTAAGTAAGTACCCTGACTGCTAATGGATCTCTTTGAAATTAAATAAGAAGGTTCAAAACCACAAAAGGAAGGTTGGGATGGATTTTGCGTATGATGGTTTTGATAGTTTAGGAATAAGGGCCCAAAAGGGGCCTGATATAAGAATTTTCTACTTTTGCTCTGAAATTGTACTACACTGTTTGAAACCACATGTAGAAGGTTTGGATTCATTTAAGTGGTTATTGTGCCAGCAGTCTAGGAATCCAGGGCCAAAAACAAGCAGTTTTGTAGTTTCTGGACAATAACTTGGGCGTAAGTGTATGGATTTCTCCGACATGATTTCAGAAAGTTCAAAATCACAAAAGCAAGGCTGGGATCATTTATGCAGGATTTAGGGGATACAAAAGGGACAAAAACAAGCATTTTTCTAGTTTCCACACAATAACTTGTGTTCAAGTGTATGGATCTTCCTGAAATTGTACTACACGGTTTCACTTTATACTACAATGGAAAGGCTTGGATCAAGTTTTGGGGAGAATTGCTCCCAGGGGGATTAAAAAAGTTTGGTGAATAATGTGTCCATACTTGCCCTAAGTCTTCAGGATTCAACCTCTGCAGTCATATAAAGCTGCGCCCTGTGGAACATCTGGTTATATCTTGTAATGTTAAAAAATCAAAAGCCATTAAATGAGAAAAAATCCTTACCCAATTTACATTTTGTTTAAAATGAACTGGAACCACATAGTCACATATTTTAAAATGTTGATGTATACATATTTTGTGTTACAGATGTACATAAAAACAGATGCGGAAGATGAACAAAGTAACTATGTGAAAGGTAGTAATGAGTTTACTCAGTTTAATCACCCACGGGAACAGACAAGAACACACATAAGAACACACACTGGAGAAATGTTCCACAACTGTGATTTATGTGGGAAGGAGTTTCTAAACAGATATGACTTACAGATACACAGGAGATCCCACACTGGATTTAAACCTTTTAAATGTTTAATATGTGGTGAAGAATTCAGTGTAAAAAGTAGCTTTATCTTACACACACGGAGGCACCAAGGGAAGAAATATAAGTCTTTAGATTTGAAGGTATGATTTTCATTATTGATTTTTCTATTCTTGTGGGACGTGATTTAAAGGAGGGGGATCTCATCACTATTCACAAGTTGATTTTTTTGTCAATCAAGATTCACAGAAAATAAATTTCCATAATCACGGATCACGAAATATAAAAAAAAATCTGCAGAAAAACAGATCACGATAGCAAAAATGCGAGGATCACAAAGAATGAAAATAACCACTCAGGCCCCTCATTCTGTGGTAAATTGTTTGAAGGATTTTATGTTGTGTTAGTTATTCTATAAAAACTAATTTACTGAGTGATATATAAATGTACATATTTTGTTGTGTCTGGTGAATTTTACCTGATCCTGTTTAGTGTTCCAGATTTGAAAATTCATTTAAGGAATGACTGTAATATTTTTTCTGTCTATGAGGAAATAACATAAAAAATTTGGTGCACACTGAATAACGCGCGTAGCGGGTTATTTAACAGTGTGCACCATATGTTTGATGTTATTTAGAATATTAGACAGAAAAAATATTACAGCCATTTCTTATAATTTAATTCCTAAATTCCATTTTAAACGGTAGAAAAGCATGAAAAAACATTGATGACGTCATGGTCACATATACATACAAATAATGTCTATGGGCTTATAACAAAATAATGTCAGCCAATCAGAAGACGTGTTATGTCCAAAATTAAATTATTAGATCATAATCTATTATTTTTAAACTAAAAATTAAAAATGTATATAAGACATGTAAGATAAGTTGCAGATCTACAATAGTATTAAAGAAATGAAAGAAGAAATATTAGAAATCAATTTTTGTTTCATCTTGACGGAGTCAAAAAGTGAGACATCGGTATGCTGTTTCCAACGTTAGTTATTAGGTCTAGTTTATGGTGAACCCAAGTGGTAGGGCAATCATATTTGGTATGCAGTTGTATAAGCATGAGCACATCTCATTTCCAGGGAGATTATTTGGCCCTGTCCTCTCAGTCATGGTCTATTGACTTCAAAAATTTGCTTATTTTACATGTATTAGTTTGTGATTAGATCAGTTTGTTGGGAACCACAAGTGGTAGGTCAATAATATTTGGTATGCAGTTGTGTAAGCATTAGCATGTCTTATTTCCATGGAGAGACTGATAATTTGGCTCCGCCCCCTTAGTCATGGTCTATTGACTTTGATTTTTTTTCTGAGTTACCATGTATACGTAAGTTTGTGATTTGGTCAATTCAAGGGAAACAATAAGTGTTTGGCTAATGTTAATTGGTATTCAGTTGTATAAGCCATATTCTAACAACTTTAAAACTTATCTTAGTTTACATGTATAAGTTTGTGATTAGATCAGTTTAAGATGTACTGCTTATGTTAAGTCAATGATATTTGGTATGCAAATTTATTGGCATTTGTAAGTATCATTTCCATGAAGATTACCGGTATATAGCATCACCCCTTCTTATTGACTTTAAAACTTTTCTATAGTTTACTTGTTAATTTTTGTATTCAGATTTGGGAACGACTTATAATAAATCAATGGTCATGATGGTATTTGGTATGCAGTTAACAGGCTATTATTTGAACTTGGAATTATTTTTAATTATGGAATTTGCAAACTTTCTTGAGTTTTAATAAATTCCATGTTTATTTGGTATTATGATCTTTTGAGCAGTTAATAACACTTTCCTTACAATGTATTTTGGTTAGATAGTGTCGTGCACAGCACTATACATTCTATTGAAAATATACTATTTTCTTTGTATTATAGAAAGTGTTGTGCGCAACACAGAACATTTCAGTACAGAATAAACATGGAATTTATTAAAAATTTCAATAACAAGAAATAAAGCAAATTCCATAATTAAAAATAATTCCAAGTTCAAATAATAGCCTTATAGTTGTATAAGCATTGGCAAATCTCATTTACATGGAGATTGTTTAGCCATGTAACTCAGTCATGGACTCGTGGTTCATTGACTTTATAATATAAAAAAGAAGATGTGGTATTATTGCCAATGAGACAACTATCCACAAAAGATCAAAATGACACAAACATTAACAACTATAGGTAACTATAACTTGTGTAATATCTTTTGATTTCAACATTTGCATAATCAAAATTACAAAAAGGCGAGACATATCTCTGTGATAACAGTTTATATAAATAAAGTTTGATTTTGATTTATACACTAATTGATAAGATTACACACACCTGGTAAGTGTCAATGCAATCACCCAATTTGAATTATAATTGGAGTGACAGATATATAAACGACCCCAATTTTTTGGGGGATCGTATAATGTCGTTGTCTGCGTCGTGGTCGTCCAAAGACACATTAGTTTTGGGATAATAACTTTAGTTTAAGTGAAGAGATCTTTATGAATTTTTTTCCGAAGGTTCAATACCACAAAATGAAGGTTGGGATTAATTTTGGGGATGATGGTCCCAACCGTTTAGGAATTAGGGGCCCAAAAGAGGCCCACAACAAGCATTTTTTCTAGTTTCTGGATAATAACTTGTGTACAAGTATTTCAATCGCTCTGAAATTATATCGCAATGTTTTTTTTTTTGGTTTTTTTTTAAATTGATACTTGTTTATTCCAAATATTTCCTGTTTACAATTTCCTCAGTTGCCCAGGATGCAAACTGTGGATTCCCGTTTACATTTAAACCAACTGTCCGGGAAGCAGGAGGTTGAAAAATGTGCACTATATTATCCGAAAAAAATAGTATACATGTAATAATACTTATATTCTTTTATATGACAATGAGTGAAAAAGGAATATCTTTATAGAATGTACTAGTAGTGGTAAATAATATAACATTATAAAATCATAAACAAGTGCACCTATAAACCAGATTCACATAATATTTTAACATAATCAAGTGCATCTTTAAACCATGGATTACCGTAATCAATATAAATTAAAGAGATATAAAAAAAGACAGACAACATGACTGCTATCTCCTGCAAGGTATGTACTTATAGTATGAAATTAATTAATGTGTTTATTTTCTCTTTGTCTAATGTATTATTTGATAAGTAACAGGGTACAGATTTCAGATGTGTTACCATGTATGATTTCCAAAGATTTAAAATATATGTAGAGGACATTTTTATCCCATCATATTTAATTATATCGCAATGTTTAAAACCACAAGTAGAAGGTTTGGATTCATTTTCAGGGATATGGGACCAAAAATTAGGAATGAAGGGCCAAAAAGGGGCCAAAACCAGCATTTTTCTAGTTTCAAGACAATAACTTGTATGTAATTGTATGGATATCTCTGAAATTGTACCACAACGTACCATATAACAAAGGGTAGGCTGGGATTAAGTTTTGGGTTAATTGCCGGAAATATGTAGGATTAAGGGGCTTAAAAAGGGCCAAAAAGAAGCATGTTTCTAGTTTCCAAACAATCATGACAATAACTTGTTTTTAAGTGTATAGATCTCTCTGAAATTGTACTACAAGGTTCAATACTACAAACGAAAGCATGGGATTGAGTTTAAGGGTAATTGCTCCAATGGGGGTTTCAAAAAGGGGGAGGAGGTTTGTTTACCATTTTTTTAAGGGATTCTTATTTTAGCTCACCTGGCCTAAAAGGCCAAGTGAGCTTTTCTCATCACATGGCGTCCGTCGTCCTCCGTCGTCCGGTGTTAACTTTTACAAAAATCTTCTCCTCTGAAACTACTGAACCAATTCAAACCAAACTTCATCTGATTGATTCCTAGGGTATCTAGAATAAAGTTTGTGTTTTAATTCCCATTTCATAAAAAACATGGCCGCCATGGCTAAAAATAGAACATAGGGGTAAAATGCAGTTTTAAGCTTATAACTCAAAAACCAAAGCATTTAGAGCAAATCTGACATGGGGGTTAAATTGTTTATCAGGTCAAGATCTATCTGCCCTAAAATTTTCAGATAAATCAGACAACCCATTGTTGGGTTGCTGCCCCTAAATTGGTAATTTTAAGGAAATTTTACTGTTTTTGGTTATTATCTTGAATATTATTATAGATGGAGATAAACTGTAAACAGCAATAATATTCAGCAAAGTAAGATTTACAAATAAGTCATCATGACCAAAATGGTCAGTTGACCCCTTTAGGAGTTATTGCCCTTAATAGTCAATTTTTAACCATTTTTTGGTAAATCTTAGTTAACTTTTACAAAAACTTTCTCCTCTGAAACTACTGGGCCAAATTTTACCAAACATTGTTAGAATCATTATTAGGCTATCTAATTTAAAAATTGTGTTTTGTGACTGGGCAAACCAACCAAGATGGCCGCCATGGCTTAAAATAGAACATAGGTGTAAAATGCTGTTTTTGGCTTATAACTCAAAAACCAAAGCATTTAAAGCAGATCTGACACGACTAAAATTGTTTATCAGGACAAGATCTATTTGCCCTTAAATTTTCAGATGAATCAGACAACCCATTGTTGGGTTGCTGCCCCTAAATTGGTAATTTTAAGGAAATTTTACTGCTTTTGGTTATTATCTTGAATATTATTATGGATGTAGATAAACTGTAAACAGCAATAATGTTCAGCAAAGTAAGATTCAAAAATAATTCAGCATGAACAAAATGGTTAGTTGACCCCTTTAGGAGTTATTGCCCTTTATAGTCAATTTTTAACCATTTTTCATAAATCTTAGTTAACTTTTACAAAAATCTTCTCCTCTGAAACTACTTGGCCAAATTTTACCAAACATAGCCAGAATCATTATTAGGCTATCTAATTTAAAAATTGTGTTTTATGACCAGGCAAACCAACCAAGATGGCCGCAACGGCTAAAAATAGAACATAGTGGTAATTTGCAGTTTTTGGCTTATAACTCAAAAACCAAAGCATTTAGAGCAATTCTGACAAGGGGTAAAATTATTTATCAAGGTCTATCTGCCCTGAAATTTTTAGATGAATCGGACAAGTTGTTGTTAGGTTGGTGCCCCTAAATTGGTAATTTTAAGGAAATTTTGCTGTTTTGGGTTATTATCTTGAATATTATTATAGATAGAGATAAACTGTTAACAGCAATAATGTACAGCAATTTAAGACTCAAAAATAAGTCCAAATGACCAAAATGGTCAATTGAATCCCTAAGAAGTTATTGTCCTTTATAATCAATTTTTAACAATTTTCATAAAATTTGTAAATTTTTAATAACATTTTCCACTGAAACTACACGGACAAGTTCATTATAGATAGAGATAATTGTAAGCAGCAAGAATGTTCAGTAAAGTAAGATGTACAAACACATCACAATCACCTAAACACAATTTTGCCATGAACTGTCTGCTTCCTTTGTTTAATTCACATATACCAAGGTGAGCGACACAGACTCTTTAGAGACTCTAGTTTTCAAAATTTTTCAAATTTAAAATTTTGAAAAGTTTCAAGAAAAAATATTTAATTGCACAGTATTGTGCAATAGATTTGTAAGATCTTTGACCACAATAATTTTGTGACAAAAACCCAAATTATGTAATTTTTTTTATCACAATCCAAATTGAGACAGTATCAAGCTTGAATATTGTGACCAAATTTGCCCCGACTGTTCAGGGTTTGACCACTGGGGTCGTATATAGCTGCGCAATGCGGAGCACCTGGTTTATTTTCTTCTTCAAATAGATTCTAAAAATAGAACATAGGGGTAAAATGCAGTTTTAAGCTTATAACTCAAAAACCAAAGCATTTAGAGCAAATCTGACATGGGGGTTAAATTGTTTATCAGGTCAAGATCTATCTGCCATAAAATTTTCAGATAAATCAGACAACCCATTGTTGGGTTGCTGCCCCTAAATTGGTAATTTTAAGGAAATTTTACTGTTTTTGGTTATTATCTTGAATATTATTATAGATGGAGATAAACTGTAAACAGCAATAATATTCAGCAAAGTAAGATTTACAAATAAGTCATCATGACCAAAATGGTCAGTTGACCCCTTTAGGAGTTATTGCCCTTAATAGTCAATTTTTAACCATTTTTTGGTAAATCTTAGTTAACTTTTACAAAAATTTTCTCCTCTGAAACTACTGGGCCAAATTTTACCAAACATTGTTAGAATCATTATTAGGCTATCTAATTTAAAAATTGTGTTTTGTGACTGGGCAAACCAACCAAGATGGCCGCCATGGCTTAAAATAGAACATAGGTGTAAAATGCTGTTTTTGGCTTATAACTCAAAAACTAAAGCATTTAAAGCAGATCTGACACGACTAAAATTGTTTATCAGGACAAGATCTATCTGCCCTGAAATTTTCAGATGAATCAGACAACCCATTGTTGGGTTGCTGCCCCTAAATTGGTAATTTTAAGGAAATTTTACTGCTTTTGGTTATTATCTTGAATATTATTATGGATGGAGATAAACTGTAAACAGCAATAATGTTCAGCAAAGTAAGATTCAAAAATAAGTCAGCATGAACAAAATGGTTAGTTGACCCCTTTAGGAGTTATTGCCCTTTATAGTCAATTTTTAACCATTTTTCATAAATCTTAGTTAACTTTTACAAAAATCTTCTCCTCTGAAACTACTTGGCCAAATTTTACCAAACATAGCCAGAATCATTATTAGGCTATCTAATTTAAAAATTGTGTTTTATGACCAGGCAAACCAACCAAGATGGCCGCAACGGCTAAAAATAGAACATAGTGGTAATTTGCAGTTTTTGGCTTATAACTCAAAAACCAAAGCATTTAGAGCAATTCTGACAAGGGGTAAAATTATTTATCAAGGTCTATCTGCCCTGAAATTTTTAGATGAATCGGACAAGTTGTTGTTAGGTTGGTGCCCCTAAATTGGTAATTTTAAGGAAATTTTGCTGTTTTGGGTTATTATCTTGAATATTATTATAGATAGAGATAAACTGTTAACAGCAATAATGTACAGCAATTTAAGACTCAAAAATAAGTCCAAATGACCAAAATGGTCAATTGAATCCCTAAGAAGTTATTGTCCTTTATAATCAATTTTTAACAATTTTCATAAAATTTGTAAATTTTTAATAACATTTTCCACTGAAACTACACGGACAAGTTCATTATAGATAGAGATAATTGTAAGCAGCAAGAATGTTCAGTAAAGTAAGATGTACAAACACATCACAATCACCTAAACACAATTTTGCCATGAACTGTCTGCTTCCTTTGTTTAATTCACATATACCAAGGTGAGCGACACAGACTCTTTAGAGCCTCTAGTTTTCAAAATTTTTCAAATTTAAAATTTTGAAAAGTTTCAAGAAAAAACATTTAATTGCACAGTATTGTGCAATAGATTTGTAAGATCTTTGACCACAATAATTTTGTGACAAAAACCCAAAGTATGTAATTTTTTTTATCACAATCCAAATTGAGACAGTATCAAGCTTGAATATTGTGACCAAATTTTCCCCGACTGTTCAGGGTTTGACCACTGGGGTCGTATATAGCTGCGCAATGTGGAGCACCTGGTTTATTTTCTTCTTCAAATAGATTCAACATGCTCCATACAAAAAAAACAACACTCATAAAAAATCCCTCTCTTAACATTTTGTTTTTAGATGTTACTGGAACCACACATGCTTGGTTTAAGGAAAATTTTGATATATAACTTGTGTTACAGATGCACATAACAACACATGCTGTAGATGAAGAAAGTGACTATGATGGATGTAGTAATGAGTTTAGTCAGTTCAATCAGCCACAGGAACAGACAAAAAGGGAGAAGGTTTGGGCCCATTAAAACGTTTAATCCCGCTGCAAATGTTTGCACCTGTCCTAAGTCAGGAATCTGATGTACAGTAGTTGTCGTTTGTTTATGTAATATATACGTGTTTCTCGTTTCTCGTTTTGTTTATATAGATTAGACCGTTGGTTTTCCCGTTTGAATGGTTTTACACTAGTAATTTTGGGGCCCTTTATAGCTTGTTGTTCGGTGTGAGCCAAGGCTCCGTGTTGAAGGCCGTACTTTAACCTATAATGGTTTAATTTTTAAATTGTTATTTGGATGGAGAGTTGTCTCATTGGCACTCACACCACATCTTCCTATATCTAAGAATGCTTCCAATATTAAAAACTGGAGAAATGTTCCACAACTGTGATATATGTGGCAAGGAGTTTTGTAGTAAAGATGACTTTCAGAAACACAAGAGAATACACACTGGGTTCAAACCTTTTAAATGTTTGATATGTGCTGAAGACTTCAGTGTGATAAGTAACTTTAAAATACACATGAAGAGACATAAAGAGAAGGAAAATAACTCTTCAGGAGATAAGGGAAATAACCCTTCAAATTTGCAGGTATGATTTGTATACTACTGCAAAAATAAATACTTTTTTTTGGTCATACTTTGGTAACAAGTCGGCGTCATCAGCTTCATCCGAAGACAGTTTGTTTCCGGAAGTAACTTTTGAAAAAGTAAATAGTTACCAATAAAAATTTTAACACAATGTTAATAACCACAATAGAAAGCTTGGATTGATTTGGGGGTTCTGGTCCCAAAAGGTTTAGGAATTAAGGGCCCAAAACAGCATTTATCTAGTTGCAGGATAATAAGTTGTGTATTAGTATTTCAATTGTTCTGAAACTGTACCACACAGTTTAATACCATCAGTAGAAGGTTGGGATTTATTTTAAGGGGTTATAGGGGCAAACAGTCTAGAAATATAGGGGGCCAAAACAAGCATTTTTCTAATTTCCAGAGAATAACTTGTGTGTAACTGTATGGATCTCTCTGACTTTCAACTACAAGATTACATATAGCACAGGGAAGGCTGGGATTCAGTTTGTCTAAATTGGGGTTAATTTTTCCAAATATGTAGGAATAAGGGGCCCAAAAAGGGCCAGAAAGAAACATTTTTCTAGTTTACAGACAATTACTTGTGTTTAAGTGTATGGATCTCTATAAATTTTTACCAGATGATTCAATACTACTAAAGGAAGGTTTGGGTTAATTTGGGGGGTATCTCTGAAAATAAACCACCAAGTTTTCATAGCATGAAGGGATGGTAAGTATTGACCTTTGGGGGTTAAGGCTCACAATGTTCCAGAATTTGGTGCTAAAAAGGGGAAAAACTAGGTATTTCTGGTCAATGGACAATTAAGACAATTTAAAAGCAGTGTAAGGGAGGTTATTATAAACCATTTAACATACATTAGGTTAGGTATGGTCCGATTTGCCTCCCTTACACTACTTGTATATTATGCATAAAGAATTGTCAGGTTTTGAACTAATTGCAAAAGAACCGAGGTGGTACATTGTAGTAGTTTTCAATTCATTTTTTTTCAAATTTCTCAAAATTTTTGAAAGGTTAAAAAAGAAGAAATCTTTAATTGCATTTTATTGCTTAATACATTTTTAAGATCTGGACATTTGTTTTGTGTCAGAAACTTAAATTAAGTTTGATTCCAATCCAAATACATATCTGTATCAAGCTTTAATTCTGTGTCCATACTTGCCCGAACTGTTCAGGGTTCAACTTCTGTGGTTGTATAAAGCTTCACCCTGCTGAGCATCTGGTTTATTATTTTAGGTAAAGATTGTATGAATTGCAATCAAAACCTTATGGGACTGACTTCATATCTAAATCTTCCAAGCCTTATCACTATCTTTTTGATACACAAAATAAAGTGCATTGATCAAAACATTCCATACATCCTATCCATGAACATATTAAATTTACTACAACAAACATTCTATGCACCCTATTCACATTTCAAGAAATTTATGGATGTAATATATGCTCAAATATTCAAGGCACAGACTATTGATAAACTTGTCAAGAACATTGCATTACTTTTGCAAGGTGCAGGAATCCAATATCTTGTTCTTAAAATCGAATGATTTCAGAGTTAACATCCTCTTTATAAAATGAGATTTATCTTCCTTTTTCTAGAATTGCTGTTAAAGCTACTACAACTAACATGGCCAATGCAATAATGAATTTTACTTCCCATTGATAAATTGAATCAACTATTGCTTTCAAGCACTTTGATTTTTTTCTTTTGTTAATTGTTTGAACAATTGCATGTTGTGTTTGTCATTTTAAATAAAAAAGCTTAATTTTGAGTGATATATACATTTATCCTGCAATTGAGTGTCCTACTATACAGATACATCCCTACAGATATCGCTATGCTGTATCTGTATACTATACAGGTAGGCTATAAAGCTCTGCCCACTGCCTAACTGAGTATTGTTTGAACCTGTGTGACCTTAGAATGTGTATTCCAGTTGCATTCCAATGACAATCACAATTGTCGATTTCAAATCAAGAATATGTGATTGTGTTACAAAATCAACCATGTCAATTTCAGCATGCATGTTTAGTGAATGTCAAGTCTGACGCGTAGGACAACTTGTACACTTCTGTTCCAAATTTGACAATGTTTTGTTATTTGTTTTTACTGTTGAAACTAGTTGTTATGTTAAAATAGATAATTATTCACCTTGAGCGATGTATTATTGTTGACCATTCAAGATTCTTTTTGAGCAAACCCGTCTTCAGCATAATGTGTGATTTTGATATTACTACGCAGGCCTTAAAGGATCATGTTTGGGGTTCCAGATTTGAAAATTAGATAATAATCTATTATTCATAAGCTAAAAAGTTAAAATTATGATAAGATATTCTACAGATATATACCAGTATGATACAAACAAAAGATAAAATATATGAAATCTATAAACAATATATATTAAGTTTTATTTTAATTCATGCACTTAGAGAAAATATCACACACACCTGGTACATGTAATTGTCAATGCAATCACCAAATTATAATTGGAGTGAAAGATTTATGAAAAAACTGTTAATTGTATATGATGAAATCATATTTTATTTAATATTTACATTTGAACTAAAATGGTTAGACTGAGAAGTATTTCAATGAAAATTGAATTCTTGGAGATCTTAGATATATGCAGATGCACTTAGATTTTGGATATATGACCATTATAGGTTATTTCAATTTCAAATTTTTCAGTACTTTGATCACACATATTTTGGGTTACAAACTGATGCTGTATCAAATTTTCAATCACAATTTAAATTCAGAGTTGTTGTAAGCTTACATGTTGTGTCCATACTTGCTCAACTGTTCAGGATTTGACCTCTGCAGAAGAATTAGGTTTCTGTCTGTCCTACTTTTCAATCCTAATAATAACCATGCCTTAATAATACTTTTAGTCATTTTTCATTATCAGGAAAACAATGTTTAAGTCCAAATGTTTCACCTATACACTCAATGTAAAAAAACAACACCAATAAAATAAAAAAAAAATCCCTACCTTAACATTTACTGGAAGTGATATACTTTACCTTATGAAAATTTTGATAAATAATTTGTGTTACAGATGCACATAAGAACACATCCTGAAGATGAACAAACTAACAACTATGTGGAATACAGTAATGAGTTTAGTCAGTTCGATCACTCACAGAAACAGACAAGAATGCTCCCAATATTAAAAACTGAAGAAATGTTCCCTGAATGTGATTTATGTGGCAAGGAGTTTCTAAACAAATATGACTTACAAATACACAGGAGATCCCACACTGGATTTAAACCTTTTAAATGTTTGATATGTGGTGAAGACTTCAGTGTGATAAGTAACTTTAAAATACACATGAAGAGACATAAAGAGAAGGAAAATAACTCTTCAGAAAATAAGGGAGATAACTCATCAGGATATAAGGGAAATAACTCTTTTGGACATAAGGGAGATAACCCTTCAGGACATAAGGGAGATAACTCATCAGAATATGAGAGAAATAACTCTTTAGGACATAAGGGAAATAACTCTTCAGGAGATAAGGGAGATAACCCTTCAGGAGAGAAGGCGAATAACTCCTCAGGACATACAGGAAATAATTCTCCAGGACATAAGAGAAATAACCCTTCAGATCTGCAGGTATGATTCTCATTATTGATTATTAGGGTAAAGATTGTATGAAATTCAATCAAAATCTTTTTTTGGGACTGACTTGATATCTAAATTTTTCAAGTCTTATCACTACCCTTTTTGATACACAAGATAAAGTGCATTGATCAAATCCTTCTACACACCTTATCCATGACCATTTTAAGAAATTTATGTATGTAATGAATGCTCAGATATTCAAGGCACAAAGTAATGATAAACTTGCAAATAAAATTGCATAACATTTGCAAGGTGTAGGATTCTTATATTTTTCTAAAAATAGAATGATTTCATTGTTAAAATCCTCTTTATAAAATGGGATGTATCTTACTTGGTCTAGAATTGCTGATAAATCAACTACAACCAAGATGACCAATACAATAATTATTTTTTCTTCCCATTGACAAACTGAATCCAACTTTACCATTCAATACTTTCAAGCACTTTGCTTCTTTTCTTTGGTAAATTGTTTGAAGAATTTTATGGTATGTTTGTCATTTTATATAACACTGGACATTAAGCAACCAACAATCAATTAATCAATCATCATTTACAAGACTTAGTTATTGAGTGATGTATGAATTGAGGAGGTAGACCTAGGTTAAGGGAAGTAACTCTTCAAATCATCAGTTCGTTTATGTCAACCATTTTCATCAAAATATTCTAAGCTTCTAGGTTACATAGATTATTTCCAATCTGTTTCAGGTAAATGCTTAAAATACATTGATGAAACTTGCCTTTTACAAACCCATCACTGAATTAAAGAGTTATCTCCCTGAAGCCAGGTCTACCCCCTTAAAACGTTTTGTTGTGTCTGTTAATTCCAATTTTTACTTGATCATGTTTGGGGTTCTAGATTTGAAAACTCATTAGATATTAATCATCTTTTATTTATAAGCTAAAAAGTTAAAATTAAGATAAGATTAGTTGGAGGATTAAACTAGTATGTTATAAATGAAAGAAAAAATATTGGTAACTATAAGGCCATTGTTATAATATTGTTCGTTTCTGTGTGTGTTGCATTTCAATGTTGAGGCGTTTGTGTTTTCTCTTATTTTTGAGATATTGAGATATTGAGATAAGACGTAGCACGGTACTTGTCTATCCCAAATTCATGTATTTGGTTTTGATGTTATACTTGTTATTCTCGTGGTGTTTTGTCTGTTGCTTGGTCCGTTTCTGTGTGTGTGTTGCGTTTCGGTGTTTTGTCGTTGTTCTCCTCTTATATTTAATGCGTTTCCCTCGGTTTTAGTTTGTTACCCCGATTTTGTTTTTTGTCCATGGATTTATGAGTTTTGAACAGCGGTATACTACTGTTGCCTTTATTTATGATATATGAAATAAAGTTTGATTTTGATTTATACACTAATTTATAAGATTACACACACACCTGGTAATGATCAATGTAATACCCGAATTACAATTGGAGTGACAAATTTAGAAAACTATAAATTATATTTTATTATAATTTTAAAATAAAATTTACATCATAAATTATTTTAGAGTCTATGGTTTATTGTATTTAATTTTATATTTACATTTTTAATTTCAAAATCTTCACTTTGACCACATTTATTTTGTGTTTCAAACCAATGCTGTATTTAAAAATATTCAATCACAATCCAAATTCAGAGCTTTAAATGTTGTGTCCATACTTGCTCAACTGTTCAGGATTTGATATCTGCAAAAAAAATCAGTTTACTGTTGACCCTACTTATTAATCCTCATAACAGTCATGCCTATTTTAGTTATTTTTTAGTCATTTTTCATAAGCACTGATATAGTCCAAATGTTTCTCCTATAGGCTCAATACACAAAAAACCCCAACACCCATAAAATAAAAAAAAACATCTCTACCGTAATATTTTGTTTTTAGATGTAATTGGAACCCCACATACTTTACCATATGAAAATTTTGATGTTTACATAATTTGTGTTACAGATGAACATAAGCACACATGCTGAAGATGATCAAAGTAGTGATGGGGAATGTAGTAATGAGTTCAGTCAAGTAGATCACCCACATGGACAGAGAAAAATGCTCATAACACACACAAAAACACACCCAATAACACACATAAGAACACACCCAATAACACACATAAGAACAATCACAAGAACACACCCACTACTAAAAACTGGAGAACTGTTCCATGACTGTGATATATGTGGCAAGGAGTTTATTAGCAAATCTAGCTTACGGGACCACATTAGATCACACACTGGATTCAAACCTTATAAATGTGGGATATGCGGTAGAGACTTCAGAGTGAAAAGTAGCATAAACAGTCACATGAAAATACATGAAAGGAAACCATACAGATGTGATGTATGTCGTAAAGGATTTACATCAAGTCAGGCTTTAGACAAACACATTAGAACTCATACTGGTGGTGATAACAAACCTTACACGTGTGATGTATGTGGTAACAGTTTTAGTTCAAGTCAGGCTTTAGACAAACACATGAGAATTCATACTGGTGATTGATACGTATAAAAACCTTACTCATGTGATGTATGTGAAGAGAGGATCTAGATTAAGTCAGGCTTTAGACTAGACAAACACATGAGCATGATGAGAATTAATACTGGTGATTGATACATATACAAACCTTACACGTGTGATGTATATGGGGGAGGGTTTCTATTAAGTCAAAGTTTAGACAAACACATGAGAACTCATACTGGTAATGATTTCAAACCTTACACATGTGATGTATGTGGTAGAGGGTCTAGATTAAGTCAGGGTTTAGACAAACACTTAAAATCATATACTGGTAATTTATACAAACCTTCCTCGTGTGATGTATGTAGGAGAGGGTTATTAATTCAGGCTTTTGCCAACCACATGGGAACTCATACTATTACTGGTGATTGACAAATATACAAAACAAACACATTAGAACATATACTGTGAATCTAAAATATAAAGCTGGAATAAACATTTATACAAACAAAGCAAGCAAACCAACCACAGTTTAACTCTACAAGCATTATAGTTATACATTCATACTTCATATTACTTCGAATTTTCAGCTCGATAAACACATAACTTCTAAGATTTATAGATACTGTTTAAAAGAGAATAATCCTTTCACAAATTATTGATTGCCTCTCATATTAACTATTATTATTTTTCTGTTTGTGTTTTCCTTTTTTTTTTATCCATGGTGTTGTCAGTTATTTTCATATCACAAGTTTGACTGACCATCTGGTATTTTTCGTCATTATTTTCATACCACCGCAAAAAAAAAAACCAAACTGCACCATAAACATTGTTATGATATTGTCGTTGGCGTCGTCCGAAGACACACATGGTTTCTGGATAACGATTTTTTTATACGACCGCAAAAATTGAGAATTTTTTCGTCGTATATTGGTATCACATTTGCGTCGTCGTCGTTGTCTTTGGCGTCCGAATACTTTTAGTTTTCGCACTCTAATGTTTGTTTTAGTCAATAGAAATCTATGAAATTTGAACACATGATTTATGACCACAAAGGGAAGGTTGGGATTGATTGTGGAAGTTTTGGTCCCAACAGTTTAGAAATTAGGGCCCAAAAAGGGCCCAATTTGGCATTTTCTTGGTTTTCGCACAATAACTTTAGTATAAGTCAATTGAAATCAATGAAATTTAAACACAAGGTTTATGACTACAAAAGGAAGGCTGGGATTGATTTTGGGAATTGAAGTCCCAACATTTTAGGAATAAGGGCCTAAATTAAGGCCCAAATAAACATTTGTCTTGGTTTTCAGATTTCATAAATAAAAAGAAAATTTCTTCAAACATTTTTTGAGAGGATCAATATTCAACAGCAAAGTAAATTGCTCAAAGGCAAATTTTTTTTAAAGTTCATTAGACCACATTTATTCTGTGTCAGAAACCTATGCTGTGTAAACTTTTTAATCACAATCCAAATTCAGAGCTGAATCCAGCTTGAATGTTGTGTCCATACTTTCCCCACCCATTCAGGGTTCAACCTCTGCGGTCGTATAAAGCTGCGCCCTGCGGAGCATCTGGTTGATATTTATGACCGGTTATCAAATTGGTTCACATTAAGGTCTAAAGGGTCCAAAATTGAACCTTAATTTGATTTCATCAAAAATTGAATTCTTGGGGTTCTTTGATATGATGAATCTAACCATGTATTTAGATTTTCATGATTTTGGATATTGGAATACCACAAAGGGATGGTAAGAATTGTCTTTGGGAAATAAAGGCAGCAGTAGTATACAACTGTTCAAAACTCATAAATCGATGGACACAAAAATAATCGGGGTAACAAACTAAAACGGAGGAAAACGCATGAAATATAAGAGGAGAACAACGACACAACACCAAACGCAACACACACAGAAACGGACCAAGCATAAGACAAAATCCCACGAGAATAACAAATATAACATCAAAACCAAATACATGAATTTGGGATAGACAAGTACCGTGGCACGTCTTATCTCAATATCTCAAAAAGAAGAGAAAACAAACGACACAACGTTAAAATGCAACACACACAGAAACGAACAATAATACAACAATAGCCATCTTCCCTGACTTGGTACAGGACATTTTTAAAGGAGAAAAAAATGGTGGGTTGAACCTGGTTTTGTTGCATGCCAAACCTCGCACTTTAATGGCAAAGTTAAATATAAAATTGAAATGACAACATAATATTACAGGACTACAATACAAATAAATAGGAGAACATATTAGACAAAGAAACACATGATTGATACATTAAAAAAAGCATCAGGTTTAAAATTCAATACGCCAAAAACGCGCCTCGTCCACACAAGACTCACCAGTGACGCCCAGATATAAAAGATCGAAAGGGAAAAAAAAGTACAAAGTTGTACAGCACTGAAGATCAAAAGTTGAAAAGGTTGTACCAAATACGGCTTTGTTTGTATGCTTTGGATAAGAACATCCTTATTATTTAGAACAACTAATGCTATTGCAAACAGTTAATTTTATCAAATGAATATGAAAGAGATATACATAATGAAACTGAAGTATTAACTAATTACAGAAAACTAAACCCGAAAACATAATGCTAAGACCAACAAAGAATAGACACACGCGACTCAGTCCAGGCCTCAACGCAATAAAGCATAAGTTATGGCTTTAACCGTTAAGGGATTAGGTGCAAAAAAAGGGGGGAAAAGGGTTTCCAGGTTAATGGACAATTACAAAACATTACTTGAAAGCAGTGTAATTGAATCTTATTTTAATATCTCGCATAAACTGCTCTTTAATAAATTATGTTTATTGGAAATTGGCCAAAAACTTTATAATGAATAAATTCTATTTGAAATTTGCCAAAAACTTTAGATTAATGAACTTCATTGAAAATTTGCCAATATAAAATTTGCATTGGAGTTATCTTTCTTTGTCCAGAATAGTAGTTAAATAAACTTAAATCATGACTTTGACATTTTATGTTTATGATGTATTTAAATGAGTAGTTATTGTTGAAAACTTCATAAGAAATTTGGATTGAGATCATCTTTGGAATAAGGGAAAGGGGGAGGTGAAAAAATTGTTGGTGTTCAATTTCTTATTTTAGATTTCAGAAATGAAAAAGAAAATTTCTTCAAATATAAAAGGATTTATATTCAACAGCATACTGAATTCCTCAAAAGCAAAAAAGGGAGTAGTACATTGTTGCACAATATCACAGTATTGCGCATTGCATGAAATCTTTAATTGAAAGGTAATGCAAATATTTTAACCCTTATAAAAATTTTAACATCTTTTATGACATTTATTTTGTATCAGAAATCTATATTATATTAACAAAAATGATCACTATCTAGATTCAGACCGTATCAATCATGAATATTGTGTCCAAACATGCACCAGCTGTTTAGGGTTCTACCTCTTCAGTTGTGCTCTGCAAATTATTTTTTCAAGTTTATCTTTCAAAGAAATATTCTTGCAATAAATGTTCAGTGTTCTATTGAGTTATATTTGAGGGAAAACGTTTGTTACCCGGATATGTTTTTATCTCTATCAGTTTATGAACTGTGAACATTGGTATACTACTGTTGCCTTTATTTATGTTCTGTTGTGTTGTATTTTATTTTATTATTATTTGATTGTTATTACAAAAATCATTGTACATTGGATTAATAGAGTATTCTTAATCTTCTTATTCTTAGATGGTTGACCGTTATGGAATAATCGTTTCCAAAATGATATTGGATGTGTTCTTTACGTCGTAACTACAATCCCCTTCCATTTCATGAATGTGACCTACCGAATTAGACTATTTACCAGATTTGTTATAACATGAACAACACAACGGGTGCCAAATGTGGAACAGGATCTGCTTACCATCCGGAGCACCTGAGATCACCCCTGGGTTTTGGAGGGGTTCGTGTTATTCTTTAGTTTTTGTCGAGCCTGCGACTATAAGGTAGCAATACACAGTTAGGAAAAAAACTTAAAATTGACACTCATAATTTTTAAACACCCCCTTTCCCCTCCTGTCTAACAAAGAAGGCTTTATATGTGTGTTATGCATGTATATACTTGTAGAAAGAGAATCTTCCATAGATTTGATTTCTAATGGTCATAAGGGTGAAATATAATCCCTTTTGGGTGTAACCATGGCAACAATCTGCATTTCTTAGATACAAAATATAGCAAAAAAGGGGGGTGAACATGTCACAAAAGTCTCCAAAATTTGGTCTAAAGGAAAATTTCAATGAATTACAGTGATACCTTTCCTGAATCCATAGGTTTATATCTATCAAGTGGTCCAAAAAAAATCATATGTCTTCCTGCTCGTTTTTCCATAAAATTGAATTGAAAAGATCGAGCGCAAAATCTTTGTTGATAAACACTACAATAATTTATGGACCTATGAACGGTACGGATAGGAAAATACGGACTGTCAATCATTGAAATGGCCTATAAAATATGTTAAAATCAATCTAAATGTTCATATAAACCCACTAAGAAGGCTATATTATTCTTCAATTACCTAAAAATCTATTTTATTGTACAAAAACTTTCATATTTAAAAAATTCACAGGGGCCATAATGCGAAACTAAACTTCTAACTGTGTATTGCTACCTTTGTCGCAGAAAGCTCGACATAGGGAAAGTGATCCGGCGGCTACGGTGGCGGCGGCGGTGTTAGCTCACTTCTTGAAAGCTTTATATTTTAGAAGATGGGAGACCTGGATGCTCCATACTTACATATTAATGCCTTATGTTACGAAGTTTCTGTTAGTCACACGTCCAATGTCCTTGACCTCAATTTCATGGTTCAGTGACTACTTGAAAAAAAAAGTTAAGATTTTTTGTAATGTTAAATTCTCTCTTATTATAAGTAATATGATGACTATATTTGGTATGTGCGTAGCTTGCAAGGTCTTCTGTCCGTCAGACAGTTTTCACCTGACCTTGACCTCATTTCATGGATCAGTGAACAAGGTTAAGTTTTGGTAGTCAAGTCCATATCTGAGATACTATAAGCAATAGGTCTAGTATATTTGGTGTATGGAAGCACTGTAAGATGTACATGTCCAACTGGCAGGTGTCATCTGACCTTGACCTCATTTTCATGGTTCAGTGGTTATAGTTAAGTTTTTGAGTTTTGGTCTGTTTTTCTTATGCTGTATGCAATAGGTCTTCTATATTTTGTGTATGGAATGGTTGTAAGGTATACAGGTCTACCTGGCAGGTGTCATATGACCTTGACCTCATTTTCATGGGTCAGTGGTCAAAGTTAAGTTTTTGAGTTTTGACCTTTTTTTCTAATACTATATGCAATAGGTCAACTATATTTGGTGTATAGAAATATTTCATGATCTACATGTCAGTCGCGCAGGTTTTATTTGACCTTGACCTCATTTTTTACGTTCATTGCTCAGTGTTAAGCTTTTGTGTTTTGGTCTGTTTTTCTTAAACTATAAGCAATAAGTCAATTTTATTTGTTGTATGGAAGAATTGTTACTGTACATGCCAACCTGGCATGGTTCATCTGACCTTGACCTCATTTTCATGGTTCGAAGGTCAATGTTTAGTTTTCTTGGTTTATGTTAAGTTTATGTGACAGTTGTAATAAAGCTTTAATATTAGGACTATCAACATAATATCAATGATTAGTAAAGAAGGCGAGACATTTCAAAGTGTGCACTCTTGTCTTTAATTGTTGTGTCATGTTTACTACTTTTTGTCTTTTTCATTTTTAGCCATGATGTTGTCAGTTTATATTCGAATGATGAGTTTAACTGTCCCTCTGGTATCTTTCGTCAATCCTTTAAACCGATTTATTTAAAGAGGATTGGGAAACAAGTTATTGCAACTTATATACCATTTCCACTTTGCGGATACGAGTACTGCCTTGTAGTGGCATTAGCCTGCTTTTTCGAAATCTGAAAGGGTGTCTTTTACGTGAAGGAGGTATGTCTCTCTCTCAACACTGGTCAGCCATTAATCGTCCCCTTCCGATGGACTATCATCGTTTCTCATGACCATACCCGCAATTTCAGTCCCTGATTATTTCTCCACGGAGCGGAGATTGAACCAGGATCTTTTGGTCTGGTAATATATAATAAAATTCATAAATGTGTTGTTTATGATAGAGACTAAAGTATGAGTCAAATCATGTGATACATGTTTCAGAGACACAATAAATGTGTTATTTGCGATAGGGACTAAATGAAGGGCAACAGTGTTGTACCGCTGTTTGAAATTCATAAATCGATTAGAGAAAAAACAAGTCCGGGTTACAAACTAAAACTGAGGGAAACGTTAAACTACGACACAACAAAAAAACAACATAAACATTTAACACACACAAACGAACTATAATATAACAATGGCAATTATCCTGACTTTGCACAGGACATTTTCAGAAAAAAAAATTATAAGTTGAACAGTCCATTAGATTATGTAAAGGCAAATTGTCCAACTTTACAAACATGAATGAGAACATTCACCGATATTTGTTTTTTTTTAAATCTAAAAAAAAACTGAACTCCGGGGAAAATTCAAAACTGAAAGTCCCTAATCAAATTGCAAAATCAAAAGATAAAATACTTCAAGCAATATATGAAAACAACTGTCATATTCATGACTTGATATATACAGACATGTAGAAAATGGTGGAGAAACCCTGGTTTTATAGCGACAAATAAAAAGGTAACCAGCCATGTGTTTTCTTGCGGTTCCTCGAATGACCGAATAACATATTTTTTTTATGAAATTTGATTATTAGCAAATATTTGTGACATTTAAACATTATTTTTGAATATTAATATAGTTTAAATGTTTTTATAACTTAAAAATGATATATAAAAAGCAGATAAATTCATACCGATAAAGATCTTTATAAATATAGTGTTTACATCCAATATGGTGACCAAGGATAGTAACGCAAAAATACCATATGACATGTACATGGTCGCCATGTTGGATGTACACACTTATTGACACTATCTTATACGCTGACATCATCAATAATATCTTCTTTCACAATAAACAACGACGTTTGCCACATGTGGAACAGGATATACCTACCCTTCCGGAACACCTGAGATCACCTTTAGTTTGTGGTGGGATTGTGTTGCTTATTCTTTAGTTTTCTATGTTGTGTCATGTGTACTATTATTTTTGTGTTTGTCTTTTTTATTTTAAGCCATGGCATTGTCAGTTCATTTTTATTTATGAGTTTGACTATCCCTCTGGTATCTTTCGTCCCTCTTTTACAACATACGAATTCAAAGAGACAATATTGTATAAATGTATTCATGCCAATGAGACAAATCATGAACAATTTCATCAAGTTTATGCATTTTTGCGATATATATGTCATATATATATCTGTTATTTTCATGAATTTTGTTGTTTTTTTATAGCCGTTATATTATGGTTACACATGAAATTACCCAAATATTTTGATGGGTTCGTGCTGCTAAGTCTTTATGTTTTGTTTCCGTACTCACACTTTAGTATGCCTCAACCAATTGAAATGTTTTGAAACTTACAACATATTAAGTTTGAATTTTAGTGGCCTCACTTTAACGGTGTTGGAGTTATGCCTTTTGTAAATGCAAAATTTGCAGGAAACTAATATTTGTTCCAAAGTATCAATAATGGAACTGTGAAAAGTAATTTTTATATGACTGCAAAAACATATTGCGTTCGTATATTGGTATTGCATTGTCTCCGTCGTCGTCTCCGTCGTCAGCGTCGTCCGAAGGCACTTAAGTTCCGGACAATAACTTGTATGTTAGTGTATGGCTCTTTCTGCAATTGTACCACAAGGGTTCTATACCAAAAAAGAAGGTAGGGATATATTTTGGGGATTATGGCCCAAATGTTTTAGAAATAAGGGGTCAAAAACAATACTCTTCTAAAACTATGTATACATTGCTTATTTCTTGACCAATTTCAATGTGGTTTTATTCTTGAATTCTTACGTTCTTTAATTTGCTGGATCTAACGGTGTATTAAGTTTTTTGTCTCGCCTTAACGGAGTAAAAAAGCGAGACATAGGTATGCTGTTTCCGGCGTCGTCGACGGCGACGGCGTCAACAATGTATTAGTTTGTGATTCGCTCAGTTTTATGGGGAACCACTAGTGGTATGTCAATGATAATTGGTATGCACATGTATTACTATTGCCACATCTCATTGCCCTGGAGATTATTTGGCTCCGCCCCCTCAGTCATGGTCTATTGACTTTGAATGGTTTGCTTACTTTCCATGTATTAGTTTGTGATTAGGTCAGTTTATGGAGATCCACTTGTGGTACGTCAATGATAATTGGTATGCAGATGTATTACCATTGCCACATCTCATTGCCATGGAGATTTGTTGGCTCCGCCCCCTCAGTCATGGTCTATTGACTTTGAATGGTTTGCTTACTTTACATGTATTACTTTGTGATTAGGTCAGTTTATAGAGATCCACTTGTGGTACATCAATGATAATTGGTATGCAGATGTATTAGCATTGTCACAACTCATTGCCATGGAGATTATTTGGCTCCACCCCCTCAGTCATGGTCTATTGACTTTTAAATGGTTTGCTTACTTTACAATCAAAATTACTAAAAAGCGAGACATATCTCTGTGATAACAGTTTATGGAATATTGTCCATGTTTTTAAATTGTTCAACATGAGGTCCAAAGGGTTCAAAATTAAACTTTGTATGATTTCATCAAAAATAAATATTTTATTAATTAATATGTGAGGTTCTTTGATATACCTAATCTAACCATGTATTAAGATTTTGATTTTTTGGGCCCGGTTATCAATTGCAAATTGGTCAATATTGAGGTCGAAAGGGTCAAAAATTTGAATTCTTGGGTTCTTTGATATGCCGAATCTAGGGCCTCGGTCACACCTTACCGGATAGCTCGAACGGACGCCTAATGGAGAACTTTGTTTCAATCCGTTCATGTCCGTAAGATGTCCGTTCTTATCCATTAGGCGTCCGTTCTTATCCGTTAGTCGTCCGTACATATCCGTTCCATGTCCGTTAAGCGTACGTTTTATCCGTCGACGTCAGTTCTGTCCGATGGAAAATTTTGAGCATGTTCAAAACTTTGAACGGACGTCCGTTAGGCATCCGTTTTGTACGGTACTCGTCCGTTTCGTTTCCATTTTATATCCGTAACGTCTCCGTTATACATCCGTTTGAGGTCGGGCAGATAAATTTACCAAGAACATACTTCTAACGGACGTCTAACGGATAAAACGGATGTTGAATGAATGTGAAACGGACTTCTACCGGACGTAGAACGGATAAAACAGATGACGAACGGATTTGAAACGGATAAATGCCAATTGAAAACTTCTCGTAAGAAATGCCAATTAGATTTCTTAAAAGGTTCATGAATTCTTATTATTCATAATCGATCTTAGAATAAGTGCACATCTTCACAATCAAGTAGCTGTTATTCAGGTCAGACATTGCCCTTTAGCGGCATTTTGAAGATCAAACCAAAACCAGTTACACAGAACATGTTCAATATTAATGCGATTTACATGTATTATTATTGTCGCCTTTAATTTTTTCGTATATCTTGTTTATCCATTTTATACTGTACGCTTCCGTTAGGTGTCCGTTTTATGCGGTACTCGCGATCGTCCGTTGGATGTACGTTCGCCATCCGTCTCCGTTTCTCGTCCGTTACATGTCCGTTATGCATTCGTTAGGCGTCCGTTTAAGTTGGTCAGTACATCAACGGACTCTCAACGGATAACAATTTTGTCAACGGACAACTTTTATTTTCATCCGTTAGGCTTCAGTTCGTCTTATCCGGTAAGGTGTGACCGAGGCTTAAAAATGTACAATGATTTTTTATTATTGGCCTAGTTTTGAAGTTTGTCCTAATTGGGGCCCAAAATTTAACTTTATTTGATTTCAACAAATAATTAATGTATGAGGTTCTTTGATAAGCTAAATCTAACCATGCATTTAGATTTTAGATTTTCGGGCCCTGTTATTAAATTGGTCCACATTGAGGTCAACAGAGTTCAAAAATTAAAATTTGTTTAATTCCTAAAAAAAATGATATCTTGGGATTCCTTGATACGCAGGATCAATATTTAGATGTTGGATATTGGGCTATAACAGGTATTTTAGTCAGAAACCTATGCTATGTCATATATTTAATCACAATCCAAATGCAGAGATGTGTCAAGCATGAATGTTGTGTCTATACTGTGTTTGTACCAATTGTTCAAAGAAAAGTTAATTCCCCAAAATACTGAACTCAGAGGAAAATCAAATCGAAAAGTTCCTAATCACATGGCAAAATCAAATGAAAAAAAACATCTAAAATGAATAGATAACTGTCAAAGTTCTATCTTGCGGTCGTATCAAGCTGTGCCCTGCGGAGGATTTTATTACACTTGGAGTTATGTTTGTCCATAATTGTACTTAGTCAAATGAAACGAGTGACTTGTGAAATATAATATTTAACCAATTCTGGAACCAATGTAAGACAGTGAAGTTTTGTAAAAAGTAGGGACCTTTTTTTATTGTATTATTATAGTTACAATTTCAATACAGTTGTTTAGGTGATTTACGGTATCGTGTGTATCCTGCGAGATGCATCGGGATTTATCATTATATTGCTGATAAGCCGACATACCACTTATAATGAAAATGTATTTTTGATTTTTTATTCTTTCCCAGGTAAGAAGCTTAATTTTATTATATTTTTCATTTAAAGAAAGTTATAATTACTTTTAAACTTTTTGGATATTTTTGAAATTTTAGTTAATTTTAATTGATTAACTGATTAATTTAACTGGTAACATCTTTTTGTGTTTTTTTAATTATTTTTCATATTAATTATTTTCACTATTATTATCAACATATATCTTTTAAAGCATTAAGTATTTACTATGAACCAGTTTAAACTGTCGGTAGAAAGTATTAGTTTTGTTGATAAGTGTATTATTGTTTGTCTCATGAAATGTTTGGGAATGTAAGAAGTTTGTACCAATTGTTCAAAGAAAAGTTAATTCCCCAAAATACTGAACTCAGAGGAAAATCAAATCGAAAAATTCCTAATCACATGGCAAAATCAAATGAAAAAAAACATCTAAAATGAATGGATAACTGTCAAAGTTCTATCTTGCGGTCGTATCAAGCTGTGCCCTGCGGAGGATTTTATTACACTTGGAGTTATGTTTGTCCATAATTGTACTTAGTCAAATGAAACGAGTGACTTGTGAAATATAATATTTAACCAATTCTGGAACCAATGTAAGACAGTGAAGTTTTGTAAAAAGTAGGGACCTTTTTTATTGTATTATTATAGTTACAATTTCAATACAGTTGTTTAGGTGATTTACGGTATCGTGTGTATCCTGCGAGATGCATCGGGATTTATCATTATATTGCTGATAAGCCGACATACCACTTATAATGAAAATGTATTTTTGATTTTTTATTCTTTCCCAGGTAAGAAGCTTAATTTTATTATATTTTTCATTTAAAGAAAGTTATAATTACTTTGTAAACTTTTTGGATATTTTTGAAATTTTAGTTAATTTTAATTGATTAACTGATTAATTTAACTGGTAACATCTTTTTGTGTTTTTTTAATTATTTTTAATATTAATTATTTTCACTATTATTATCAACATATATCTTTTAAAGCATTAAGTATTTACTATGAACCAGTTTAAACTGTCGGTAGAAAGTATTAGTTTTGTTGATAAGTGTATTATTGTTTGTCTCATGAAATGTTTGGGAATGTAAGAATGACACGTGTCCTCAGAGAACAAATGAATTCACGTGACATCTCGATATAGAGCTCTGCTCTAGTAGAAAATACATTGAATGCTTTATTACATTTATATTTGTGTTATTAGATTAGTTTTTATTTATTTTTATGTAGCCCTATACCCGTCATTACTCAATAAGTTATCATTTTGTATTATTTTTCCCTAATTGACCCTCATGTTCACTACGAATTGGTATCAGTGAATGTACGTTCTGAGAAATAGAAGCATAAATATGATTTACTGAAATCAAGACGTTTTTCGACTATATGACGGATATTTGTAAGTAACAAATGTTTTCCCGAGTACAATGAATAATTCGGACATTTTCATTTGTTGATAAAGTAGGCGGTTCTTGATAATCAAGATGTTTTTTAGAAAAAAATTGCCGATATCCTGCATGTTTGACCTAATTCCTGAAACTGGTATCGAAGTGTTTGCAAAATTGAGATAACCAATGATATTGAGCGATGGCTCATTTATTTGCCCTCTTTATATAGTCTTTGGTAGACTATTTTGTATAATCATAACCCTCATATAACTGGCATAATAAATAAGATTCTTACCTTGAAGCGACAAGATGGTGGTCCAATTTCAATCGCCGACACCCTGCGCGATGACGTAGATTCCCCTCCTTGGAAATACATATATTGTTTTGATGAAAGATAGATTAGTTAATTAAATAAATGTTATATCAAGTTATTTAAAATAATTAATGAAGTTCGTGATTATATGGGGCTAATTGATTCCTAGACATAACAGAGAACCGAGTTTAAGAAATGTATTAAGTAAATTATTCACCAAGTACAAGCATATGGTCAGATATTATGTTATTTGTAAAACCTATGAACAGTATGTTAAATGTATTTATAATTCTTTATTCTGGTACCAACCAGAACCGGGTAACACCAATACATATATATCACAAACTCAGTCTTTTGTTGTCTCATTGACAATCATTCCACATCTTCTTTTTTATATTTTGTGCACGATATGTTATCATTATTATTTACTCAAACATTTATTATCGTTTTTTCACTTTGTCAGTTATAATGTGAAAATATTGCAGCTATTCAGTTGTCGTGTTTTGGCCGTAGTTTACCGATTGTCACATTATTTTAAACAAGCAAGGTTATTGGGAATATTAATAACTTATTCGATCAGATAACATTTTATTCAAATGACAGATCTGTGCGTATTGCGATCACCGGATTTTTACGAGAACGGTCCGCTTAGATCATTTGCATACGGAAAATATGTCGGTGAATTACTTCCTGGACATGCTGGAAGCAAGCAATTAAACTTGATTAAATTGAATTATACTTCTTCTATCTAAATGGGGACAAATGAAATAATTGTTTTCGAAAAACTTTATTTACATAAGTTTTATAATGAAAACAATCCATTTAGTTATAAAAAAACATATGCATATTATTTTTTTTTTAAATTGAGGTTTTATATGACTTTATGTCAACTACAACCAATGCTTATACGTGTTATAAAATGCAATGTTCACTATAAAATCAATCTTTACCATTCAGTGCTTACATGTATTGGGATACCCATATCGACGCATTGCTGCAAAAGCAAATAAGATCTTAAGCTTTCTTAAAAGAAACTTAAAAAAAATCAGAATGAAACAAAAAGTTTATGTTGAGTCTTATTTAGACGAAACGCGCGTCTGGCGTACTAAATTATAATCCTGGTACCTTTGATAACTAATAACCATACAAATCAATACTACGAACAAAGGAGTAGGTCCGGTAAGGACTCATTTTGGCCTCAAATTTCAATTTCATCTGACGAAAGATTTTGACCACTTTTTAAACACTAAAGTGTCTATTTCAATTGATTCAATTAGTATAAGTGAACGATTTTAACTGATTTAGTCATTAAAAACGATCCGAATCAAGCTCAAATATGAAAAATCTCTCAAATATGCCAAAAAACGTCACTTTTTAGATGTTTTTTGTCAAAAATGAAAGTGGCCGCATACGTGTTCATCCACAACCTTTATATATATTATGTTTTATCATAAATACAACTTACATTTCAATATTAAGGATGAACACGAATGCGGCCACTTTCGTTTTACAGGGAAACCGTCTTAAATTTAACTAAAATGATAGAATTTTGAAGATTTCAGTAACTTAGCATGACTTAATGGTGCCACAACCCGATATATGTGTATTGTATTGTCAAAAACAGCCCATATTTATGTTGCTGAAGCATTCAACTGTCCAATAAATAACTAAAAGTTCACATTTTAACAATTTTGTAAAACTGTTATATTTTTGGGCCAAAAAGGGGTCTTATCGGACCTACTCCTTTTGAATACTGCTCTTCAGTTTGGTCACTGCACATCGATTTAAAAACCAAAAAACAATATCATTGAAAAATTACAAGGAAGGGAAGAACACTATATAACCAACAGGTATCAATACTAGAAGTGTCACTTCCATGATTGGCCATCTTCAATGGAAGTCACTCAATGGTAATTGGCCGTTTCAGAATCTGAAGCATCATGGGTAATTTCATTGTTCGTACCCCAAAGTGAAAATAACGTTACGTCATTGGTTGAATTTCCATTGTTTATAACGTTTTAAACCAATCAAAACGCTTTGGTGAACGCTTTTGAAAATATTACCCAGGATGCATTAGATTCTGAAACGGCAAATTGGGTTATGATACAGTACTAGTATGATTGACAACTGTGATTATCAACAAAGTAGACCATGAATTACAATGCCCTACCTCCTAAACTGTCAATCAAATTGACCACATTACATTGTACCTTTCAACCTCTGTCTAACATTATAATACATACCCATAAATATACAATTTTATATACAAATATTTGACCTTATAATTGAATACACAAATGTATATATTAGATGTAGATGCTAGATGTAGATGTTGATATAGATAAGGATGATAAATTTATTTTTTGCCTATTTCTTTTGATCTACATTACTTAAAGTGATTCTGTAAATTATGTCTGAAAGATAAATGATTAATGGATTAACAATGCAAGATCATAAAAAAAAAATGAAGTATGAATATAAACATGATAAATATGAATATGAATATATAAATGGTATTCAAGTAAGCCCTATAATTTACTTAATAAATTTCCAATAGTCGTATGTAATTAATCAACAGTTCAGATTTGTTCACTTATTGTTTATCAAGATTTGGCTTGAAACAGTTTTCAAATGTTAAGACTTTTAATTATAAGGTCACACCAATTTAATTCGTTGTTCGACGGACCCGCCCCATCCTATTTTTTTTCAAAACATATTTTTTTTTAATTTTTATTATGTTCCCGCTTCCCGCATCCGGAAATGAAATCATGTCAATTTCCCGCACGGTATTTTGTAACTTTTAAAAAGATCTCAACATTTGTTTTTAAAATCACAGTCTAGCCTTTATATAACGAATTTAAACCTATCAGCACCCCACACCACTGTAAATATCTACGAGAATATTTGTTTCAGCATGAAACCAATTTATTCCAAGTGGGAGTGCTCCGAAATTACATAAATAAAGGCAACAGTAGTATACCGCTGTTCAAAACTCATAAATCCATGGACAAAAAACAAAATCGGGGTATCAAACTAAAACCGAGGGAAACGCATTAAATATAAGAGGAGAACAACGACATAACACCGAAACGTAACACACACAGAAACGGACCAAGCATCAGACAAAACACCAAGAGAATAACAAATATAACATAAAAACCAAATACATGAATTTGGGATAGACAAGTACCGTGCCACGTCTTATCTCAATATCTCAAAAATAAGAGAAAACACAAACGACTGAACGTTAAAATGCAACACACACATAAACGAACAATAATATAACAATGGCCATCTTCCTGACTTGGTACAGGTTACAATACACCATTAGATTTTATGGGCGCAGCCATTTTATGAGCATAACATGGTATTCAGAATTAAGAGTATGGCGAATCCTGATTGGTCGATATGTTGCCCGTTATTTTTTATTATTAGAGACTTCGTGCACTCTGCTTTATACAAAAGGCAAAATAAAAATTATTCCGTAGCCCTAAAGGCACTGAGATGACTTTTCAACGCTACGACAAGACCCGTATTTTTAAGGGTAAAATTGATAGGCATGGGAGATAAGTACAAAATACGCTAAGAAAAGCAACGCGAACCTCTATTTTTTGGACCAAAAAATACTGTCCTAATAACTTTTCTTTGATTCTAGCAAGGTTTCGTTAAGAAAATCAACTTTCTAAAGTCTGTATCTCGAAAAAGGCTACCATTGTCGCCTATGGGGAAATTAATTGTTTATTTTAACCTATACAGCATCGACATTTCTTTATCATAGTGCTCAAAAAGTGTCAAAAACAGTCATTTTACTTGACATTTGATGTGAAACCGTATTTTTTGGTGACAAATGAAATATTGATTATCTAGTTTTTAAGCTATAGTCTGTTTCATATTGGTATTGCGTTTTACCTTAGAAACAAGGGTGGGCTCGACTTTTGACTTACTGTGGAACGAATATGTCATTTTCTGAAGTTCTGCTGATTTGTTCGAAAAGAGCAAGTACACGTCTAGAGTTTGTGAATATAAATCGATTTTTAAATATAACAATCTCGACCCAAGTGCTGTTATCGAGATTACCAAATTCAGCGAAAATGTACGGAAATGATCTCCTTCGAACATTGAAATGTTCACACGAATAACAAACTAAAAGAATAAAAAAAGCACGCCATTTTGTAGTTAACAAACAATTATCGATGTCAAAACACAAATATTAACACATATTCTATATTTTGAAATGCTATAGTCTGTTTCAAAAATGTACTTTTATACGAAAATGGTTTCATTTAAAACTGTTATTCAAAATTCACCATAGTAGTAATATATTGGATTGGTTTTGTTATCAATATAATCAGTACTTAATGATATATAAAGAATCATCGGAGAAAGTGGGCATAATCTTCAGTCCTTTTTTGACAGAACCGCATTTACTCAAAAAAACAGATTTTTTTTCTTCACATTTTTCGACTGGGGTCACCTCCGATAAAAAATTGTGAAAATTCAGAGAGTAAAGCCAGAACGGTTTGAAGATGATTTATTTGTGGCATATATATTTGTGCATCTAACGCACTATGAATTGCACGATACAAGAAAGTATTAAATACCGTATAGGTTACAATACACCATTAGATTTTATGGGAGCAGCCATTTTATGAGCATAACATGGTATTCAGAATTAAGAGTATGGCGAATCCTGATTGGTCGATATGTGCGCCCGTTATTTTTTATTATTAGAGACTTCGTGCACTCTGCTTTATACAAAAGGCAAAATAAAAATTATTCCGTAGCCCTAAAGGCACTGAGATGACTTTTCAACGCTACGACAAGACCCGTATTTTTAAGGGTAAAATTGATAGGCATGGGATATAAGTACAAAATACGCTAAGAAAAGCAACGCGAACCTCTATTTTTTGGACCAAAAAATACTGTCCTAATAACTTTTCTTTGATTCTAGCAAGGTTTCGTTAAGAAAATCAACTTTCTAAAGTCTGTATCTCGAAAAAGGCTACCATTGTCGCCTATGGGGAAATTAATTGTTTATTTTAACCTACAGGACACTTAAAAGCGGAAATACCAGTACAGAACAAAACGTTAGTTTCTTTCCCCCTTACTTACATTCCCTATAAAAAAATGTTCGTTGTTAAAATAAAGTACAAAGAACTTCTGAAGGATTTGCCTTCAACTGTAATTATAATGTATGGTGACGGTCATACCTGCTGCAGGTTTGTTCACCTGTCCTGGTTGATTCAGGGACATGCAGTTCAGCAGTTATCGTTTGTTGACATGGTTCATTGTTTTTTTCCTGTTTGGAAATATAATTTAGATCGTTGGTTTTCCTGTTTGAATTGTGTACACTACTAGGTTGTTGTCCCTTATAGCTTGCTGGTTGGTCTTGATCAAAGCAAAAGCAAATGTTATGAATTTCATGATATTGTGTAAAATTTTATTCAGGCATTAACTGTAGTATTTTTTTCTGTCTGATAAACATAAAAAAAAAGTGCATGTTAAATAACGGGCGAAGCGGGTTATTTAACAGCGTGCACCTCATTTTTATGTTAATTCGAATAGACAGAACAAATATTACAGTCATTTCTTATCATTTGATTCTAAATTCCATTTCAAACCGTAGAAACCACAAAAAAAAGTTGATGTCGTCACGGTCACATGACTAAATTATGTATAAAGGCTGATAAAAAAATATGGGCAGCCAATCAGAAGACGCGTTACATCCAAAATTAAATTAAAAAAAATATCTATGATCGTTTTCAACAACCATGGTCAACCATGCTTCCTACAATCTTCAACATGTCTTATTATCTTGAAATAGATCATCTACTTGTTTAACTTTTCTTCCTTTCTATTTTTTGAATTACAGATTTGCATGAAACTCTGTTAAGCTATCCAGACAGATTTGTTCATCCACAAAAGCAGTTTCAAGCTGCAAGAACATAGACTTTTCAATAAAGAATAAATAGCTCCTGATTTTTGTAAACATATTGAGACCAATTTTAAGGATCACTAAATTTTATTTTATTTGATCATTGTTGTTTTTATTTTACAAATTTTACAAATTTTCAATACAAAATAGAACACACCCGCGAAATCGCGGGCATTCAGAACGTAGTGTAAAGTAGTTTAAAGTATGTTAAGGGTTGTTGGAAGAATTTTGTAAAATATTGAATGACTGGAGAAATTCAGCAAAAGTATCATAAGTCATAGGTTATTTGGGACAGGAAAATGCTTTTTTTTTTTTTATCCCTCCTCCTTTATTTCCAATATTCCCATTGTTTGGTTTTCTATCAATTTTATATGATGTCTCAACATGGCAATCATACCACATCTTCTTTCTTTTGTAATCAATGAATTTGGTAAAATATTTAATGACTGGAGAATTTCGGAAAAGGTATCAAAAGTTCACATGAATATTTTTAGCGCTTATTTGTATATTATGAACATTCATTACTAATATAAATATGGTGTATTTACTTTCAATTCTAAGTTTACTAATCGATCCATAGTGGTCATTAATATAGTATACAGACCCTCTCTATTTAATAAACTCTGTATCTGCCGTGGTTAGTAAACTTGAAAATGATAACAGATAGGATTCTGAAAATATACTTTATTCTTTGTATATGTATGTTCAACGTATACAGTAAAACGCAAACCGGAAGTCTAATATGACTTAAAATTTCGTCCAATGACGGGACAATATCCGGATGACTTTTTTTCCGTTTTTCTCCAAAAATAAATCAATCTGAATAATCATATGAATGGATGACAAATGGCACTATGCACTGTCTTCTCGTTTAATAGTATAGATATTAAAATCATTATACACGTCATAGAGATATTTCTGACATCATGACACATTATTGTCGTGGGGATAACCTGCGGATTAACGTTTTTTTTTCTGCTTACATAAATTATTCGTGTTTATCTGATACACTGATGCAAACAAATGTTTTCTTTTCATATTTTTTTTCTTTTTATCAGAACCAGGCTACTCGAAGAAAACAGTGAAGAGATTGATAAAGTGTCTTACAACAACAACTCTGTAACACCAATGATGGTCTCCCTTGATCAGAGTAGGAATTCTCACAACAACAACACGGTTACGCCAATGGTGGACTCCCTTGATCAAAGTAAAATGCCTCACAACAACAACATTGTTACACCAATGATGGACTCCCTTGATCAGAGTAAAATGCCTCACAACAACAACATTGTTACACCAATGGTGGACTCCCTTGATCAGAGTAAAATGCCTCACAACAACAACATTGTTACACCAATGGTGGACTCCCTTGATCAGAGTAAAATGCCTTACAACAACAACATTGTTACACCAATAGTGGACTCCCTTGATCAGAGTAAAATGCCTCACAACAACAACATTGTTCCACCAATGGTGGACTCCCTTGATCAGAGTAAAATGCCTCACAACAACAACATTGTTACACCAATGATTGACTCCCTTGATCAAAATAAAATGCCTCACAACAACAACCATGTTACACCAATGACGGTCTCCCTTCATCAGAGTGAAATGCCTCACAACAACAACACTGTTACACCAAGGATGGTCTCCCTTCATCAGAGTAAAATGTCTCACAACAACAACACTGTTACACCAAGAATGGTCTCCCTTCATCAGAGTAAAATGTCTCACAACAACAACACGGTTACACCAATGATGGTCTCCCTTCATCAGAGTAAAATACCTAACAACAACAATGGACTCCCTTGATCAGAGTAAAATGCCTCACAACAACAACACTGTTTCCCTAATGGTGGACTCCCTTGATCAGAGTAAAATGCCTCACAACAACAACACTGTTACACCAATGATGGTCTCCCTTGATCAGAGTAAAATGTCTTATAACAACAACACGGTTACACCCATGATGGTCGCCCTTGATCATATTACAGGTCAGTCAATGGAAGAACCCGACAGATTTCATGTTGAAGGAAATAATAGTTATGCAAAGTTAGAGGATCAGATGGGAATACATTGTGGAGATATATCTTACAAAGGGATAAGAACATGTAATGCTTTAAAGACAAACTCAAATATACAAATCGGACTTGTTGAAGATAAATCTTACAAATTTGATGTCTGTGGTAAGGGTTTCGGTGACAACAATGCTTATCATATACATAGGAAATCACATACGGGTATTAAACAATATACATGTGATGTATGTGGTAAAGGTTTTAGCCACAACCATTCTTACAAAAGACACAATAGAATACATACAGGAGAAAAACCATATAAATGTGAGGTTTGTGGTAAAGAATTTAGTAGCAACGATACTTGTCTCAAACACATAAGAACACATACTGGTGATAAACCTTATGAATGTGATGTATGTGGTAAAGCGTTTACTGACAGCAGTGCCTATAAAAAAACACGCAAGAACTCATACTGGTGATAAACCTCATAAATGTGAGGTTTGTGGTCAAGAATTTAGTGACAACAATACTTGTATTAAACACATGAGAACACATACAGTTGAAAAGCAACAATGAACATTCGTGTGATGTATGTGGTAAAAGGTTTGGTCAGAACCGTCAATTACTCACACACGTGAGAATACATACTGGTGATAAACCATATAAATGTGATGTATGTGGTAAAGGGTTTGGGGAAAACGGTAATTGTCGTAGATACATGAGAACTCATACTGGTGATAGGCCACATACGTGTGAAGTATGTGGTAAAATGTTTGGGCTGAACCATCAATTACTCATACACATGAGAACACACACTGGCGATAAACCATATAAATGTGATGTATGTGGTAAAGCGTTTAGTGACAGCAGTGCCTGCCGCACACACATGAGAATACACACTGGCGATAAACCTGACAAATGTGATGTTTGTGGTAAATCGTTTAGTGATAGAAATAGCTTACAGAAACACATAAGAACACATACTGGCGATAAACCTTACACATGTGATGTATGTGGTAAAGGGTTTAGTCAGAATCAACACTTACAGGGACACTTGAGAACACACACTGGTGATAAACCTTATAAATGTGATGTATGTGGTAAAGGGTTTAGTCAGAGTCAACACTTACGGACACACATGAGAACACACACTGGAGATTAACCTTATAAATGTGATGTTTGTGGTAAAGGGTTTAGTCAAGAGTCAACACTTACAGACACACATGAGAACACATACTAGTTAAGATTCTCATACATGTGATCAATGGTTGTGAACTTGGATATGATGAATGTGCGTAAAGGTATTGTAAGAATTGAAACATTCAGGAACACATCTAACAACTAACTTTTGAATTACCAATGTGTACTGTATAAAAAAATGTCTGACAGGGTTCATCAGGTGTTGACCTCATTTATAGTGATAATTAATTATGTAAAGCTTATTTTGAAAGTTTTCCTGGTTACATCGATTTCTTGAATACGGTAAGAAATAACGCCAACTTTATTTGATGTATGGGATGATTGTATTAAGGTGTTTATCCCAGGAATAGATAACCTTAACCGTATGTGGCACAACTTTTTGGAATTTTGGGTCCTCGAAGCTTTACAACTTTGTACTTGGTTTTCTAACTATTTTGATCTGAGCGTCACTTATCAAATTATAATCCTGGTACCTTTGATAACTATTTGACTGGTTTCATCTGACTGTGACCTTATATTCATGGTGTATTGATCAGTTGTAAATTCTATGATTTAGTCTGTTTCTTCTATACCATAAGAAATAAAAGCAGCCATTTTTTGTGGATGTAATGGTTGTGTTTTTGGCTTGATTTATTATCTGACCGTAACCTCATTGTCTGGGAACATCGACAAGGTTGAGTTTATGTGATTCTTTAAACAAACTTTATATTTTGGTCTATTAAACATAGCATACATCATGGAAGCAGCCGAGACATTTCAACGTGTGCACTGTAGTAAGTGGACTTCCGCTTTTCGGTGCCGACCTCATTAATTCCTCTCTCTTTTTTGCTGTCACATGTTGAATTAAATAAGAGGACGTCAGAAGTGATTGGGTTTGTTTTGTTTTACTTTTTTATGAGCTAATTTGGATGATATTGTGGTAAAAAAAGAAGAAAAGGCGTTACAATATGACTGGTCGGAAAACAATGAACACATATACTTGTATTATTGCGACCAGGTTTGTCAATATGGAGAAAAGCAGTTTACTGTCTGAAATGTATGTGATAAAGAATTAATTTGCACTTAAACCTGAGTTTCAAGCATTGAAACACATAATGGCATTACAATTGATAGATATGATTTGTGTAGTATACAAAAGGGACTTTCAACTGAAAAGGTGTAATCGAATTGATAATGCCATGACAAAAATACAAACAATTATCAACAAAACACAACAAACAAAATTAAAGACTGAACAACATGAACCCCAGCTCAACATATATGATTCGAGCCTTTTCGGAAGGATAAACAAGTGGCGAAGGATTCAGTAAGAATATTAAGTCATCCCTGGAAAGAGCAACATACATCCAAAAGAAACTTTTCGATTGTAAAGGCAACAGTAGTATACAGCTGTACAGTGATTAGAAAGGCAAAAAAAAAAAACCATTACAACGTAAAACGTTAAATTTACAGGCACATCAAACTTTAATTTTATTTGTTTTTAAGTCTAAAATATGTATATATATAAAAAGAAGATGTGGTGTGACCAAAATAACACAAACATTAACAACTATAGGGCACCGTAATGTTTTCTTTGTTAAAAATGTTTTCTATTTTAAATTTGTTTTTAATTACTGTCTTGTAAAAACTACAAATTTATTTCCCCTTCCTATAATTATAGATCCTGAAATATTTTCACAGCATATATATGCACTAGATCTAGTTGCTTTAATATATGATGGAAAACTGAACAAAACTGTGCGTTCATTACCATCAGTGCTTATTCTATGCACGTTTTTAGACTTATTACACACGATTAAAACGCCATCGTTGTCGTCAAATGTCATACCCCAAGGGCCCCGCATATTGTCTTCCTCTACGTCAAATATCGTACTTCCGGTTTCTTCAGTGCATATGCACTTGTTTCCATAATAAGTAAAGTACATACGAGAGTCTACTCCTACGAGCATGTTTTCTGGAGTGAAATCGCCGAGGTTAATTTTATAATGTACTACTCCGGTGTGTATGCTTATAACATGAACGGTATGTTCACTGTCACTTATAACTTTGGTTTTCTCTTGACAACTCACGAACAACTGCATATTATTATATGCTATTGCAAAACATGACGCATATAGGTCAAATTCATCTATTGATTCTCCTGATGTGACGTTTATAAGTCCCACTTTCATTTCGGAGCCAAACGAAACAGCAATTGTTTCTACGTCCGTGGCTGCCATTCGGAACGGTTTCATATGTAACATTGTTTCCATTCGGTCGCTTCCATCTATTCGGCACGTGATTAATTTGTTTCCTTTGCCATCAGCAATAACCAGTAGTTCATCATTTATCATTTTTATGTCTTGAATTTTAATTCCCCTGATTTTATATGTATCTTTCACTTTATATTTAAGTGGATCAATGTATTTGGTTTTATGGTCTATAAAAGCTGAATCAGTGTTGTGTTTTGCATTACACAGTTCACACATGTACTTATCGCATTCTTTACAACCGTAAAAGGCAGGTATCTCCTTATCCAGACAAGATTGACAACTGAAATGTAAATGTATTGCTATGAGGCATGATTGTTACACTATATCAAAACGAATCAACATTTAAAGCTAACGGTTGAAAGGTGTAATTTAAAAGTCGACCGATAAACCTTAGCAAAATCTATTTCGATGATTATTATTGATATAAATAAGAAGATTTTGGTATGGAGGCAGAGGATGACAATGCATAGTGTTAAATGATTTTCCATCATTGTTATGTATTAAAAGTACATGCTTTTAGGCGATCAACCGTCTGGCTAATAGAACAGCATGAATAGAAAAGTCGGAAGAAAAAAGTTTGAAATAAGTGTAACCTTACCAATTGCATAATGAATAAAGACACACCATTGGGGTCTTAAAATAGTGATGTCTACTTCATTTTTATCTTAAACTAAAAGTCAACATATCTTTGTGTTGTGGTAAATAAAGTGAATAAATCATTAACGCAGACTTTCATCTTTAAATAATTATATAAGATGTATGTTTCATTATAATATGTAATACGTTATTCTGAATGTCTAACTGCACATCACGTGTTATTCCTTAAACAATGGCATTACACAATAAAACTTATCATTCATGATCACACGAGGTCCCAGGTGAATTAAACAAAATGATAAAATTCGTCTTTGCAAGATCCTATCTTACAAATGTAATTATTAGTAATGAATTCTGCTTTTTGTTACTTCATAGGGTTGTAAAAGCGTTGACCGCTACAAAGTGTACTTCGGTCAATGCTTTCACACCCCTATGAATCTACAAAAAGAACCATTCAATTCTTTATTGTTAAATGCTCACCAAATTAGTGACTCTTGTCTTCTTAGTCCTGCAAAGGAACAAAGCAATGAAATGATACAAATTTTGCCAGATTGCTATCACTTATTCGGACTTTATATTCAGTTACCAAATTTTTATTTCAAATGAATTATCCTCACCAATTTTTCCCAATAGTTTTGATACAGACTGCAAGTTTGGATTTTACAAGATAATAAATAAGATAATTCGGCCAAGGGGTACATATTGAATGATAAATATCAGTCTACATTGTAGTGTGAGCAATTGATTCATCTTGTTTCACAAATACTTATATTTAAAAAAATCAGTAATTCTTTACTACATAGAGTTATAATAAATGAAATGTTAGGACCATAACTCTTGCTCGATAAAAGTTCGAATCGTCAATATCGATATAGTAACAACATATATAAATTTGGAAAAGCATTTGTCATTTTTTTCAACTTAATTTACTTAACCCATGCTTTGACTTTGTTGAAAACCACGATTTAAAATAAAATCAATGTATTGAAATAGTAGGTCTTGTGTATATTTTTTTCATGATCTTCACAGTTCTGTTTTGTGAACTACTTACTAGGTCTCAAGAATGATATCTCCTTCTCCAATGATGCTATTTTCAAGTCTTTTGAACTACAGCTTTGACATGTTAAAAGAGGATCAAAGTTTACAGATGATGCCACATCCTCTTCAAGGTCACCTGTTTAACTCAAAGTTATGTCAAATAAAGTAGTATTTTCGTTATTCTACTGTTTTCGATACTATGATAAAGATATCCCGTAATTTCACTAGTATAGAAGTTTGGAAAGATAACTTTAAGCATTAACATTTTTTTTATAATTCATCGTTTATCTTTTTTTTATTGAAAGTGTTACCCCAAAGTATATTTCAGAACATTAGATAAAGTTATGATTTTGAAAACACTTTGAACATCAAATTGTTTTATATCTCTTTCTGTGTGACGTTTACACTCTCATGTCAAACACGCGACTGTACCATAGAGTTGATATGAACATTTCCTTTCAGTCACAGTACTTCAAATATTTCAATTCTTTATAAGTTGATTTAAAATACATGTTTAAGTCAGGACTGAATGTGGTTGTAAAATTTGATAGTTGCTTTTTTGTGCTTCTTTGTAGAATATTTGTTTGTTTTTGTTTTAATTGATATATTGTGTCACGGTGATGACTGCTATACCCCTATTTTGACAATTTTACCTATCATGTCTGGTTTTTCACGCCTCGTTGTAAATATAATGAAATTTGATGTGATTGTCATAAAAGTAAGAGGTTTGGCGCTATAAAACCAGGCTCATTCTACTATTTCCTACATTTTAAAATGTCTGTACGAAGTCAGGAATATGACAGTTGTTTTCAATTTGCTTGATGGTTTTTTTCATTTCATTTTGACATTTGATCAGTATTTGTGCGATTTTTACCTCTTTTCGATCTTCTTGTATGCACATCAAAGTGATTAAGAACCGTTTCCTGTCTTTCCCAGTCCGGTGATAGCACAGAAGATATAACTAGCAACTCCTCTACAATTTAATTCCAAAATATACACATGTCACATGCATTAAACACGCTGACATATTATCAACCAATTCTAAATTTTTAATTACTGTTTAATAATATGATTTATGTTTTTTTTTTAATATACAAACCAAATATTTTCTTTATTTGCCGTGGTTTTCAAAAATTAAAACCAAAAAAAAAAAACTGGTTACAAATTTTATTTTTCTGAAAAGAAATGTTTCTTGAAATGACATTAATGCCACTATTCGTGTTTACATTTGATGACGTCACGGTCACATGCCGAATTATGTTTATGAGCTTGTTGACAAAAATTTTTGTTAATCATAAGAAGTGTTACCTATAAAAGTAAGTTATATTTTTTTATCTAAAAAATAATTGCCAAAGGATAACGTTGATGATTGTACTCTAGTTGACGTTTAGTCTGCAGTAAATCAACAACCAAGTTGATAGAAATCTTATGTCACCAAAAATGATTTGAATAATCATAGGTCATTAATGTGATAGTTGTCCTATACCTTTTGTAATCTGGCCTTTAATGATCAATTCCATTTTAACTGTTCTTTTAATTTTTGTATCAATATTTCCAGTCTTAATTATCTTTTTAATCAGCCTATTTACTGCAAACTCTAGTGCTTCTTTACTAGTCAGTACTAGTCTTGAAACCTCGAGAGCTAGAAATACACATTTGTTCTCAATAGATTTTATCGCAAATTCTTCACTGGTACTTGTTGGTTGGTTTAGATTATTTGCTGCCATAATTTCTGCATCGAATTCTGGGTCATCTACTCGACAGTTCGCATTCACCATGTCTGTGATACCTTTATCTACATTTAGAAAATATTAGTACAACATAAATATCTTTACACACTTGTTTTCTGAAAGGGTTATTGTTCAAATTATTGAGACTCATATTTCATAGAATAAATTTTAACTTGAATATTAGCAAGATTCACATTAATATCTTTATTTCGATATTGTTTCATTCAAAATTACACAGAGTACCACATAAAACATATACATCTGTTTATATAGCCAATGTTAGCTAATAACAATCCTAGACAGTAATAAATGAAATGTTCACTTTCGAGAAACTATAAAATCTGTGTATCCATCAAAAGCATGATCTATCATTTAAAACTACTGTGGATTCATTTGTTTTCGTGGGTACCAATTTTCGTGGTTTGAGGAAAACTTACATATTCGTGGATATTTAATTTCGTGGTTTTGGCAAAGTCTACACTCATTCCTTTACAAAATGTGCATTTCGTTGAACCTTTGAATTCGTGGTTCTCCGGTACCCACGAAATCCACGAAAATTGGTATCCAACGAATATAAATGAATCCACAGTAGTTTAAAAGGGTGAAATTAATAGACCTACCTTTAATTTGCGGAATTTGCACAAACGTATTCAACATTACTTTTATTTCTTGCAAATTTCTTTCTACTCTACCTGGATAAAAATTATAAATGTTATTATCCAATTCGCCGTTTCAGAATCTAATGCATCCTGGGTAATATTTTCAAAGGGTACACCAAAGCGTTTTGATTGGTTTAAAACATAATAAACAATGCAAATTCAACCAATGACGTAACGTTATTTTCACTTTAGGGTACGAACAATGAAATTACCCATGATGCTTTAGATTCTGAAGAGGCCAATTAGTTCAGCAACATCAAAAATATAATTTTGATTTATTAGCAATTCATTTCAATATGTTGTATTTCATTTTACAAGTCATTACACTAAATCCGTGTTCTTTTATGCATATTAATTGTGAATGCTTTCTTTCAAACCTACTACTTCAACAGGTCATGTTAAATGGATATCATTTAAGCAAATGATTCGAGAAATTGCATACTTCCTAAGATATTTAGGTAGGAGAATTTATAAGCCCTCTTTGATATGTATGCAGTGCAAAGCACAATTTTGAAAAAAATCTTATATTGTTCTGTTATCATTTTTTATCTCTTGTTATTTCTTGATATTTCTCATTTACATAATTATACAGTTGTCCGTCTCTCGTTCAAGAATGGTGTGTTTTGAATATTCATAACACTATCAAAAATTCTTCTGTTTTAGAAACAGGTAAATGGTTTGATACCATTAAAATGTTTAATCCCGCTGCAATTGTTTATACATGTCCTTAGTCAGGAATCTGATGTTCAGGTAGGGTAGGTGTTGCATCAGGGTTTCCGCTGGCAATAATAATTGTGTCGATAAAAATTCGTCATTTGCGAAAGAATTTGGCGAAATAAATAAATAGAATGATTTATTTTCCTCCATCTTGTTTGTTTACTTTTTTCGAGTTTCTCGGACTTTACTTGATAAGACAATACTCGGAATTCACCTTGACCTCACTAAGATTTGGACAGAAAATCAATAATCAGCTGATTGCATTTTATAGCTATCGACAACAAAGGACTAATAAATAAAGGTGTTGATTGAATTGTTTGACAAAATGATATGGTTAAATTGCTTCTGCTAAAAGTCACATACAGAATTTATTTACCACTTTGCCACGCACGTGTTTGAATATTTCTTTTGACGTCTCCTGACCTCTTCTTGTAAAGATAGTTTAGAAAAGAAAGCTGACGTTGTGACGAAAAAGGTTCAAAAGCAAGAAAAATCTCCGATTTAAAACTTTAATTATCCTTTGACTTAAATATAGGTAATTGACCAGGGAGACTACTTTAAAGTCGTTTGAATGACACGCGTGTTTCAAGCATAGTTTTACGTCTCAACATTTTCATTTACGATGGTCAAGAAAAGAAAACTGTTGTTATGAAGAAATCTATCCAAAAGGTTGGGAACAACCCCTCGAATGAGAGTAGCCCTTCAACGTTATGACAACACATGAAATGAGGGATCAATTTCATGTGATAAAAGCTTTTCTTTTGTTGTAAAAACCACTTCTTAGTACATAACGGTACATCAGTATTTTTCTTTTAAAGAAACTTTCCCTACGAACTATACTGGTATTATATAATCAAATCATGGATATAAATTTTGTTATATTCTAGGACTTCTATTTTCCTTATTATTAAGAGAGAATAATCATAGACACAATTGTGCAAAATCACCTTATTTAAGGAAAAGGGTGGTGGGGTAAGAAAAAAAGGTAAATTTTAAACGAAAAGTATAGTTATGTTACTTGGCGAAAAAAAAATAATAAAGTGGCGAAAAATATATTGTTTTGGCGAAAGAGGTGGCGAAAAAAATAATTGACCCATTTTTTTATATTGTTTAATGCATCGATATTTGGCTTTGTTTTTCTTCCATTCATTCTACGCCGTAGCTTCATGTATTACTACTTCAACCCCCACCCCCCGAATGCCCCGAATTATTAAATAAATAAAGAAATACAATACCTAAATCTATTGAGTATTGGTTTTTTGTCTGTTCTAGTTTAGATAAAAGAACCTGAAAAAAATTATTAAACAACATATAATACCCCTAATAAACGTATCCATGTGTGAAAAAATAAAATCAAACCGAAGAATAACGAATATTTTAAAGAAAGGAGATACATCATATATTCATTAAACAGATATTAAAAGCAGATGAGAGCCGTTATGTGTCAGAGGACAATGTGAATTATGTTAGTTGGAAGCGACAGGGATCATTGACGGTATTTAATATTGTAGATTAAATTATATTCAAGGTGCTATTTATATTTATTTCATTTCGATAACATTTCACCGAGAAAAGGGGTTATTACTTACATATATTTAGAAAGTAAAAGCGCAACAGTACTGAATCCAAGGAAATTTTAAAACGGAAAGTCCCGTATCAAATCGCAAATTCAAAACTTTAAACTTACCAAATGAACGGATAACACATGCCACATTAACGACTTGGTGCAGGTATTTTCCAAAGAAGAAAATGGTAGATTAAATCTAACTTTATAGCTAGCTAAACTTCTCATTTATATTAAAGTCGCATCAAATTCCATCAAATATTGCATTTTAATTAACCCTAAAATATTTCAATCGATATTGGGCAACATTAGTGTAATACCTCTTGTATATTTTCACTGGAATGTTTAACGACTTCTTTCAAATGCTCAAATGACGTTTCTTCTTTTAGTTTTTGTATCTCTGTCTTTACTTTCTTTTTGTGTGTTGAAGCTACAACACCGGCATAATTTAGTACATTATCCTCTAGAGCTTTCCATAGATCTTCAAATTCATTCAGGTCCATACTACAGGTACCATGATGGACGAGAGCATTTCTAATATCTTTTATTTTTGTCAGCCAATTTGGGTCTCCTGGAATGCTGCCAACTGGACAACACGTCCTAATTACAACAAACATCAATGAAACATCCATACAATCCACGCTCATTTGCTGTTTAACAGTATACTGACAAAGACAGTATTCTTTAATATCGCCTTTACAATCTTTGTGCTCATGTGCAGTTGCTATCTGGCCTTTGGATTCGTATAGTGTATTGAATTGACTGTTATTCATGTTTCCACGTTTATTTGACGCTGCTAGAGATATATTTTTACATTCGCAACACGGTATTTTCGGGATGAATTGATGAAATAAAACATGCTTGTGTTGATTTAAAAACATATAAAATTCCAAACCATTTAGAACTTTCGTTTCGAAATATAAATGAAGAACGTCCATTGCTGGCCCAAGTGATAATGTCAACAGCCGAAAATATAACTTTCTTCCCTCTATATCCATCTGAAAAACTTCGGAATAAATACAATGTACCTTGTATGATAAATTCCACAAATAATTTAGGTAAAGGCAACAGTAGTATTCCGCTGTTGGAAATTAATAAATCGATTGAAAAAAAACTAAATCCGGATCTTGTTTTTTCGTCACTTGACGGGCTTAAAACCTGGTCGTTGTTAAATATATATATATTTGGTAATTTAACTATAAGTGACTTCATACTTTAAAGGGAGTTAACTCGTGATAGTTGAGGTACGACAAGGGATATTTACTGGGAAATAGTCAGTTAGTTCGATAGGGGTTTCAATCTACCGGGGTTATTCCCTTTGGGGAATAATATAATTATTCGTTGGAAGCACGATTTGTCGGGGTACCTGTTATTGTTCGTTCCTGTTAATTTTTGAAAATAAAACATTGAAAATAAAATATGACACGTGACTCGGTATAAGTCAATCAAATAATTCAAAAATAATATAAGATAAAATAAAAGCAGATATTAGTTTTCCATAGAATATTATTCAATTTTGATGACTTACTTGCTATCAATTTATGTGTCCGTATATTCTTGTATAGATTTACAGCATCGAACATTTCATGTATCAAGTGAGGCATTTAAATTGTAAATCTGTTCTTTTAATATGAATTGATTACCTTAAATTAAGTATACAGTTTCATTTAAGATATTAAAAGACGTGCATTGTATGTTATCGTACTTCCTATACATATCTGATCTTCATAATGTTAAACGTACCTTTAAAAAGAAATAATATGTATATCGGTAAAGTTAAATTCTAATACTTTACGGTTTGATGCATAAATCATTTGATATTGGGTTATCAGTTTTAACAAAACAGGTCTTCTTTTGTTGTTACTATTTAAAATTTGACAAGTAATATTTTGAATATAAATAATAACAGTGCGTATGTCAACAAATTCAATATAATATTCATCGCGACCTAAGAAGAGGAAAGGAAATTAAAAAAAAATTGAATTTCGTATCCTTCCCAACTATGGTCTGAGTCGGTTCGCTAATTTTAATATTTCGAAAAGCACATATCAATTAGCCTATGTGACTTATTAGCAAACCAGCGACAAGCAAAGTTATTGAACGCGGTTTTAATGCAAACAATTAGATACTCATGATCAACTTTTGATTAAAATAAATAGAGAAACATCCTTTAATAAAATAGATAGTGTTCGATAAATCATGTGATAAGTTCTTTTTGAAGCAGTCAAGTAAACATACGGATCCAAGATACACACTGGATTTTCAAATAACATAGAAAAATGCCCGAAAGACAAACGACAGTGCACAAAAACACAACAACTTTAAGATATCGAGACTGCGTTACATGAACCCCACCCAAACAACGATGACGATGTACAGACTTGTTTTTACTGTTACGAATCACAGTTTATGACTGAACTCAGTAAAGTTTAAGATCCGTCGAAATTGCATGTAATTGATAATTGATAAATTCAACAACACTTACCGTTATCTTGATGATATTTTTTCGTTAAATTTTCTTGATATACTGCTGAAATTTACCCCCAAGGAACTTACTTTGAATAATCAAATGTATTCGGTAATAACTGTCCTTTCCTGGATTTAGATATTTCGGTTTTAAACAGGAAACTACACACTAAAATTTACGACAAAAGAGACGATTTTTTGTTCCCTATTGTTAATTTTCCATTTTTAGATGGTGATGTTCCTTTGGCACCATCCTACGGTGTTTATATTTCACAACTTGTTCGCTATGCCCGTGTCTGTTATGACGTTTTTGATTTTAACGAACGCAACCCATGTTTTACTGGTAAATTATGAAACCAGGAATATCGTTACCATAAATTACTTAAGACCTTTACAATTTTTTTTCATAGATATAAAGATTTGGTTTTGAAGTGTGGTTGTACCTGTGGAAAACTTATTTCAAACGGGATAGTACATCCTCTTGTTTACGGAAATGTTTTTAATCGTGCCCGGAAGTTTTAGAAATGATCCATGTAAACTTGTTGCTCCTTAAAATAAACTTATTCTAAAAGGTAACCTATTCAAAATTGTAATAAGATTATTGAATATTGTTTTCATTGGTATAAGTATTGATTTTGTTATCAGTAGATTAAAAGCTTGCTGAATATTACTAGTATGTTATGTACATAAACATTTTCATGGATCAACAATAGGTCGATACCTGTAACTTGGCATTGCACAAGGTCATATTTTTCTCTTGCTGTTTATATGACGACGTCTTTACACTAAATCCATTGTATGTTGGATATGTACGGATTAATTGTTTAGTCTTACATTTCGTAGAGGCATGATTTTTTTATTAGTTGTTAGTAACTTTGAACTAGCTGTCAGATAAATGCGAGTACGCTCAGATCTGTACATTGTGCCTTTTGTGTCGAGATGTATAAGTACCCGGCCACGTCCACTTGTATTTTTGTCTTTCTGATGAGTTAAGCCTTTTTCAACTGATTTTAACAGATCGTTCTTATGTTGTACTGTTATACCAGTGTACCAGGTTAGGATCCCTCTAACATGTTTAACCCCGTCACATTATTTATGTATGTGCCTGTCTCAAGCCAAAAAGCCTGTAATTCAGTGGTTGTCGCTTGTTAATGTGTTACATATTTGTTTTTCGTTCAATTTTTTTCATAAATAAGGCCGTTAGTTTTCTCGTTTGAATTATTTTACACTGTCCTATCGGGACCCTTTCTAGCTGATTATGCGATATGGGCTTTCCTCATTGTTGAAGGCCGTACAGGTACCTATAGTTGTTAATGTTTTTTGTCATTTTGGTCTGTTGTGGATAGTTGTCTCATTGGCAATCATACCACATCTTCTTTTTATATTAGGTGCTCCTCGATGCTAAGCATAGCTAACTTTAAAACTATCCATTTAGTCATAAATATTTTTATAAGATGTGTCGATTATTATTAATCTAGAATTTATGATACATCTGGTGATTTGAAATTTGAAATTTTCAACTTTTCAACATTCCTCATCCATAACACACCCTCTGTTCCATCGTATTGAACTGAACTTTAAATTGTCAAATACTTAACATGCATTAATGTTCAGACTGTACGAACTATATAATAATTAACAGTAAAATGGACCTAATACAGACGCTACTTCAACAAACAAGTTTTACAGAAGGCATTACAAAAAAAGAAAGAACTCTCCATGATGTTGGAAAGCTCATCAACAATTGTTTTAGCAACGTGGCGGATCCAAACTGTTGCATAGAAACCGGAGAATGAACTTAGATCTCAGAGATCAGCACTCATCTAATAGAAGAAAATAATATAAACTAATACACTTCGAACAGTACAACTACAAAAATATATTTAACTATCGAAAATCATACCAACATCACAATCGACACAGTACATAAAAAAATTCTATTGCATAGTAACACCCAATGATGAGCATTTATAAAACACAGTTAGTCTACGAGTTCTGAAAGACATTCAACGTAAAGTATACCATTTTTGAAAAAACCTCCAAACTGAAAGTCAAAAACTAATTGTTTCTCCATAAATGTAAATAACAAAAAAATGTTTTTGTTTATTTACACATACGTTTAATTGATAATAAAGAACATAACATTTGACTTAGTTTGATGAATTTATGCCATAGATTAATTAAAGGGTAAATTGAAAATATTCGAGTTCTGCAGACAACAACATGATGAATACTTTACTTTAAATCAATATAATTTTAATGGATACACGACATTAAATAATTACAATAAATTTATTGAAGAATTAAATAATGAGTATTATTGTAATTTAATGGTGCAATTCTAACATTTTTCGAATTATTCTATTTTTTACACAGACATCAATACAATTTCAATAAGTACATTAGGTTTGATTTATCAAACGTTCTAAATAGTGAGTATTTAAAATTGATTAATTTATATTATATTTCGAATATATGCTAAATGACGATTGTAATAAAACAAATCATTCTTTTGAAAAGATTAAGCATGTATACATTACACATAAAATATTAAGAAACTGTCAAGTTTCAAACAATTCTGGATGTATGTCGAATCTTCTTTCTTCTGAAATAAATCGATAAAGCAACCAGGACACATATCATTGATAAAGCAATAATAATTACTCCAGCTACATACAGGGGCCTAAATGTCGACGAAGATTCATTTAATGAATCATTGTTTAGGCGATATTCCTTTGCAGTAGAATCTGAAAGTAAATCATAAAGGTATTGACTGTTTTGAATATAAATAATATGGTCATTTTTTTTTCCTGTTTACAAAATTTTGAATTTTTCGAAAAACTAAAGCTTTTCTTATCTCAGACATAATTTAGACACATCGAAAATAGTGGGATAAATTACTTTTGGAGTGTCAAGAACTCGTTGGAAGTACTTGATAAATTGCATGCTCATATTGGTGATTTTGAATCTGTTCAAAGTTTTGATTTTTCTACCCTGTATACCACATTGCCTCACATTCTCATTAAGAAAAAAATTCACACACCTAATTAAATGGGCATTCAAAACATCAGAATGTGAATATATATGTTCAAACTCTTTTAGGTCATTCTTTAGTAGCAATAAACAAAAAAACTATGTTAATTGGACATGCTTTGATACTATATATGCCCTTGAATTTCTACTAGATAACATTTTTGTTCGCTTTGGGGATTCCGTATATCGTCAGATTATCGGAATTCCAATGGGGACTAACTGTGCACCACTTATTGCGGACCTCTTTTTGTATTGTTATGAGTTACAATTTATGACAAAAATAAGCAAAGACCCATCAAAACAACATCTGATAAACAAATTTAATAATACTTTTAGATATTTGGATGATATTTTGGCTCTCAATAATGACGACTTCAGTATGTATATTAATGAAATTTATCCTGCTGAACTTACTTTAAATAAAGCTAATACTAATAATGACCACTGCCCTTTCCTCGATCTTGATATCTTTATCACTAACGGAAAGCTGAATACTAAAATTTATGATAAAAGGGATGATTTTTCATTTCCTATCGTTAATTATCCGTTTTTAGATGGTGACGTTCCCTTGTCACCATCTTACGGTGTTTATATATCTCAACTTGTACGATTCGCTCGTGTTTGTAACAATGTTTTAGATTTTAACGAGAGAAATTTATGTATTACTGAAAAATTATTACACCAGGGTTTTCGATATCACAAACTAGTCAAAACTTTTACTAAATTTTATCATCGGTATAAAGACATCATTCGTAAATATAGCTCAACATGCAGACTTTTTATACGTTCAGGTATTTCACATCTAATTTTTTATGGAAATATTCTTTATAAAGCACAAAGGTGTCAGTATTCACCTCAGAAACTTACAAAACCTTTAAATAGACTGATTAAGAAGGGATATAATTACGATACTGTTGTCAAGTCATTAAAGATTGCATATTTTGGCGTTAATATTGAGTCACTGATAAGGTCTTTGCGTCGGAACAAAAGACATTTATTCTAAAAACAGTTGTTGGCATGACACGGGTTATTTTCTTCTCATATATGTTATGATGGTATGATACTAAACCCCTAACGGGAAGGATTGTGCCTGATGTTCATATGATGAAATCATAATCTTTCAGTCAGTTTAATTGAAGTCTGGAGCTGGCATGTCAGTTAACTGCTAGTAGTCTGTTGTTAGTTATGTATTATTGTCATTTTGTTTATTTTCTTTGGTTACATCTTCTGACATCAGACTCGGACTTCTCTTGAACTGAATTTTAATGTGCGTATTGTTATGCGTTTATTTTTCTACATTGGTTAGAGGTATAGGGGGAGGGTTGAGATCTCACAAACATGTTTAACCCCGCCGCATTTTTGCGCCTGTCCCAAGTCAGGAGCCTCTGGCCTTTGTTAGTCTTGTATTATTTTTATATAAGTTTCTTGTGTACAATTTGGAACTTAGTATGGCGTTCATTATCACTGAACTAGTATATATTTGTTTAGGGGCCAGCTGAAGGACGCCTCCGGGTGCGGGATTTTCTCGCTACATTGAAGACCTGTTGGTGACCTTCTGCTGTTGTTTTTTATTTGGTCGGGTTGTTGTCTCTTTGACACATTCCCCATTTCCATTCTCAATTTTATTAACCTTAGCCGTATTCAGCACAACTTTATTGGAATTTTGTATCCTCAATGCTCTTCAACTTTGTACTTTTTTGGATTTATGAATATTTTGATATGAGCGTCACTAATGAGTCTTATGAGACGACACGCGCGTCTGGCGTACTAAATTATAACCCTGGTACCTTTGATAACTATTAACACTACTGGGTCGATGCCACTGCTGGTGGACGTTTCGTCCCCAGGGTATCACCAGCCAAGTAGTCAACACTTCGGTGTAGACATGAATATCAATAATGTGGTCATTTTTATAAATTTCCTGTTTACAAAACTTTGAATTTTAGAACAGCATATGCGAAATAATAAACCACAGGAAGAAATACTAAACAAGGATACAATAACCTATGTGAAAATGAGGGTAGCTTCTAAACACTAAGTATGTATATATGTTTCATCAAATACAAATAATTTAAATGTCTAAACGTAAAATATTTTTGGGGAAAAATAGCTATTTATTTTTTTTGTACCCTTTTGATGTTTCATTGCTATAACTTCGACGAAAAAATATTCATACTTTTCCTTAACAATTTTAGTATTACTGAATGCAGTGCTAGCAATAATTTCCTCGTTTTCAAAAAAGATATACATATATTATTTAAGACAAGTACAAAATTCACCTATTCAACACACTTCCTAAGGTGTGCTCGTTTAAGGTGACAAAGAAAGGGGTTATCGCGATTCTAACGGTTGTTTTTTATGCTTTCTAAAAAGCATTGCAAGCACTTAATTAACAAACATTTCAGTCATCTTTTTAACTAGATAAAATAAGGTGGTGGTGTGATTGTCAATGAGACAACTCTACATCCTAATAACAATTTATAAAAATAAACTGTTATAGGTCAATGTACGGCCTTCAACACGGAGCCTTCGCTCACACCAAACAATAAGCTATAAAGGGCCCCAAAATTACAAGTGTAAAACCATTAAAACGGCAAAACCAACGGTCTGATCTGTATTAAAAACGAGAAAAGAGAAACACGTTTAACAATGTTTAAACTACAAAAATAACTACTGTACATCAGAAATAACGTCAATTTTGTGTTAAAATGGTTCAATTTTCTGTAATTTTCTTGATTAGCCGAATAACCCAGTTTCTATTTTAAGTTATAGAAATCAAAATAGTGTGGCTTTTAACGATGTTTGATGGCACGTCTCGCTATCATGACGTACATAATCACTGAACTTGTATAGATATTTGTTAAGGAGCCAGCTGAAAGACGCCTCCGGGTGCGGGAGTTTCTCGCTGCATTGAAGACCTATTGGTGACTTTCTGCTCTTGTCTGTTATATGGTTTGGTTGTTGTTTCTTTGACACATTCCCATTTCCATTTTATCTTATATAGATAATATTTTTTTGTTTTTATATTGCACATATAAATGATACAGAAACTTACTTCTTTTCTCAGTAAATAGTATTTTTGTTTCGACGTCAGAGATCTCAATAGGCCCATTCAAGTTCGGGACTGCACTTCTATGATGCCCTATCCGTTTACTATGTTTGCACTGTGGTTCACATTCAGACGAATAGTCATTAGATTTACAGAATGTAGCGTTACAATGAACAAACATTGAATCAGGATGTCCAGCATACTCAAAATCCTGGAAATGGAATCGGGTTTCGTGGGTTGACTGAGATGTAATATACGTATTCCGATCCACAGGACATCTGAAAGGCAAAGTAAAAATATCAATTAATACTGAGATGTCACGAATGTACTCCGATCCACAGAACATCTGAAAGGAAATAGTTAAAGTATCAAAGAATATTGAAATCTCACGAATGTACTCCGATCCACAGGACACCTGAAATGCAAAATTTAAATTATCAATGAATACTGAGATGTCACGAATTTACTCCGATCCACAAGTCATCTAAAAGGCAATTGTAATGTTACAACGTTTTTCAGTGGCTGAAAGCTAAAGTGAAATCTACGGTTAAGCATTCGTAACTAAAGTGGGACCCACCATTTTGAGTTGATTGAATCAACTTGTTTTTGATTGCTTCAATGTAATCGGAAATAAAACAACAGCCACACGTCGCCAATAAAACTGCATTTGCGACCGTCAATTTGCCAATTGACGGTGGCAACTATACAGTACTCTTATTCCTTAAATATTTCTATGAAGGTTATGTTTATTTCAGGTACAAAAGGCAATTTAGTAAATTTTCCGAACTTTAATCATTTTCTGATGTTGAAAAACCAACTGTATTAATTCACATGTTTTATTGTAAATCAATCTTCATGGAAGTAATGAATGTTCTTTTTTTAATATCTCGAAACACTGTTTTATATGGTATATTAACTAGCCAACTAAAGTAACGGTACACAAATTTGAACTCCAATTTTTCATAAATAAAGCTAATAGGAAAACTGTTGAATTATCCATTGTCATTGACAATATTCATTTGAAAAGCATATGCATATAATGAAAATACCTTGTCATTGAACAAAGGGGTCAAATGTATTTTGTAAAAAATTATGACATCAGCGCAGTAGTCAGTATTTCGGTACTGACATGATAAAACAAACTTTACTAAAATCGTCCGTTTACAAATTTTGAAATTATTCAGAAACTAAGGTTTCAACTCTATCAAGCAAAAATGGCTTTAGATAAATTTGGCTTTGTTTTAGGCATTTTTGACATAAAACTCTTCAACGTGTTCGGTACTTATACATATTCGGATAATAAATGTTTGGCTTTGCGGTACTTACCCATTTTGTATTAAGTAGTATGTGTAGACTGTACTGGCGTGCTCAGAGGGCTTTGTATAGCAATCTGACAATCGCATCTTAATGTCGTAATCATGCATGCTTGTTTGAACTTTAACATAGACAACATTGCCAACTTCATATGATGGCGGAAAACCATTAAACCGATTTTGATAATTTGAATCACTGTAAAAGTTCAGATGGATCGAAAAATGCCCAGTGCCGGCGGCAGTGTGGTCTTCTTGTCCATGATTATGTTTAATGGTGTCTACGCCATGCTCTCGTTTTGACATATCGCATTCTACCTTAACTTTAAACCTGTAGTCTCGGATTAAAAATCGATGGTCAGGATCATGAAGTGCATACACAAGTGTGTTTGTGTAAATAACTGCGTCGCTGGATGCCTAAAAATAAAACAACATTACATGTATATTGATATGACACTTTTAACCGTAATGTTAAACCTGTAGTTACGGATAATAAACCGATGGTGAGGCTTATGAAGTGAACACACAAGAGTGTTATTGTAAATAGCGACATTGCTGGAAGTCTAAACAGTTATAACTTTTCACATGTTACATTCAATACCAATTGTTAACCTGTAGTCTCGTATAAAAAAACGATGGTTAGGATTACGGATTGGTAAACAAATGTGTTTGTGTTCATCACTTCGTCCTTTTTAGTAAGGAAAATGTAAGTTTGAATTAGAAGCTGAGCAAGCTTATGAAATACACATCCAAGTGTCTGTGCAAACACGTCTCTCTTTCTTTTTGTTTTATTTTTTACCTTTTTTGGTTTTCATGCTGTTCCTTCATATTTTCCGTACATTAATGGTTGATTTTTCAAATTTGATCTTAGTTTAAACGATTTCGCCTTGTACTTGTATTGAGCTACAAAGAATATAATCGGCAAATACTATCTATTTGCTACTATGTTGATATGTATACTCTAAGATTTGTAATAAAAGCGAAATATATCCTTATAAAAATCAAAATCATTTAATGTGTCATCTAGAGTTAGTTTGAAAGTTAACATTACATGCGTTTTGTAAGTTATTATTTTCTACTAATTACTGTAATATAATTGGGAACAGAAATTGGGAATGCTTCAATGTGACAACTTAGCCACCAGAAAGCGCAGAAAACAACTGAAAGCCACCAATGGTTCTACAACACGGCGAGAAAATTAGGTTCCCGGGGGAGAGCATCAGATATCCCCCACTCAATAGTGTGTACTACTTTATAGATGCATCCAAGTAATTTCCGAAATATATAAACGAACCAACAATTAGTAAAAGCATTTAAGACTAACAAAAGCCGGAGAAACCTGACTTAGTACAAGCGCACAAATGCAGCAAGTTCAAATACATTTTGTGAGTTTAAAATAGAGTACAGTAAATTCAGAAATTATTTCGAGGTTTTTATTATTGCAAAAAAAAGCCACTGGATGGGTATCGCAATAAAAAGAACACGCATTCTGATAACTGAAACATAGATCTGAACGCAGTCATTTCTAAATCGCGATAATTAAACTCGCATTGTTGTCCATTTTTGAAAAATCGCAATAATAAATGCAAACATGAAATGCACTCAATAAGTTCTGAATTTACAGTATATAAAAATAAGAAGACGTGGTATGATTGCCAAGAGACAAAAATCCACCATCATTCAAGTGAAGTGTATTTAAGCAATAGTATGCAACCGTACGGCCTTTTACATTGAGAAGACCCCATACCATATAGTCTGTCATAAAAGTCTCTGACAAGAAAAAATTAGCAATTCGTCAATAGAGAAAACTAACGACATAATTATAACAAAACAAACTACGAGAAACACATACAACAGACCTGGATCAGCGAAAACCACTGAACTACAGGCTTTTTATTTGGGACACACAAATGTTTAATGATCCAGTGACAAACATGTATATGAACGCTCAATAACTTCATACTGGTATAGTGACGTAACAGCTCAAACCATTAAAATCAGTAGAAAAGGGTTTAACTCATCACTTTGACACAGAGAATAAATCAAACAAAATCACTGAAAAGACATCAATGGGATGTTTGCTGGTCTTTTGTTTGTTTCCTTTTCAAATTCTTGCAATCTTTTGGTTGAATTCATGCGGTCAACTGATGCCGTCTTTTCTTTTTGTAATTTATAACATATAGTGAAAAAAAAAGCTTATCAGGTGCCAATTTCATAGATGGGTAATTTTAAAAAAATGTCGAATTTTCAGTACACCCATGCTATTTTTTTTTTTAATTTCTAATGGAAATTTCAGTTGTCATGGTTAAAATGAAAGAATGTCTGATTTATGATTTAGAACATTGATAATAAACACGATTTACATCTATTTTGAAAATATTAAAATATATTTAAGGAGGTACCTAACACTACAGTGAGATGTAGAATCAGTTAAACGTTTAAATTACGTCGTGTTGTCAATGTAATATTAAGCTTCTAAATGATCAAAATCGGTGTTTGTCAAATTGCTATATAACCAGTGTAATTTTCCTTAAAAAATGATTGGTTTAGTATTTTAGAAATTTTCATATTTTTGTCACAGGACCAAAGTTAATACTTTGTCAAAATTTTAAGAAAATTAAACGAGCCAAATTAGTTTCAGTTAATGTGTTGGGTACCACCTTAAGTTCGATTTGGAAGTGGGGTATTTGAGAGCGTACAATGTCAGAAAAACTCATTCATTTGACAAATGATTTTTTTTCCGATTTTCTGATCGCCTTGATAGCTGCAAAAGGGACTTTTAAAGAGCGTTAATAATTACTTTAACGAAAAAATGTAGCTTCTTAATCATTATATGTAACATATTATCCGCAAACTTAATTCAATCAGCGAACGGGAGGTTCGTGTCCATCCTGATATAGCTACTTAAATCAGCCATGATATTATTCTCCCTTTGAATATCGAATCATCAGTCAAAAAAGGCCGTTAGTTTTCTCGCTTGAATTGTTTTACATTGTCTTATCGGGGCCTTTTATAGCTGACTATATGCAGTATGGGCTTTGCTCATTGTTGAAGGCCGTACGGTGACCTATAATTGATAATGTTTGTGTCATTCTGGTCTTTTGTTGATAGTTGTCTCATTGGCAATCATACCACATCTCCTTTTTTATATTTACATTTAAAACACCACGTTTCTTGAACGACAATGTAGAGAAAAGAAATTTTGAGACATTTAGTGAAAAAAATAAAGAGTTCTTTTTTTCATGTCTATGCTGGTACCAACAATTTTCATTAATTACACCAACAGTATACTTGTAAAAAGTGCAATAGTGCAATAACGTGTTGATAATCATCAGCAAATAATCTATTATTTTACAGAATGAATATATATAGAAGTTTATTCGCTTGAAAACCATCTAATTGGCTACATAAAACAAGATTATTTTTTTTTCTAAACCTTTTTGCAATAACCCAAAATTTGTTTTAAAATTGGCATCAGGAGAGACAAAATTGTGTACCATCTATCAAAAAAATGTTTCAAGATATTCTTGTATGACATTATTAAGATTGCTTTTTTTATATGATATTCTGTAAGTACTGTTTGTTTTGATTTGCTTTTGTAGAGGGTTGTTTGAATAAGTAACTTTTAATAAAAAAAAAAAAAAATTCTACTTTATTTGAAATTTGACCCATATAAGACAATTTTAGAGAGAAATATTTCCACCTAATTGCCATTGGCCAATATTTTAAAAGTAGGATATATACTTTTCCATTTTTTTCTGTTATTTTAGTTCCCGTTTTCTATAAATTATCAATGTAATCCTTTCTGTTAAGAAGCGTCATTTGAATTCCAGGTATACTCTATAATATTGTTTGCAGAGACACTGTTTCAAAAATAACTATTAATGACGTTTTTGTTTGCCATTTAGTGCAGTAATAACGGGTAAGTCTGTGTTTTTTAAACCAAGTACCAACGATAGCGAGCAGTACATATAAACTGCAGTCCTTTGATGGTGTAAAATTAAAAAAATATTGTATGGTGTAAAGGTGTATGGCATATAGTGCAATGGTAGATGGTGTTTGGTGTAAGGAGATCGATGTAATCGTGTATGAAGAATGGTTTGATTGTGTAACGTGTATACAAAGTATGATTATAAAAGTTGTAAACTATGCAAAATATTCATCAGAAGTAATCTTTAATGTTATACATTTATTTACAATATTGTGATCAAAATTCGTCCATTAGAATACAAAAAATTATTTAGTAGTCTCACATATATCTTTGAAAATGAATTGCATGATGAGTAATTTCGTAAGATGTAGATAAAATGTTTAAGGTGTATAGTGCAAAAATGTTACGTGTATGGTGTAATGTCACAAGGTTTATGATGAAATGGTTTATGGTGAACGGTGTAATGGTGAATGGTGTAATGGTGAATGGTGTAATGGTGAATGGTGAATGGTGTAATGAAAATGATGAATGGTGTAATGGTGAATGGTGTAATGGTGTATGGTGTTAGTAATAAGTTTACACCATCAATGAATACACGTATACATGAAGTGGTGTTATGACAATAAAAAAATATATATCATTTGCTGTATTTAGACACACATACGTACCGCCTTATCAGTTAAGCATGAATTGTATTCCTCGCTGAAAATAATATAATCACCAGATTCATACCCGGTACACGTATCACGTCCTAGATAAACATCTCTTGCATTAAAATCTCTGAATTGCTGCTTCAAAGGTCGTGTATGAAGTCGTATGTACCAATTGCTTTCTTGACAGTTAACATCAACATAATTTTCATAAGAAGTATCTGTAATATAAATTATAATCTATATTTTTTCCTTCTTATCGTACCAATTAATGTTTGAATTAGTGTTGTTGTATATTGCTTGTAATAACACTTTTTATTTTGTAATTAATAACTTTTTCCGAATATAATTTAAATTATATAACGCTATTTTCGTTCTCGGATTTTTTTTCCGGAGCAATTAATGGTGGGGATCTAAATTCAAATCCATACAATGTTTTAAATTACTTTTCAAAATATTGTTAGTTCATGCTTTTTCAAAAATGTTATAAAAAGTAAGGGTCATAAGGCTTTTTCAGGCTTCTAGTTTTCAGATTTTACATTATATTATACCTTTTGATGTCTATTACTCGTTTGTTTCTCTGTCCTATATTTTCCCCATTAATCTGTTTATTTATTTTAATCTTGTCGTGTGATGTTGTCATTTTAATGTAATAGTAAACACTGTCATGAAAGCGAGAGGTTTTGGATGCCAAAAAACAAGTTTAACCCACCATTTTGTCATAAAATGCCCTGTACCAAGTCAGGAAAATGAACATTGTTACATTATAGTTCGTTTCTGTATGAGTTATGTTTCGGTGATGTGTCGTAGTTCTTTTATATTTGGTACGTTTCCCTCAGTTTTCGTTTGTAACCCGGATTTGTTTTTTCTCTATCGATTTATGGATTTTGAACAGCAGTATACTTTTTTTGTCCTTATTCATGGAGAACCCTATAATGTGTGATATAAAGAAAACTACACTATATAGTTTAAGATTCAATATAGAAAACTAGCTCTTATAATATTCTTTTAGATAAGAAATATTGGGTTCACATGACTTTATTCTCTGAATCAAACTCATGCGTTGTTCATTATTATCTTTCTTTGTATATGCATCAATAACCTACGTCGCAATGCATTCCATATCAATACCAAATTAACGTTTTAGGCTTTTTCAATTGTTTTTTTATAATATTAAACACAAACAATTTTAGTTAGTCTACATTCCTATTCACTCAAACATATAAAATAAGTAATGCAGTGTAAAAGTTATCTATTTTTTATTTTATTTTTTATTCAAGAACAGTATTGCTCGCTGTTAACAATTACTGCACTGACATAGCTATTTCAGTGAAGGTCCCTGTTTCATTAGTACCAGAGGTTTATGGATTCTTCAGGTAGGTGATCTGCATATTATAAGTCGTGTACAAAATATTATAAATATAACATCAATAGAGAAAAAATGCTTTTCCAATTATATTAAAGTATCTAAATCATCTGGCGTTATGTTCAAAATCGATATATTTGTAAATATATACAAATATTTACATGTTTGTGTTCAATTTAAGATAATAAAAAAAAAAAAAAAAAAAAGAAAAAATAGTACGTGAGAAGATTACATTCAATTTGGTTTTAATGAGCATGGGATTTTATATCTTCTTATCACATAAGGTTAGATTTGAAATAACGTCTTCGTTTTGACGAAAAAAAGAATCAAATTTATCTGGAGTGACTGAAACAAATCCTAGGAATAGATAAACATAGTAGTTAGTAGTACTTTAAATGGCTATTTTGAAACAAAAACCAATGAACTAAATTATAAGCTTTTTTTTGAATTTTTGCTGGGAACTGTATTACGTTACTTGTCAATTACTTTATTTTCTGTTCAATCATGCAAAAAAGGAATTGTTCACTATATAACTGTCCTTTGATAGGCAGTTTTATGTTAAAAAATGTACATTAAAAGAAAATCTTTTTGTTATATTTAAGATTTTCTAACATAATGGTATTGTTGGTGTTGAAGATGTTGGGAAAATTGAGGTCCACCAGCGTGTATAAGTAGAAGTAGCTGAAACGAAAATATGTTTTTCCCCTGTGGTATTAAAATGTATACGATCTTACAGTATTTATTGACACTTTTTATAACGAAAATTTTCAACATTTGCTTAATTGATACATATGTTTTATTTTGAATGTATATACATCAAACATTGCGTATGCTGTCTTCTGAATGATGTGTTTACTATACTAAAGTTTGTTTTATACGTGATGAACACACAATACATGAATTTAACAATACAATAACAATTATTCAACAAGTGTGCTAACTAGAATATGCTGTATTGTTTTTTCTTTCAATTTGATGATAAAATAAGCCATTATTTTGATGACGTTGCCGCATTGATAGCATTACTTGTCTACCAGGTCAGTACAGAAACATGCCATTTTAATTCATTGAATAAAAGTTACTATTCTTTTTCCGGTTGATATTATCTACAAATCAAATTGTCGGCAAATATTTTAAAGCAAACGTTACAATGTATATTCATTATTTGTAACTTGATTAACACAAAATAGGCATAGAAAAAAAAACATATTCCATATACTTTGTTCTTAAACGGAAATATCTCATAGGCATCCTGAATCAAACTATTCATCAATGTCATATTATTCTTTATCTCGAACTTTTACTACAGCACATATGTAAATGATGCATGCGAATGGTTAAAAGTCTGACCTTATCTTTTAAAATACATCAATTTGCTTTATTAGATAAATTTCATGAAAAAAAGATAAAGTAATATGGTGACGAGAAAACTAGTTCTTCAAAATTAAAGTCAATTATTTTTTGTTCTTTATTGACTCCATTTAGACAACTGGTTATAGTATGCATATTCAGTGTTGTTCAGGATTTCATATTTGACCTGATATTTCATCGTTGCATTTGAAAAATGAAGATAACAATATAATATGTCTTAAAATAAGGAATAATATTAAAAACGGTACATAACTTTAAACAAAAAGTTTGTAAAAAAATTAACTATAAACCAATTGACGTTTGATGATGTCAAATCACTTTCATTGAAATATATGTATATGATTATATAATTCTCAAAATAATTACCAATGTCTCACACCCAAATGTTTTGAATAAACTTTTTTTTAAATAAATTTTCAATTTTTTATCGTTATTATTTACTTACATATTGTTGTATCTGTTATTCTAGCATTTGTCCACCAGCGACCTGAGGTGCCGGCTGAAAACAAAATATAAAACCTTCTCATATCGGAAAAAAGTCAAATCACAAAAATACTTAACTCTGATCCCTTGACCTTTGCAGACTCGGTGCAAATAAGCTTACCTCGAATTTATCCAAAAGGATTTTAAGCGTAAAGATTGTGTTAGAGTTTTGTTATTATATCATTTATATTTTTAATGAATGTTGGTTTAAGTTATGCAATGTAAAACTATCTTTATCAAATTGTATGATAACGCCAGCTTGTCCAAGATACAGTGAAAATCTTTAATTGTACGGTCTTTATCAGGGATACTTCGATAACGCCCTACAGCAAGCTATAACGGGTTCCAAAAATTAATGATGTAAAACTATTCATGTCATTCAAGCGGTTATATCATGATTATGTCATGACTTCATCGATTAACAGTTGTAAGTTTGGGAAAGCTCATATTAATTATTTTCATTAAGTATCATTAACATTAACAATAACTTCCATAAGCTTGTTGTTAGTGTTGAAGATGTTGTAAAAATTGAAGTCCACTAGCATCTTAAAGTGGAAGTCGCTGAAGCGAATATACAGATTTTCAATTTTATTCAAATTCGTATTGATTCCATCTTTTAACAACTATATGATATGTTATCCGGTGTCATCAACATGGTTTAGTATATCAACTTTCATTTAATGTTTTATCGGAGATAAATATGCAGTTTTTAATAAAAAAAAATATTACAAACCTGTGAATCAATGTAATCAGTTTAGCCATAACGATCGTAAAAAGGTTAACCATTTGATCTATCATTATATACTTTTCTTAAGAAATATTGATTGTAATGTACAATAATACGAAACTAACATATACACGGAGTAACAATTTTGATCAAACGTTTTAAGTTGAATTAAGTTTACCATGTTTCACACCTGAATGTTTCTAATTAACCTTTTTTCAATTTCATTTTTTTTTTATCGTATATAGTTACTAACATAACGTCAAGTTTGTTGCTGTTGTCGGATGTGTCCACCAGCGCCTTGTGGTGTTGTCTGAAAACAAATATTACACACTTTCATATTGGAGTAAATTAATATTATAAACATAAAATATCAATGTTCACATTTGAATTAAAAACAATTGAATTTAAGTGATATTAATAACCAACAAAACTACGCCAATGAAAAACATTGACATATAAAATTGAAATAGCAAATTGAAATAGTATTTGTCTAAAAGAGAGTATTCTAACAACTTTTTGATTTTCCTTTTCTGAACGTTACAATATCTTAATGCATAATTTGTTAAATTGCAGTTTTTATACTCTTCTAAGGACCTTAAGTTTGTTTTTTTTTATCAATCAGTTTGTTTACTTTTTAATCTTTCAAGTATTATTACATGTTTCCTTTGTTAAGAAGTTTTATGTTTAATAGGGCTCAATTTAAAAAGTTGTATTTAGTATCGCTAACATTAACTAACACGATGGTGTAGTGGGTGTTGAATATTTTGTAAAAGTCCACCAGAGTCTTAAAGTGGAAGTCACTTTTATAACTCAATTCTATCTAAATTTGTATCAATTCAATTAAACAACTAGTTTTTATAAAGTATTTTTATATAGTTTATCCATTGTCATTAACATGATTAAGTATTTAAACTTTTATCTGATGTTTTCATGGAGATAAGTATGTAATTCTTAATAATTTTTTATCATAAACTTGTTAATCAGTACATTAATTTTAGGCTAAACGATCATAAAAAGGTTGGATATTTCATCTATCCTAGCTTTTCTAAATAATTCATGGAAAAGAATGATGATTGAAATGTATAATAATAGGAACAAACATATATATGGAGTAACAATTTTGATATCTCGTTTTATGATAAATAAGATTTCCCATTTTTCACACCTAAAGGTGTCTTAACATAACATCGTGTCGGTTGTTGGTGTCAATGTTATCCACCAGCGGTTTGTGGTAGTGACTGGAAAACAAAATATTCCATTTTAACATATGAATTATACACAATTAAAATCTAAAGATTGTTTTATAAATAATGACTAGTACTTGCATACATGTTTCATTATGATACGTTATTTTTATTTTGCTAACAGTTATATCGCATCATCCTGCAATTGACATTCAATACACAATGAGATTTAGCATTCATGATAACACAAGGTCCCAGAATAAAGTGCACAGGTAAATAAAAAAATCGTGGTTTTATGATCGTCGATTAAATAAACTCATCAAAGATACCAGGACTAAACTTTGTATATACGCCAGACGCGTATTTCGTCTACAAAAGACTCATTAGTGACGCTCGAATCCAAAAAGTTAAAAAGAATGTAATTATAAGTATTGAATGCTTCTTTTATAACTTCATTGGGTTATAAAAGTATTGACCTAGCACCCGCTTTTAGAATAAAGCCCTTCAGCGCTTCATAGAAAATGTACTTCGGTCAACGCTTTTACATTTCAATGAATACAAAAAGAAGCATTAAATTCTTAATTTAATGAATATACGTAAATACAATACGGATTTATAGTTTATTTCACAAAGTTAGAATTTTATTTACCTTTACGTATCAATATCTTTATTACGACTCATTAACGATTAATTAGGAATAGTAAACAAGGTCTCTTATGAAAGTTGTCTTATTGACAATCATTCAGCATCTTCTTTTAGATATTTACTGCAGAGTTTCTTACTCGTTTAATAGTTAAAAAATAAAACTACCATATAACTGAAGTAAAAACTCGTGGTTTCAAAGATGAATAATGATAATGTTTCAGTTTCCCTTTGTTACGTTTTGAAATTGTTTTTGCAATTTTCAATTAGCGTGATCGTGATTTTTATCTTACAAATAGTCGATGTAGGTGCTGCAGATTTCCGTTTTGAATTTTCCTCTGAGATATTTGTGATTTTACTATTATTAACCAGCTGTATTTGCCCACGAAGATATTCTAGTCCTGAGTTCAAATCGCTTCAATCGAATTTATACTATGGCCATTATAGAAACAACTATTGCAAATAACATATAGATAAATGACATATTCAAGATATTGGATTTAAATCAATTATAATTTTTCTCGTTTTTATAACGAAATCAATTTAAACCACTTACAGTAATTTGTATTTCTAGCGTGAAGAGGCATCTCATTATGGAACATTTGGAAGATGGAAACGAGCTTATTAATAAATAATCAAGAGAAAAAATAAGTGTACGCATCGTGTAAAAGAGGGACGAAAGATACCAAAGGGACAGTAAAACTCATAAATCTAAAACAAACTGACAACGCCATGGTTAAAGTTGAATAAAAAGACAAACAGAAAAACAATATTTCACAAGACACAACATTGAAAACTAAAGAATAAACAACACGAACCCCATCAAAAACTCGGGGTGATCTCAGGTGCTCCGCAAGGGTAAGCAGATCCTGCTCCACATGTGTCATGGTTTGTTATAGCACTCATCATGTTTAATTGGACGTTTTTGTTTGATAAAGTTCGTTAACATAATATAAACTCATCATAGATACCAGGACTAAATTTTGTATATACGCCAGACGCGCGTTTGGTCTATAAAAGACTCATCAGTCACGCTCAAATAAAAAAGTTAAAAATGCAAAAAAAAGTACAAAGTTGAAGAGCATTAAGGACCAAAAGTCTTAAAAGTTTTGCCAAATACAGCCAAGGTTATATATGCCTGAGGTAAAAAAAAAAAAGCCTTAGTATTTCAAAAATACAAAATTTTGTAAACAGTTAATTTATAAATATAACCATATCAATGATAATTCATGTCAGCACAAAAGTGTTGACTACTCGACTTGTGATACCCTCGAGGAAATAAATCTCCACCAACAGTGGCATCGACCCAGTGTTAGTAAATAAACTTATAATAGATACCAGGACTAAATTTTGTATATACGCCAGACGCGCGTTTCGTCTACAAAAGACTCATCAGTGACGCTCGAATCCATAAAAAGTTAAAATTGCCAAAAAAGTACAAAGTTGAAGAGCATTGAGGACCAAAATTCGTAAAAGTTACTGGCAAGATAATCTATGCCTGAGGTAGAAAAGCCTTAGTATTTCAAAATTACCAAATTTTGTAAAACTGTTAATTTATAACATTAACCATACCAATGATAATTCATGTCAGCACAAAGTGCTGACTACTGGGCTGGTGATACCCTCGGGGAAATAAATCTTCACAAGCAGTGACATGTGACACTGCTATTGATGTGTAACGCTTTCAAACGGAAAATTATCCGACAGCATTCCCGAATCAACTTAACAGTTTATTTCACTTCGGACTATCAGTACAACGCAGACTTAACTTTAAATATGAATGATTAAAAGTCAATTTGTTTTTTTTCTCTGAAATACTTAAATTTGCCAAAAAAAAAAAAAAATGTATGGGCAAAGATGAGGTAATTTGGCGAAAACAATACACTCCTCATTAAAAACATCAAATAAACTGTAATGACTTATTACAATATGTATATTCAATGTTCGCATTTATCTTACCTTCTATACATTTTAGGAATATGATTTGTTAAAAGCAACCGTATATATTCTAGATTAGGTTATAAGGCGGGGCTTATATCAATACACAGTTAGTAGTGGTGTTACGTCCCTTCATTAAAACATGTTGTTAAAGGTTTCAACAGACGATGCAATTGATGATGAAAGATTGAAACAATTCATAAAACACATTTAAAGCTTACGAGTTTAATTGTTGGCATTTGTTTTTGTAAAGACCAATGAAGTAAGTCCCTAATACTAATGGTAAGGAAGCGTTGATCACTTGTATAAGCTACTAGACTAAATTACCACATGTTAAGATAGCCGGTAAGATACACTCGTTACATAGTGTGCTAGTGACGTAATACGTTATATGGAGTTCTTAAATTCCATATTGGGATTCTAGTTTCGCTCTCATCCAATATGGAATTTTCTGACCCCAAATATATCGTATAAGGTCATCAGCACACTATTTAACTAATGATATTTTATTGTCATTTAGAAAATGAGAAAGTTATTACTCTTAAATAAACTCACATAGATACCAGGACTAAATTTAGTACATACTTATTTACAGACTTTTAAATGTTTTGTATGTGATTTGGTTAGGGATGTATCTCATACCACATCTTTTTATTTTTATCTTGTAAAGTACAATATTAGTTTTTCATATACATAGATCGTTATTCAAGGTAAAATATAGTATCTTCTGATTCAAAATAAATTATTTGAAGTTATAAGAGAAAAATCACGTTGTAAAATCGTATCAAAATCAGAACAAACGTAGGAATTGAATACATATAGTGCTCAAATGTTTTATGTTTAACAAGGTATCCAATGTTTTACATGGAACTGTTCCGAATATACTTTTTTAATTTTCAATTTGTGAACGCAAAAATTTACATAATAGAAAATACCTAATGTATTTTCTGTTGCTGTTCTGCCTGAAAACAAAATATTCAAGTTAATTAAAAACCAATTGTTTAAAGAACAATTGAAGGTCTTTCCACCAATAAGGATCTATTTTGATATGAAAATATTAAAATTCAGTTGAAAATGTCAGTTCCTATGGCTAAATGATATATAAATATGAATTTCAAGCAAAGGTCAAAATCTAGAACGTCCAATTAACCTATGACCTTGACCACAATTTCAAGGTCATAAACCAAGGATTCCCAATTAAAAGACCCTAGGTCTGTATTATGTATGGTTCATGAGTAATATCACTTTACGCATAATTCTAAATATAACAGGGGCAAAAATCCCATTTATTCTCCTCCCACCCTTCCAATCAAAATTTATAAGTTACGACATGTCGCAACTAACAATTTAGTAAAAATAATTTGTTGAAATCTTATAAGGTTAATGAAAAAGAGTGAAAATAAGCCAAAATCAAAATTTAGAATTTGACCTTGACCTTTGACCTTGACCTAATTTTCATTTTTTTGGACCAAGGATCTTAAATCAAAAGACCATAAGCCTTTACTTTATAATGATAATGAGATATATTACCATACAACTAATATAAGATATAAAAGGGGGGAAAGTCGCATCAAATGTTTACGTACCCTTTTAACTAAAATTAACGTGTTACGCCATGTCGTAACATACATTTTGTGAAAATATTCAATTGATATCTTATATAATTTCTGAAAATAAGAGATAACAAGCCAAAATCATATTTTTGAACATGACCTTGACCTTTGACCTTGACCTCATTTCATTTTTTTGGACCAAGGACCTCAAATTAAAAGACCCTAGGCCTCTATCACTAATGGTTTTCCAGTAACAAATTTATTTCATTTATTTCATTACAAAAGGGGAAATAACTCTCATATGGGGTCTTCGTAAAGCTTCGGTGAAAATAAAGCGTAACATCCTGAGAATATAACGAGCAATTTGGAAAAATAAATTTGTCGCTTTCTTTTACGGTTGCGGAGGAGATCTGATAACAAGAAAAACAGTGTTTGGGGAGATAACTCTTACAAAGAAAAGTGTTCGGTTAAACAGGGTCAGTTTCAAAAGCGTATAGACTGAATGATATCATATACAATAAACTAAGCAACATCTTTTGAAACATTCTACACCGCAAGAAAAAAATTAGGCGGAAGAAAAAAAAAAATAATCAGAACAAATTCAATAGGTCTTTCCACAAGAAAGGTGGAAAGGCCTAATTAGTTGGCAAGACCAAAACAGAGGTCAGTATTACTGTTCACATATGAATGATCAACATCAAAACTAAATAAATGTTTTATGATGAATATAATAATTGCAACTGATTACCGTTTAGGTAAACTTACGACAGATCAATGCACGTTAAATTCATCTGATACTAACAACAATTATTATCTTATTTTTTCGTGACATCATAACTTTCTAACTACTGTTACATACCACACATAATTTCATCACTATTATCTGTACAATCGTTATCACCATCACACTGCCAGTTTTTGTGGATACAGCGTCCATTTCTACACTGAAAGTATGTGGATTGACATCGACCTCCTGTAAACAATCAGACTTACATATTTTAAAACGTATTGTATATAAACTGAAAATTCAGATTTTGCTTTTGAGTAATGTGTTTTATATCTTTGTATATTTTTAAGTGCAAATTTGAATTCAATATAATCCATATTCGTGTTGAGGATTTGGAACTCCGATTATGATATAAAGGGTAATTTCTTTCTAACACAAACGATGCAAACGGCTAAGCGCGCACATTGTGTGATCATTTCTTTCAATCATACGTTTGCAACGTTTACATAACTTTTGACAAACTATGTAATCGATAAAAATGCGTCTGCAGTTTGTCGTTTGATGTTTGTTAATACAAACACTACATTTGTTTCTTACTTCAACCTGATTTAACGAAGTATTTGTTTCTACGTTTGTAAAAGTCTGTTTACCAACAATATGTGCATGCGTTATTGAAAGTTCAACCAGGATCAGTAAAGACTTATTAAACGACGTATATGTTCCTACGTTTGTAGCGTTTAGAAAACAAGAATAAACGCGACACAACCTGTACCAAACTTTGGTAAGAAAGAAATGACCATTGAATCAAAAAAGGTTATGGTCAAATATTGTGAAATTTATTGGATTGAACTTTAAAATAAAATATGAGAATGTGAATTTCATCATAAGCTTTAGAAGTATCAAAAGAAAAAGGTGTCACTGAATTTTATTTTTCTTTCCAAAAGTAGAAAAGGAAATTTCATTTTCAATCCAGTTTAGAATAAATACTGTAAGAGTTATCTCTTCCTAAATGGCTAAGTTTAAAAGTGATTATAAAAAAGGAATGTATGGTATTTGTTTATACATTCTGAATTATGCAGAAAATCAATTATGTTTCTGTATTAAAAAAAAAAAATTATTGCACATCCATAAATATGTCTTAACATTTGCAAATTTTGGCAACGAACTAGGCGTATTGTGTACTGCTATTGCAAATATAGAATAACCATACATTGTCTGGAAATGTACATGTTATTTGAACAAGGCTTTGGCTTGAAAGTGAAAGAAGTGATTTGCAAAAATTAAAGTAGGGTAGGGGTTAGAGGAAGGCAAGACATTTTTCGGGACGTCGGAATCGGGTGTTTGCAAACTCGGGATTATGATATTGGTGTTTACGGGATCCGGGAATATATGTAAAACAATTCAAACGAGAAAACTAACGGCCTTGTTTATGTAAAAAAAATGAACGAAAAACAAATATGTAACACATAAACAAACGACAACCACTGAATTACAGGCTCTTGTCTTAGTCTGTCTTAGTCATTTATACAAGATTCATATCCTACCATTGGCATGTTAATAATGCTCTCAAAAGTAAAAGCACTGATGAATTATCCTGGAAGCATATTTTATTTGACTAATAATGGTCTATATATAAGAAGTTACATTTATTTCATGTTTGAAGCGGTGCAAATTTTAAATATAATTTGACTTTTACCAAAAGATGCACTGAAGCAAAGGAGAAGAATAATTGTGGTCTGAGGCCAGAAACACGAAAGTAATTGAATTTAACAGAAAGGAAATAAATATTGGACTTTGGAAAACGGGCTTTTGATACCTTTTATAAAATTCTCCATACATGATATCATTAACAAAAAAAAACATCCTACAACAGTACACAAGCTGAATATGCCCGCGATTTCGCGGGTGTATTCTTATTATTTATCAAATTCGGAAGAATAGACCTGGACGATACTTATTCAATAAGCTGAATCTAAAGTAATATGAGAAAGATCACTTCTAATTTGATTTTCCCCGCATGGCTTTCGATTCAATTCCGTATTAACCACAGCCAATTATTTTGATGTCTAATGTTATCACGAGTATTTCACAACTGATCTGCTACAAGATTTTGCATGATGATTGTGTCAATTTTTGGATATCTCATTATTCCTCTTAAATTAAATGAACCAATTGATCGTCAATAGATAAAGCCAACAGTAGCATATATAGGGTGAAAAAGGGGAACATTAAGAATATAACTAAATTTAGTATATTTCACAGATTTTCACAAATATTAAGTTTTATAAATATTTAATGAAGATTGATAGAATCCTGGGCCTTATATATGATGACTCAGCATAAATTCACAGTTTACAGTATGCAAAGTTTACTTAAAGTCCTGGATACAAAATTATTTCATAATATTTGCATATTTGTAAGTTTAATTATTAAGAAGTGCTTCTATTTACTCTTCACAGTCATTGAAACTTATTGATCCTTCCTGTTTATTATTTATGGAGTATTTGTGTCCTTTCGATAACCCAAAAGTAAGCCGCAACACCTAAATCTGATTTTTTGTCACCATGGCATAATAAATACAAGCTAGAAAAACAAAAATATCTCATGAAAACTTACAATAGTGTGTTCTATCCTAGAAATGTACTAGATATTCCAAATTGCTACAAACAGCAGATTTATTTAGGAAATTTGAGGCCCCAGGGGCCAAAAACATAGAAAAATGCCTACCTTCTGGGTCATAAAACAAATAATTTAACTTTTAAAGGCTATGATTTTATGATTTTAAAGTTCTTGGTATAAAAAACAATAACTATGCTTGGAAGTTATGCAAAAATCAGATGTTGGCAGTCGTCCCTACAACATTTTAAGTGAATTTATATCTCAGACTGGTATCTGCATACATACAACTATTGCACTTGGCTTTGTTTGAATACTTCCAGTATATATAGTAGCTAAATTGTGTTAGATATATGGTTACAGATGATACTGGTGTGACAAGAATTCTAAATTGACCATTTGAGGCAGAAAATGTGTTCTTTAATTGACAAATAGGCATACAGTAAGATGTGGAATGGATACAGAGGCTGGATTGGATACTTTATATAATCTTGAATGTTGTAATGATTGATTGCTAAACATTACCTTTATAATATTCTGATATGCTTTCAATATGTTATCAAAACAGTTTTTAACAGGTTCTAGGCATTTTTAATCAGAAAATATGCAAATAGGGTAAGGTGGCAATAATTAAAGTCTTGTTTTTAAATTCTTTAAAATATTGAAACAGGGGAGGGGGTATAAAATGTAAAGTAAAGAAAAACTTAGAGTATACATAGTGATTTCTTTGAGACTATAATTCTGATAAATGAGTATTAATGTGAGAAAAACTGATTTTAGAAAGTTTTCTATTTGAATAAATGTCTGTATAGGTTGCACTTTGTAAATACAAACACGCCTCTTTTGGGGAGTAAGTGAATATTCATAGAAAATTGATTTTGTGAACATACTGATTCCCAGTTATGCTATCTGTGTTCCATATGGCAGAGACAGAACTTGGGAATGTTACCAGTAAATAAACACGTGCATATTGTTTACATTGAAATATGTGGTAGGGGTAGTTAAGAAAATTAGTGTAAGTTTAAACTCTGAGAAATTCAGGTCATATAAACGTTGAAAATATGCCGCACAGCCCTATATTTTGACCTTTGAAAAAAATTGTGGTGCAAATGAACTTGCAATTCTAGTATCAGATTTTTTTTAAAACTTAATAGTAAAAGTGGTACAGTTTATGCCGTAAAGGGATTTCCTATGGGAAATTGCATTGTCAATATTTACAGAAATTCAACCTATAGGCGAGTGATATGATAGCCAAATTTACATTTTTAATGCGCCTACCTTACACATGGCTAAACTATATATCACTGTAAAGCTAAGAATGTGTACTTTCTAAATATCCCGGTCGTCAAAAGAAATTATGGTGCATCTTTTTTTAAATCGAGGTCAAAGGTCATGGATGCAATTTCAATTCACAGATACCTCCAGTTGAAAAATCGAGTCAAAACAAATGCAAAAACGAAACAATTTTATAGGAATGCTGTATTACTGTTAGGAACAAATATTTCTATCATAGTATTAATTAATTTTGGTTGATTTAAACGGTAACGCATGTTACGTAAAAGAGGAACGAAAGATGCCAAAGGGACAGTCAAACTCATAAATCCAAAACAAACTTACAACGCCATGGCTAAAAATGAAAAGACAAACAGAAAAACAATAGTACACGTCACACAACATAGAAAAATAAAGAATAAACAACACGAACCCCACCAAAAACTAGGGGTGATCTCAGTTGCTCCGGCAAGGTAAGCAGATCCTGCTCCACATGCGGCACCCGTCGTGTTGCTTATATGATTACAAATCCGGTAAAAAGTCTAATTAGGTAGGTCAAATTCATGAAAGGGAAGGGGATTGTAGTTGCGACGTAAGGAACATATCCGATATCATTTGTGAAACGGTTATTCCATAACGGTCAACCAACTCGTGATGGCGTCCGTAAAATTTACGAAGGGATGGTTTCAACTACACCATTTGGAACTCTTGGTTTAATAGCTTCCTTGTGAGCAGTAACCCTCTATCAAGAAAATCATGATAGGAAATGCAAGCACGGGAATATCGTATCAATTGGGAGATATATACCCCGTAACGTACGTAACGTTTTCTCTCGGAGTCTTTGAAAATCAACCATTAAGTCACACAAATGTATCTGTATTCGCCCTTGCATTATCTACATCATATCATTTGATTGCACGTATTCAATTTACAAACATATGGCTCAATATCTTTAATTGTTTTTCCATAGGCGGTAATGGTAACGTTTTTTCCTGTAGCTCAGTCCATATCGTAAACTTGGATAAGTATGATAGCTCCTTTCGAAGCTGTGACATTTTCACATATGTGGTTAAATTTTCGGGGTACGAAGTGAGATTACTTTTTCCGTAAAATAGCAAACCCCGAACATCCTTTTGTGATGCGGCTCCTTGTGGTAAAATATCCCCTTTTAAACACAATAAGTTCTTTGAAAATTTAATACTTTGAACACATTCAATAGCTCCATAGTTTTTACTCATTTATTCTATGTTCCTCTACTTTCCTAATCACCACAAATAATTAAGTTCAGTCATTTGTTAAAAATAGAAACATGTCCAATATCACTACACAGAGATTTTTTCTTTACACGTGACTTTTGAGTTCCTCATTTCAAGGCGCATTAGGCATATTGTCCCATATTGCAATCCATAGTTCTGATTTTTCCAAATATTTTTAAGTGATCTTCATCGGTATGACATTCTGAATAAATTTGTGTATTTTTGTCCATTTCTGAAAAAAGAATAAAGTTGTTTCAGCACTATAAGGCAATGACACTTTTATCGCTATATTTATTTATTTTGAATACAAAGTGTATGCATAATTAATTTCTTACAGTATAACTTCACTAGTCAAAAGAAGGATAAAACATCTGAATGTAACCTTAAATTACAACACACAGACCCTGTTAAAGCATTCAATAAAATTTTCTGGTGCCTAAAAGTGCATTTTGACAGAGAAATTATGCAAAAATTAAGATTTTTAAAAAAACCCACCAAAATACTTAATTATTCTAGCCAGTGGAAACCTGGTGTTTTATACTGTAGAAACCACTATAAACTACTGTAAAAGTCATTTGAATCATATAATCAGAGTGCAATGAAGTGCAAATTTTCAAAACTTGTTCTTTCACATAAGTATATTTGAGAAAAAATGTTTTTTTACATGTATTTCAGTGAAAATCTTTTATCAGTGAGATATCGGCATGAGGTTTTAAAGGAAACATTGTGACATCACACGTAATATGGCGTCATTAAATAACGACATATCAAAATAATGCTAATTATAGTTTGCAGTTTTACATGAGGAACAGTTGCCGCCAGGTTTAACTTGAAATATGGAGTAGAAAAGATCAGTAACCAAGCATTTTAATTTAATGCCAAGACCATAGCAATAGTTTTCATATCAGTATATTTTTAACATACCGACTGTAATTTGAATTGCATTAATACCATAAATAAACAATTTAGAGCTTGCCAAATAAAACAAAATGCTTACCAGTTATTCAGGACCTTTTAAAATCTGTAGTTTGTCATCTCAGGTTGAAAAGTAATGATATGTCTGGAACTGAAATAAGACAAAAAAAATACTCAGGCTGTGTTATTATTTGGTTTAAATACATAAGTATTATTGAGAGAGGAAAAATCAAATTCTTGAACGTTTTACGCAAAGACAGAAAAATGCTTCTCCCTTGTGGCTTATCAACCTTCATTTAAATCTTTTATATTAGAAGCAACGAGTGGTAGCTAACTAGCTTAATAGTTGAAAAGGTGCAGCAATATTGTTTTCAAAAGGTTTGTTGACCCTCTCCCTTATTCACTGAGAAAAGACAATATCTTGTGATTTGCTAGTGTGCATTACAAATAATAATTCATGATTTCTTTAATACATGTACATGTTTGTCTGTTTATTAACTGCATATGATATCTACTGACTGACCATGGGTCAAATTATTGGATATTAAGAGCACATGATGATGATGTATTTCACTTTACTCGTATGAAGTGTGTTATCTCCCTTGATTATCAGTTCTTCCTGTAAACCGGAGTGATAATTATATAACAAAGACTATATTGTGTCATGTTTACTTACAGATAAAACTACTATGTTAGTTCATGCCTTTTTCAATTCATAAACAAATTCCTTTCGGATCTCTCTGGGGTGTAAACAAAGTTAGAATTGTGCCTAAAAAAATTGTTCAGCCCCGTGCCTGTAATGCTTTCTAAAAGCGAAAATTTCATTGAGTATCTGCTGGTATTTATCTATAATGGTTATCTGAAATCATCTAGAATATCTAGGTATAAATAAAAAAATACTTACTATCATTTTCACTATTTCCCCGGGTGTACAAGGTGAAATCATCCATAGATTACTCTGAAAACTTCTGATTTATCTTTCTGTAAATTGGCTCAATATCTTTAATTTTTTTCCATAGGCGGTAATGGTAACGTTTTTTCCTGTAGCTATGTATGATAGCTCGGTTCGATGCTGTGACATTTTCACATATGTGGTTAAATTTTCGAGGTAAGAAGTGAGATTACTTTTTCCGTATACGGCTCTTGTGGTAAAATATCCCTTTTTTAACACAATAAGTTCTTTGAAAATTTAGCACTTTAAACACATTCAGTAGCTCCATAGTTTTTACTCATTTATTCTATGTTCCTCTACTTTCCTAATCACCACAAATAATTAAGTTCAGTCATTTGTTAAAAATAGAAACATGTCCAATATCACTACACAGAGATTTTTACTTTACACGTGACTTTTGATATCCTCATTTCAAGGCGCATTAGGGATGTGTCCCATATATCTGCCAATTTGATATAAATAATCCGAAACAAAATATTTGAAGCAAGGGGGAAATATAACATATGACGTGTTTTTAAAGTCCCATGATGAGCTGAACAATAAAATTGAGGAAGCATATGGTCTCCTGTTAGTTTGAAAGCCTGCCAACCGCTTCAAGATCATACAACCATAGGGCAGACTTTTTTTTATTATTGTAGTTGATGTTGAGTCTTGATCATACCGCAATTTCATTTACATCACTAAATCATATATGATAATAGTACTAACTTACATTACTAAAAGAAGTAAAGTGCTTCTAGTATATTTATATCAACAAATTGGCTAATTTAATATAAAAAATCCCAAGGAAAATATGATCACTCATTGTACGTCAAACTGTGTTTGATTTTACTTTAGTCGGCTGTCTTGTATCTTGAGATATCTAATTAATCAGACTAACTTGACAAATTAGTTGTACTTTTTTAAAATTCCGCTAGTGATGACGTTCGGCTATTTTGGAACTAAGTATTACTTTTTTATATTATGTTTCACCAATTAAAATTGGAGGACAAGGATATCCTAATATTGAACCTTTTATTTGGCTTTCTTTTGTTAAAATCCCGTTAGCGTATAACCTGAATGATCGAAACGTCGGACCAATGGGATGTTGGACCATTTAGGTGTCGCATTATTGCGATATCGTAATATTATAGCTTAATTTTGACATATCATCTCATCATTCTTGTCGGTCAACATATCCGTTCAAAGACAACGTCCCTGGCATTGGCATATATCAGTACAGCAGAGGTATTGTTCAAAGCGGACACAAGATCTACTATACACAGATTAAATTAAAAATTGGGAATGGACATGAGGGATTTGTCAAAGAGACACCAACCTGTTCAAAAAGCAGGCAACGGCCGAAAATTACCTATGGGTCATCAATGCAGTAAGAAACTCCCAAACCAGGAGGCGTTCTTCAGCTAGCCACTAAACAAAAAACTACTAGTTTGAAATGTTAATGGACGTCATACTTTCCTTCGAAATATACTCAAGAAATTAACATAAAAAATCATACAAAACTAAAAAAGGACAGAGGCTCCTGGCTTGGGATAGGCGCAAAATTGCGGCGGGGTTAAACATGTTTTTGGAAATCTCAACCCTCCCCTATACCTATACCAATGCGTGAACAAATCAAATCTTGTAGAAAGTTGGATGACATCATACCGGACCGGTGCATTTGTAATGATTACTAGTAACCTAAATGAGGAGCAAAAACAAATATTTACAGATAATATACGTTCTACTATAGCAATACATCTAAAAACTTTGTCAATAGGAATATTGTACGTTTTATTAACTGACACAGATGAGCTATCATCAAAAAGACAATACAGAAATATTTTTTAAAGCAGTTGGCATAATTTCAATTGAATAATCCAGTGATATTTTTTTAGATAATAGATATTCATCTGATTGGATTAAAACTTTACCCTATATCTGCTTCCGTAAAATACTAGTAGCTGCATAAAGTGCTTGCAACCAGTTTCGCAGTCACTGCTCAGATCTTTAAAATTGACAGACTGTATATCACAGTCATTTTAAACGGGCAATATTCCGTCATTACGGCATAAGACAAAACTATAGAGCTACTGTATACAATATTGGATGTACCTTTGCCTTGTTGAGGCTGTATACATGTAACTATAAATTGACGATATATTTTTTAGTTTTTGTTGAAGCTGATAATATGTTGTGTAGTTTTCTCGGCGGCGATCCTCAGGCAGAAATTAAGCCCGGTTAACTGATCAAGTAAATAAAGTTGTTAACCATAATGCTCCTTTGTATACAGGCACGTGTCGTCATCTTTATTTGTCGAAATGTTAGTAAAAGCTGTTGTATGCTCAGAATTAAATAGCTCTTTACTTTCTGATTTCAAATTTTGTAGCAAATATTAAGCGATGCAAGCTCCATGGTATAAAGATTTAATAATAAAATTACCATGAGCTATTTTGTAAGTCAGATCATTGTAGGAGATATATGTAGTAACGCTCAATACAGCTTGAGTTTGCTCCTGAGATGATACCTTATGAAGTTGTGTAACTTGCTTAAAGGCTTTATACATTTGCAAAATATACAAACAAAAAAGTCAGAATGAGATGTAGATCTACTGCCCTCGTTGATATATGAGAAGAGACTGGTCTGTAGAATTGGTACATGTAGTACAAAGTCTTTTTACAGACAGATAGGTTGTGATTACTTTTTAAATATTTAAAGCAACTCTTATGATATGTTGTATTTTCAAATGGGATGTTTTGATTTTTTTCATATTCATCGACCAGTATTCTGAAACTTCATGTTTTCGTTTTCCCACTGCGGCAAAACAACTGTATCTTCATTTTTAAAAGTGTTTAACTGAATAATTTCTATGTAGTAAATACATGACAGACTATGCATCTGTGTCAATCAATGGAGAGTTTTTGCTTTTTAGCATAGGAAGGGTTTCATTGTGAACTGGACTGTGAAAATTTGACACGACTAGGAAGATTTTCTACAATTTTCCAATACGATTCCTTACTGTAAATTCAGAAATTATTGCGTGCATTTATTATTGCGATTTGGTCATTTTACACTTGAATGCGATTTTAATTTTTACGATTTTGAGAAAAAGTCATGCTTAATTCAGTTAAAACATTACAAAATGCGAGTTTTAATTATTGCGTTTACAACTCAGTCGCATTATTCGCAATAATAAAAACCTCGCAATAATTTCTGAATTTACAGTATTTAGAAAGGGTTGAATTCTACAAAACTCAAAAACTTTGTTTTACTTTGATTTGATCTTAATTTCGGACGATTTTATATATATTTAAGCTACACTGAAGTTAAAGATAGAAATAAAACCGTTTAAATATGATTTATCGTACTCTAATAGCACTATTTAGTACACGGAAATCGACTAATATATTCAGTAAAAAAACGGTAACGAAATAGATAAGGGACTCCGGAAACAATAGTGATTTTACCCAAAATCATAAAATTACAGAAATTCGTGATTTTAAGAAATGTTGAGATAAAGTCTTGATCTTGAATGATAAAAATGATAACTGATAAGTAATTTGGTGTGTTCTAAAACGGATAGAGTTCAAAAACATTTGATAAAAAAATTAATTGTAGATCCGAAAAGGTCAGGCGGACTTACAGTTGTAAATATTGTTCTTCAATATTTAGGAAAATATGTCGTTATTTTATAATTTTCAACAAATTTCTGAAATAAACGTCAATTTAATAAAAACTGCACCGTACGATTCCTTAACTAGACGTCTTTTTCAAATATTACACTCATTTAACACCGCTGTTTGAAAGAAAAAATCGATCGAGAGAATATAAATCCAGGTTAGAAACAAAAAGTGTGGTAAACACATAAACTATAGGAGGAAAACAACAAAACAACAGAAACACAGAATTACAACCCCCCCCCTCCCCCCCCCAAAAAAAAACCCAAGGCAACACACACAGAAACGAACTACAAAATAACAACTGCCATTTTCTTGACTTGGTACAGGACATTTAAATAACAAATGATGGGTTGAACAACAATAAAAATTAACACATTTGAATACATATTGAAACTTGAATAAAAATATAGAGATCATATTTTTTTCTTAAAAATGAACTAACAGTTTCCCTTGTGTTAAATGTTATGTATAGAATAGAAATGTTCTGCTATCAATTTGTTATCAGTAATTGGTAACTCACCTGTAATTGTTGTTTGTGCTGTAGTTAGGTCTGAAAAAATAAACAAAATGGAATTTCCCTTGCGTTACATGTAATGTACAGAATGGAAATGTTCTTGAAAATGCCTGTTCCAAGTCAGGAATATGACAGTTCTTGTCCATTCGTTTTTCATGCGTTTTGTTATTTGATTTTGCCATGTGATTATGGACTTTCCTAATTGATTTTCCTCTGAGTTCAGTATTTTTCTGATTTTTACTTTCTGCTATCAATTTTTAATGAGTTATTGGTAACTCACCTGTAATTGTTGTTTGTGCTGTAGTTAGGTCTGAAAAAATAATTAAAATGGAATTTCCCTTGTGTTACATGTAATGTACAGGATAGAAATGTTCTGCTATCAATTTTTAATCAGTTGTTAGTAACTCAACTGTAATTGTTGTTTGTGCTGTAGTTAGGTCTGAAAAAATAAACAAAATGGAATTTCCCTTGTGTTACATGTAATGTATAGAATAGAAATGTTCTGCTATCAATTTGTAATCAGTAATTGGTAACTCACCTGTAATTGTTGTTAGTGCTGTAATTAGGTCTGAAAAAATAAACAAAATGGAATTTCCCTTGTGTTACAGGTAATGTATAAAATAGAAATGTTCTGCTATCAATTTGTAATCAGTTATTGGTAACTCACCTGTAATTGTTGTTTGTGATGTAGTTAGGTGTGAAAATATAAACAAAATGGAAATTCCCTTGTGTTACATGTAATGTATAGAATAGAAGTGTTCTGCTATCAATTTGTAATCAGTTATTGGTAACTCACCTGTAATTGTTGTTTGTGTTGTAGTTAGGTCTGAAAAAATAAACAAAATGGAATTTCCCTTGTGTTACATGTAATGTATAGAATAGAAATGTTCTGCTATCAATTTGTAATCAGTTATTGGTAACTCACCTGTAATTGTTGTTTGTGATGTAGTCAGGTGTGAAAATATAAACAAAATGGAATTTCCCTTGTGTTACATGTAATGTATAGAATAGAAATGTTCTGCTATCAATTTGTAATCAGTTATTGGTAACTCACCTGTAATTGTTGTTTGTGCTGTAGTAAGGTCTGAAAAAATAATTAAAATGGAATTTCCCTTGTGTTACATGTAATGTATAGAATAGAAATGTTCTGCTATCAATTTGTAATCAGTTATTGGTAACTCATCTGTAATTGTTGTTTGTGATGTAGTTAGGTGTGAAAATATAAACAAAATGGAATTTCCCTTGTGTTACATGTAATGTATAGAATAGAAATGTTCTGCTGTCAATTTGTAATCATTTATTGGTAACTCACCTGTAATTGTTGTTTGTGCTGTAGTTTGGTCTGAAAAAATAAACAAAATGGAATTTCCCTTGTGTTACATGTAATGAATAGAATAGAAATGTTCTGCTATCAATTTGTAATCAGTTATTGGTAACTCACCTGTAATTGTTGTTTGTGATGTAGTTAGGTGTGAAAATATAAACAAAATGGAGTTAGTTTTAATGCAGTTTATATATCAGCGGAGACCTATCTTATAATTGAGTATTATATCTAACATTTTGATAAAATAAAGATTGGGGTTGAACACCAATAAAAGTAACATATTTTGAATGCATATTGAAAATTGGATTAAAATATAGGTATCCCAATTTGTATTAAAATCAAACCAACAGTTTTCCTTGTGTCTCTTTTTAAAATTCGGAATAGAACAATTTCAATCAGTTATTGGTTACTTACCTTTATCGGTTGTTGGTTGTGTAGTTGATGTAGTTGGGACTGAAAATTAAAAAAAAAACGGAGTTATTTCTATTTGAGTTTAAATATCTGAGGAGACCTATCTGTTTTGTCAGTATAATAATCCTGGTACTTTTGATAACTATTTACACCACTGGGTCGATGCCACTGCTGGTGGACGTTTCGTCCCCGAGGGTATCACCAGCCCAGTAGTCAGCACTTCGGTGTTGACATGAATATCAATTATATGGTCATTTTTATAAATTTTCTGTTTACAAAACTTTGAATTTTTCGAAATACTAAGGATTTTCTTACCCCAGGATTAGATTACCTTAGCCGTATTTGGCACAACTTTTTGGAATTTTGGATCCTCAATGCTCTTCAACTTTGTATTTATTTGGCTTTTTAACTATTTTGATCTGAGCGTCACTGATGAGTCTTATGTAGACGAAACGCGCGTCTGGCGTATAAAATTATAATCCTGGTACTTTTGATAACTATTTACACCACTGGGTCGATGCCACTGCTGGTGGACGTTTCGTCCCCGAGGGTATCACCAGCCCAGTAGTCAGCACTTCGGTGTTGACATGAATATCAATTATATGGTCATTTTTATAAATTTTCTGTTTACAAAACTTTGAATTTTTCGAAATACTAAGGATTTTCTTACCCCAGGAGTAGATTACCTTAGCCGTATTTGGCACAACTTTTTGGAATTTTGGATCCTCAATGCTCTTCAACTTTGTATTTATTTGGCTTTTTAACTATTTTGATCTGAGCGTCACTGATGAGTCTTATGTAGACGAAACGCGCGTCTGGCGTATAAAATTATAATCCTGGTACTTTTGATAACTAATTATACCTAAATATAATTAACACAAATCTTTACCCTCAAAGGCATATGGTTACGTTAACATTATTTGACGTAGAATCGCGTTAAGGTATGAACAGATTATAATCTATAGTTCTTTTAGACATATCCTCTGTAGAAGTTTAATTTGTTTTTCTTGCTGCTTGTCTGTATGCTTATTGTACATTGCTTCTAAACACAAAAAGTCATATAGACGAGACACATAAGCAAATTGAAGTGAAAGGTAAAAATAAGATATTTTAAAAACAATAATAACACAATAACGGGATTCATAAATATATACTCAACTCAAACTTGCGCAACAACCTTTTTGATAACCAGGGGCTTGCAGTGAAAGCTGCAAAATATATTACACTTGCCAATACTTAACCGTTTTATATCTTTTTATATACATGTATATTTATTGAGCTTCAATTGCTGATTGGGCTAAATAATCAATCGACTATTGCACTAGCCTGTCAACAAGGAGTTTGTGAGTTGAAATTCCACGCGTTCTGTAATGTTTTAATTGTGGACTAATACAGGTTTGTAGATAACCGCTCTTTTTTTAAAGATTTGTTTTTAATGTTGTTTTTTTTTTCATTGAAAAAGGAGAAACACAAATTGCATTTTAAAACAAAGACCTCTACTGGGTCATCACATATAACAGCTTAAAATCTGAACTGTTGGTAAAACCGTAAGGCAGTCGTTTAATTGTCATTTAATTTTTCCAACAACTCATATGAGGAATGCACACTGGAATGATACCGTCCCCGTAACTACGTGGATCTCATAGTTTGTTTGCATGTATCACCTTCCATGTCAATTGAAGTTGAGCCCTTTGATACCTGTGAAGCTAGTAACATGGAATTTTACAATCTAATTACACCTTATATAAGAAAGTCATATTTTGATTGGTTTTATAGCCAGTGTATCCTTCGCATATTCTTATATGTTTTCCTCAATTCAAACGAATTTGCATAATTTTCAATACTGCCGGTGAATTTGCCTCAAATAACATAGTATTTTGGATTCTTCTTTGTTATCCTACGAGCATCTTCCCGCCGAATCTTTTCGGATATGACAAAACGAGCTAACAATAACTACATGTATATTCCCGAGGTTTTGTGATGATATCCTCTTATCCTCAAAAATATGCATAAACATGTTAATGAATTACAGCTTTTAAGTTTAAAACATTTATCTTCACCTGTACAGAAAGCTTCTATCGAAATATGTTCGATGAAATTGAACAGATATCTCATTCTATAGAGGGGTATTTGCGAAATATATCAGTCTTAGGACCGAATTTCCGTCACCTGGCGGCTCGGGAAATTTTACAATTTCTAAACGGGTATGTAACGCAAAAACCCCTCCATAACATGATATATTAGTTCTAATTACACCTTATGTAAAGAATCCGGGGTTTTGAATGGTTGATAGCAAGTGTATTTTTCACCAATTTACTGTTATCAAATGAAGATCGTTCATTTAAACGCCGCCAGGGTATTTGCTAAAAAGATATGCCTTTTTTACCTTCTCTGCCGAGGTATTTACCAAAAATACTCTATCCGACTGGACGCTTTTAACGTCACGATCATCAATGCGTTTAAGTACATTAACATTCGGTGTAATTAAACAGATGTATCATGTTCATGAGGGGGATTTGCGAAAAATACCTTGAGAATGAATGTTCCTCGCCTTCTGGCTTCTTCGCAAATACCCCTCCTTAACATGATATATCTGTTCAATATTCCAGCATGTCTGACCATACTTGATGTAACAAGAGAAGTATTCAAGGAATCTGAATTGACTTTAAAATCAATATCTAGAGAATATCATTTAAAATGTGCATTCTAAAGACCACACGAAATCAGCTGCATCTAATTAGTTTCTGACTCAGATATCCAGTTTAAAAATTCGTATGTGGTATCGTTGATAATATCTTACAAAATGTTGGTTTTTGTGTTGTAATCCACCGGATTGTAGTAGCCGCTGAAAAACACTCTCTCGTATAGGGTTAAAGTTCACATTTGAAAGACACATGATTAAAACAAAAACTAAAATACTTAAGAGATAACTGTATTGTATTTGAAGCTTTGCGGACGTCCATCGGTAGTTTTACTGTCGCAAATTTAGTTTACCTGGCGACGCGGAGCGCAGACAGGTAAACGGGTATTTGCGACAGTAAAACTACCGATGGACGTCCGCAAAGCTTCCAATACAATACAGTTATCTCTATTCTAATGTAAAACAAGTTCATAATTAAATTTCAATCATTATTTTAGTGTAAAATCTTCATTAAAGAAAATTCCGCGAAAAGATGTTATCTTCTTTTGTCCCTACACTAGGTGACGTCATAGGTATGCTTCCGGCGTCAAACATAAACACCGGGCGTTTTCTGGCTTCTGCGCCGCTTCAAAATGTAATAAAAATTGATAAAAAGAAGATTTTAAGGCGCAACAAGTGAGTGTTTTGTTTATTATTGTATAAATAACATGTCAATACATTCCGAATTTCAAAATGTCGGCTTCCTTAGTTACAGACAAGGAGATAGAGAATTTTAGGCTTGCTGTAATCCAATCAGAAAAATTGTTACAAAATAGTTGCATTAGAATTGTTTTTGTACCGTCTTTTGCCACTCTTGAATAATTTGAACAAAAAAAATATGATTTAAGTCAATGAGACATTAATCCGTTGACATTTTCATTTTTATTTAACACGGGACTTTTTTACTAAACAAAACGCGTTCAATGTTACTTGTATTTTTATGAAATATACAAAAGAAATATTAATGACATTAAGCTTGAAAACACTGGCAAAGTAGATAAAGGTGAAGATTTTCATGTCATAAGAAAATTCGAATAAAAAAAAATGTTTTAAATACACAAATGACTCAATATTTACTAAAACAAAAATAAGTGTATTAGAATCTTTTTGTACAGACAAATTATTTATCTTATCAAAATCATGAGAAATTTTCTTCTTTTAAATTATTTCTCTACTCTGTACTTCGCCGATTTTTTTCCATATACAATTACCTTCATTTCGAGACGTCTCGATTGAATTTCGACCACCGAAAATTGCAAGTGGGTTGGAAAAACGAAAAAATACAAACAAACGTGCACAAACATGTAAGTAGCAATAATTCATTCCAGATTAACAAATACTTAAACAACTGTTTATATAGCTAAGTTTAATCAACAAATGAGAACGCATGGAAAATGTAAAAAAAGAACATCACGCTTTCAACTCTCTTATTTCTTATATGATCCACGATTCTGTGTTTATTGTTTATCAATGTCACGATCCGGTAAACGTCGGCACACATGTATATGTAATGCGAGGTTTCATTATTACGAATAATCTGCTTGTGATAGGCCTGTAATAAAAAAAACTCTTATCCGAAATATAATAGTGAGAGATATAAGCAAGCAAAATCGAGGTAATTGTGCAAATGATGATACAAGCATGAAAATTACCACAAGCATCATTATTATATACTTTTAAAGAATTAACTGCTGGCCATTAAAAAAAATTGATATTTCAAGATGGCCACGGCCATTTTCTAAAATGGCTATTTTCTTTAATTTGAACATACTGATTTTTCTGGAAAACTTTTCTTTGAACTTCTTTTTAGTAAAAAACAATCACCAGGTTCGGTAGATACATTCTTTACATCACATATTTATTAAAAATGAATATTTGACATTTCTAGTATTTGCGCATGCGCTAAAGTGTCACAAAATTCTTTCAAAAACATTTGAACTATTTACTATATATTTAGTGTTTTGGCATTTCTAATAATATTATGAATTGGTTTAATAACATTTTTCAAGGTTATAATACACATGTGTTTAACACTTTTGCGTATGTGCAAAATATGTATAGACATCAAGAGAGATCTGTATGTGTTCCAGACCTACTATCGTAGGTGGGGCATAATGAACAAACGAACAATTGAAATTCGGTATTTGTTTAATTGTATATCTGAATCCTATTTTGATTCGCTCGCCCAAGGTGACACAATTCAAGTAACGTATTATTTTTTAGCATTTTCATGTATGCAGTTCAGTCATGTTGTTTTGCATTTGCATTTTTTGGTAAAGTTGCTAAATATTCTAAAACACTTTATGTTGACTTCCGATACTTTCAAATCATAATGCAATTAATGTATTACTGATCGCCATGCTTAATACAAGAGATTAACATATTTAATTAGCGTGAATTAAAAAAGAGTTAAAATATAAAGTTTTTGTTTCAATTACAATTGAACTTTTCAAGTTATATTAATTTGATAGTTAAGGTATGTTGATCTGTTATATGCATTTGTATCTAATAAACTTGACCAACTTTTTAATATTTTGAAAAAGTACGCATACGGTCCAGACCGTACGCGTACGGTCCAAATACTCATACGGTCTGGAACATATGCACTTCCAGGCAATTATCAGGTATTCGATGATTAAGGCGAAAATATGGTTAATCCCGGAAAAAACATCAATTGTAACTGCAGATAACCCACTTTTTGAAATTCAGTGGGAATGGCCTGATTTGTACGGGAAAGATAAGTGTATCGTCATGTTTGGTGAATTGTACATTGAAATGACTTGTTATAAATCTCTAGGATATATATTTCGTGAAAGGGAATGGACATGTTGTCTTACTGAAACCAATATTGCAACACCGAGAACGGCAGCTTCTTTTTATGAAGTTCAAATGTATCTAGAGCTAGACAGGCCCATAAGACAACCGCATGTAGTTTGCTTGAATTGTTAATTTCAGATTATGAAAGCTAGACTAAGAATATATAATTATGTCATGACTCTGTGGCGCTCACTGACTGTAAGGAAATAGAGTCATCTCGACCACAGTTTAATTCCTGGCGTTCAATTATTAATTAAGAACTTCCCTTGTTTTTTTGGTAATATGCTAATTTCATCAGTGAGATTTCGTATTTTTCAAACAGTCCATATAAGGTATGATACTGCAGACTTGGGGTAATTGTAATTGTTTTCATTATTCAGCTGTAATTGATTACAATTTTTCAAGTAATCATTGTAATCATTAATCAGTCAAAAATCTGATTACATGTAATTTAATTTAATCAATTACTTTCCAAAATGCCCTGTAATCCTGATTTCATTTTGATTACATTTTGATTACAATGAAAAAAATCTTGAACTGTGTTTATGGTCAATAAATGAACCTTTTTGTTATTCTTATTTATTAGATATTAAACAAGTTAAGATAGTTTGGTGTTTATCAAGCATGTTAATTGATTTGTATACTTCAGTAAAAAAAATAAACTGTTATAATATTAAATTATAATCATAAGAAGGCCTTAGTAAAATATAGTGTACATATATTCACAATTTAAAGATGTACATGAATATATTTAATACAAACTGTTATATTTAAGCAATATATTATTTTTTTCTTTATCCCTGAATTATAATCTTTTGTTAATAATGTGATTATTGTAAACTTTGCATTGAGAGGTAGGAAACCAATTAAGATTTGTTTATATTGCAATTTCCAATTGAGTCTAGCTGTAGGACAATATATATGATAAAAAGTTATGACATGTGAAAATTTACCTAATTAGAACAAACTAAATTAAAGGTTGGACAATTATCTTTTTTAGCTAAGCAAATTTTTTTTTGTATGTACTTGGACTGAACATGTAAAATCGTCTACTTATAGTTCTTGTATTTTGTTTACATTTTTTAAAACAATTCTATTAAATTTTTACATACTTCTTATCTGGTTACTTTATTTCATTCATATTTTAAATTCCAAAAACTGCACCTTGAAATAGATATAAAGTCTGGAAGAGGTCAGAAGACAAACAGCAAACTCTTTATAAAGCCATATTCAATTGAAGTCAAAATAATTCAGAGATCAATGATGGGTGACACAATGTTCATGTTTGTCTGTAGTGAACTTTTGTGGCTAATTAAATAAACGAAGTTTGAAGTTATAATTTTAAAATATACAAAACAAAATCCTTTCTAAAAAGAAATATAGTCATTTGATAGTTATATTAAACGTTAATTGATTCACATCATTTTAAATGTTTTTTTTTGTTTTTGTAATTCATTGTAATCAGATGTAATAGTGATTAATTTGCCAATGCAACCATTAATTTAATCAGGAACTTCCACAAATGATGTAATCATTAATTTAATTTAATCGTACAAATGACAAAGTAATTGTAATTTAATCAATTACATTGAAAGTAATCGGACCCATCTCTGCATGATAGCATATTGTTTTAGGTCTTGATCGTGTGAATTATTCTCGATCGTTACCGACCAGTATCCGAGATATGACTTCCCTACCCGAACATCAGCAACAGGTGGCGATGGAATTTGAAAATGATAATTTCACTGTACGTAAGACCAGCAAATTTCTTTCTTATTACACAATTGATCAGACACAAAAAACAGAATAATACAATCGTGAAGGGCGATGTTGGTGCCATAGGATTAACCAAAGATCACTTTAAGAACAAATGGATGGTAGCTGGACCAGGAGTCAGTATATTAGAATATATGAATTTGAAATATCTAGTGGTTTGGGTCAGTCTACAACAGACGAACGACATAATTAAGACTCTACGAAAACACAAAAATATTTCTTTAAACAGCTTTTAAAGATTTGTAAAGTGATGGACGAGTCTTAAAATTGATTTCTAGAAGTGTTTATTCGGAAAAAGGTAAGATATGTAAATAAATACGAATATCCTTTGAAGTAAAAGCAAAACGTCTTTGTCAAAAAGAAAGCTAGAGAACCTTGAAAGTGATTGCGATATCTTTTCTAGACTTTTCATTTCTTATCACAGTAGACAGTTTTACTTGGCATATTTCTTTATCCATAAAAACTCAACTGCTCCTCCGTCTTTTTCTGAGGATGTCACTAAAAAAAGTTGTATTTAATCGCTGCAAATGGGTTTACTTGAAACATTCTCCGATTTTCTGATCCAAATTCGGACGCTTTTATCGTTGGTGGGGTAGCAACGATTATTTCCAGGTCACAACTGTGGGCGAACATATTTGCCGATTATACTAATGATGTCATACTGCCTTATATAAAATCTTGCATCGATAAATATTGAAAAGTAGACATCATATTTGATGTTTACTAAATGTTATCTCTGTGAAGATGACAAAGAAACGAAATTGTTCAAGTTTCTTGCTGAAAAATTGCTTCTAGGAAGACTAATACAAATATGTATGTTACTCATGGTAAACATATTCTTTGCAATTTCAATAAAGATACTTCCTATCTATCCTCTTGTAATCATGAAGAAACAGATACACGAATGTTTGTCCATGTTCGGCATGATTAGGAAAATTGTTGTAAAATGTAATTTTAGGTAGTACTGACACAGATGTAAAAAAGGAACGAAATAGTATCAATAATTGCAGCAATCGGAAAATTAGGTAGAACAAATTGTAGAACAATTCCGCCTACAAGAGGTTCTTATCCAGAGCACATCAAAAGAGAGGTATATCAAGGAGGAGTTGTTTGGGCTCAGCCTGATTCATGTATTCGACAGGTACACATACCAAGTAATAAACATTGGGATTGGATTAAAAGAAAGAATCAATGACATTTGGAAACCAAAATGGACTTCTTTGACTGCCGTTGCATCCTCGTTTTAGGAAGCGAAAATCCAGCTGTGTTGGTAACTGTAGAAGCTGCCGTTCCGACCTTCCTTGTACGGGTTGTTGTATAGGCAACTATCAGATAATTACAAAATAAGCAACCTGTCTTTCTAACCAAACTAGGCATTTAAACTTAACAAAGAGTGTAATCAATTGTTAAGTTTATGGAAATTATACAAATATTTTCTACGTATTTGTCGCCATTTGTTTTTACCAGACGCCACTTTTTTTCAATTATGTGTTGTTTTGTCGTACTTAGGTACTGCTTGTAACGTGTTATCATAACTTATATTGGATTATACCTATAACACATCTTTCCAGGATTAGCATCCCCTGTGAAGTTGCTTGAAAGTATGAAAATTGAAATTTTTGCCTTTATTGTCGGCATTTTGAAACCGGAAGTCACCTTTAGTTTCATTAATGTGTTGTCTAGTCGTAATTTAGGAACTGTTATTGACTTTTTTTTTATCAAATCTAACATTGGATTTTACATATAACATATCTTTCAAAGGTTTGACAAAGTATTGCCAATTTGTAATGACGCCATTTCCGAAATGTGTGGTGTCCATTGTATATGAACATCAGGATAGCATTATACACTCCAATTAAGAACTTTATAATGAGTATTATATCTGAATCAACATGGGCAACTCACTTCAGTAACTGCGAGGCAATATGTACACTTATAGTAGACTGTCAAAGCTTCGCAAATCTGAACATTATACGGAATAACCCAGAAATACTTGGAAAGATTGAAAATATGTCCAGAATATACTGCTATGACATTCACAAAAAGAGACTATCAGCCGAGATATAACACTTCCATAGGTATCACAGCTCCCCAGAAAGACACTATTGACAATATTTACCACCATGTGTCTATATCTGATATATATATCATAAATAGTAAAATAGTTGCCGTTAAAATACTTTAGTGTGATGTTTATGCATATCTATTTAGAACTTTAATATCTGCTTGCTTAACTATAATATACACCATATATACAAGCCTGAACGTGTGTACTGCAAGACTTTAAAAATTGAGTACAATGTAGAACTAACTCTTATAACGCAAAAATATATCATTGCTTATTAACAGAGGTATCAACATTAGATAGCAAATAACCATCTGTAGCATCTTCTAAATGCATAGTATTTTGGCTTGCTCTACTTGGCTCCCATATGAATGAAGACCTTTTAATTCATTAACTCTATCCAATGAATTCAACAGCCAAAATAGTTAATTGATCTTATTTAACTAAACATTGCTTTTATCGCCGTATCTACATCCTGGATAATGAATGGGTAATCCGTGTATATAATATGTACATTTCTGTAAATAAATTGTATGCATGTGCAACGTTCTGGTGGAGGATTTCATTACAATTTGGAATAACTTGTGAATATGTTAACATTTTTAAAAACTAATCCGTTAAGGGAACACAGCTAGCTGTGTGTGCTCCAACGCTGGAGGGATTTACATAAAGAAGAAGAAGGTGGACATTTTGAAAAAATGATTTTTTTTCTGGCCAGCAGCGGATTTGTTTTAAGTATCATTTAGTCAACCTTTATACCAAATTTCATGCTTGTATCACGATTTACACAATTATGTCCATAATATCTCCCACTATAAAGCCCATATTTGCATTCATCCTTTTATTTAATCAAACCATAAATCAATGTGAGACAGTTTTTTCCAGCTTTTGATGTAGCCGATAGCTGAATTTTTGTCAGATTTAGGACTTCTCTCTTTTTGAATTTTCGGTATATTTGCATTGTTAACACGTTTTTATGAGATAATTATTATCTAATATCACATACCTGATATACATTGTCCTTGCACGGATACTGAAATCTGTAAACTAAAACAATTTTTTTTTATAATGGTTTATCGATGCTAAAAAAAAGTAAATACTTAAAACAAATCTTTTCGAATGGAATTAAGCCATACCTATATCGTTATTCTTAAAAATTTGATAAAGTTTCAGGTATAAGAAGAATCATTAAACTATACCCGTTACAAGAGTTCACGTTGTCATTCAGAAAACGAACTGAAAAACAAATGGGTAAAACTTGTATTTTGAAGTTTTGTAACATTTTGTTCCGGTTTTTCCGGTTTTAATTGTCATTATTATGAACAGTTTAAGTACAACAATAAAATATACAGAGCTTGTTTAATAGGCGATGTGAGTATATTAAGTTTATGATTACCGTGTGTTGTGTTGTCCAGTCAAAGTTCTCTCTAATTTCCGAGTCTGGCAAACATCTGCTACATTTATGGCGGTTTTCAAAGTTGTAAGGATCTTTTTAACATGAAAAAACCCACTGACATCATGCACTGTGATACTCACATAAAAATTAGGCTGAAAAAGAACACAAAAATTCAAGAATCGAAATATTTAACAGAGTTGAAAAAGACATAGGTGTATATATTTATTGAAAAGACATAGTCATGATTTTTCCACAATGTGCTTAAAACAATTTTAAACATAAGGCTGACAATGCAACTAAACATTTATATTAGTTATAAATAATCTCATTTTATTAACTAAACATCTAATTGATCCAAAACGATCTCCATAATTTCCTACTGGTTTTACTATTATATACACTAGAACACACCCGCGAAATCGCGGGCATTCAGAGCGTATTTGAAAGGATGTAAAGTGTTGTAGGAAGAATTTTGTAAAAGATTTAATGACTTGAGAATTTCAGGAAAAGTATCAAAAGTCATAGGTACTTGGGGACAGGAAAATGTTTGTTTTAACCCTCCTCCTTTATTTCCAAAATGTTTTCTATTAATTTCATTATGAACATACATTTAGTGTACATGTATTATGAACATTCCAGTCAGGAGCCTGTAATTCAGTGGTTCAGTGATATTTGTTTTTCGTTCATTTTTTGTGCATAAATAAGGCTGTTAGTTTTCTCATTGGAATTGTTTTACATTGTCATTTCGGAGCCTTTTATATCAGACTATGCAGTATCGGCTTTTGCTTATTGTTGAAGGCCGTAAGGTGACTTTTAAATGTTAATTTCGGTGTCATTTTTGGTCTCTTGTGGAGAGCTGTCTCATTGGCGTTCATACCACATCTTCTTTTTTTTGTAAAACATTTAGTGACTTGAGAATTTCAGAAAAGGTATCAAAAGTCATAGGTAATTTGAGACAGGATAATTGTTTTTCTAGCCCGGCTCCTCCTTTTTCCACAAAAAAATCCTTTTTTGGTTTGTTTGTTCTCTATTAATTTTAATGACACATGAATAATTTTAGCGCTTATCTGTATATTATGAACATTTATGAAAGGAGGGTCGGGGAAGAGGTGGATTCAGCCCCCCCCCCCCCTTTTCTGGAAAATAATTGGTTGCTTATAAAGGGAATCACTGAAGCATGACCGGAGCGGGCCCCTCTTAGGCAGTCAACGGGCCCCTGTGTATGAAAATTTCTGAATCCGCCACCGCGGAGGGGCCCTAATCCCAATATCCCGGGCTTAAAAACGTGAAATCCCGAGGTTCTGAATTTATTATATAAATTAAATATCTCGACATCTCGAAATTCGAAAAAAGAATTCCCGGATCCCGAAATGGTAAATCCTGAAATTTCGATCTTAAAAACACCCGTTCCAGACGTCCCGAAAGTGAATTTTCTTTTTACAGTCGATTCTCAGTTTAATAATTGATATATTATTCAGACCCTCTCTATTTAATAAACCCTGTGACTGCCGTGGATAGTAAACTTGAAAATGATATCAGAAAGAAAATACACTTTATTCGTAGTATATGTATTTGTTTCAAAGTAAAAAGAAAAACGCAAACCGGAGGTCTAATCTGACTTAAATTTCGTCCAATGACGGATATAAGACAGAAAATACACTGTATTCGTAGTATTAATGTATGTTCAAAGTATACAGAAAAACGCAAACCGGAAGTCTAATCTGACTTAAAATTTCGCTCAATGACGAAAACATATCCGGACGTCTTTTTTCTCCTTTTTCACCCAAAATAACTCAATCGGAATAATCATATGAATGGATGACAAATGCGATTATGCACTGTACCCATAGGACACAGAGGCATGATGATTAATTTATTGTGGAAAGAAGAGAAGCGACACTCGTTTAATAGTATAGATTTTCATGAATAGCGTCTATGCCCGTATTCGTTTTCATATCTTTAATGTCATTGTATAGAACAGTGAAAGTGAAAGTACATATATTTATGGAAATGCATTCCGGATTCGCATTCATCTTTTTTCTTTTTATGTAGGACAGTATTTCTCAATGGATCATTTTCTTATTAATTCTCATTAGTTCCGTTGCGTTATCGAAACGCTGATAGAATGACAAAATAGGAAAAAAGATGATTTGATCCGGTGCATAAATTAATATGTTCGCTAAGTTGATATTTTTCTTGGACTTGAATTTTGTAAGTGTAAGTCCCTGCTCCACATGTAGCACCCGTCGTGTTGCTCATGATAGTTCAAAGCAGGTAACAAGGGTTACTTGGATATGCTTTTCCTTCCTGACCACCAAAGGTCTGATATTCTTTAGTGTGCATAAATTTTTTTGTTGGGGCTTTTGTTGCTAAATATTTTTTTTTTTATCAGGTTTATGTCATGAAAAAGGCGACCTTTCCTGATGACGTCAAATGAAAAGAACATCTTTTTACATCGGACTCGGACTTCTCTTGAATCGAATTTCAATGTCCGCATTGGTACTTCTCTACATTGGCTAGAGGTATAGGGGAGGGTTGAGATCTCATAAACATGTTTAACCCCACCGCAATTTTGCGCCTGTCCCAAGTCAGGAGCCTCCGGCCTTTGTTAGCCTTGTATGATTTTTAATTTTAGTTTATTGTGTATAATTCGGAGTTTAGTATGACGTCCATTAACACTGTACTAGTATACATAATTTTAGGGGCCAGCTGAAGGACACCTATGGGTGTGGGAATTCTCGCTACATTGCAGACACATTGTTTGCCTTCGGCTGTTGTCTGCTCTATGGTCGGGTTGTTGTCGCTTTGACACATTCTCCATTTCCTTTCTAAATTTTATAACTGAGTGCCAAATTCATCAGATGTACAGGCTCCACTACTTTAACTCGTGTATTATGATATTTCTACACTCTCAATCAAAGCAAGTGTAGTTTTAAATGTTAACTGTCTCGAGTGCTGAAATACAATAACAAACTTGTTTCAGTAGTTAAATTAATATTTCTCTACTCTCATTTTTCCCGATTTTAAGTATTTTAAAAGGCTAACATCGACTTCATTTAAAATGTGAATTCACATAGGGTTGCCAGGATTATTGAAATAAAAGACCGATTATAGGAGATTATTTTATGCCTAAAAACTTTTTAATCATCTGGTTTGTTCATTAAGAACAATATCCTCCATACAGTTACATGATTAAATTAAGAAGCTTCAGCCTGTAACGACATAGTTATAACACAACAATGTCACATTACTAAATAAAAATTTAAAAAAAATCTCTCATACTATTAGAAACAAGTCAACAAAAGTGGATAAGTGCACAGAGGTGTCGACCATGTGATTAAGACAACTGACATCAACCATGAAATTTTAATGCACCCACCTAACATACGGCTAAATAATATACCATTCGAAAGCACAACATCTGCACTTTCTGTTTTTCCCGGTCGTCAATAATTCGCACGGTGCAGTTCCTGTCATGTCAAAACGAAAGGTCAAGGACAGACAACTTTTAATCCTACAAGATGTCAGCTTTTTTGCCTATTCCCTCTTCTGAATATAAATAACATGTATGGACATATGTTATTCTTTGAAATGCCTAAATGGTATTTTTTTGCTGTTATACGTGCAAAAATGTTAAGGAACAGTATACCCAGGTCATTCATGATTTTAGTGAAAAGATTTGGAGCGAAACCTTGATATTTAGAAATTTTTTAACATTTCATTTTTTTTGTTTTCTTGTTTGCCTAAACTGCATCTTGCATTGTCTAAGGACGCGAAAATTATAACAAGCTAGCCACTGAAATGTGTGTATGTCTGGGCAAGGTTTTAAGTGTTATCAAACTAAGAAATTCTGGAAAATAAATTCAGACTTTCGCAATTATATATATATATTTAAATTAATATTTTAGATAGAAATTATAGCAATTCGCAATAACAATATGTAGAGCTCTAAAGTGCGATCGGGACGCTAAAGTACGATGGCCACGCTAAAGTGCGATGGTGTACGCTAAGTTTCTATATGCTAAAGTCCGATGGTCCGCGAAAATCTAGACGCTTGATACGTAGTTTGATAATAACGTTAATAGTCGTTTATACAAACCAAAAATGAACATACCGGAAGATAAATTAGGAATATTTTATTAACAATTTGTATAACAAATGTCCATTTATTAGAAATTGATTTAAACTTGACCATTCTTTGTCAACTGAAACACAATATTTTTTTTTGTGTCTCTTTTTTTCAAGTGCTGGAAGAAGTACTTCATCCTACAGTCGACTATTTTACTAAATAAATACAAAACAGAATACGCATATTTATTCTGCTTCTTTTGTATGCGAACGGATACATTTGAATCAATGTTTGTGTGGCTGTTTACTTTGTGATACCCGTTAAAATGCCGTCGGTAAAATAGAGATAAATTGTCAAATTAAAAAAATAGTACTGTAGATTTTAGGAAAATAAATCATGTATTTGTACTCGCTACGAAAAAAGAGAAAGCTGGGAGAATATTGCCTTCCTCTCGCATTTTGATTAAAGCTGGTAAATTGTAAAGCCTATCGCATATGTTATTCCTTATCATAATAGCTTTAGCAAAAATAATTTTTAACCTAGATGTTTAAATCCCTCGAATCTTATCTTTTGGACCATGGCACTTTAGCGTGCTTTACCATCGTACTTGAGTGAACAAACAACTATCGCACTTTAGCTTGAGACACCATCGTACTTTAGCGGAGACCATCGCACTTTAGCGTGATCATCGCACTTCAGAGTCCTACCCATATACTCTATAACTCCCCGAGTATTTTAATTATACATACATTGTAATATAAAGACGATTGGTGCATTGGTGGTTTCAGCACTGTGTGCTTCTTAAGTATTTGGTGCCGATAAGTTTTTATTGGTTAAGGCCCACAAGCTGCCCAAGACACAACCGACAATTGGCAGGAAAACTTTTAATCCCCAATCAACAAAACATTAGTAAGTAGAATAAAGTACTGAGTATGTGTCAAAACAAAAATCTAGCAATCAGCATCAATTTCGTACAAAACAAAGCAGTTTTGATATTAATGTTTATTTTAGCTAAATGTTCCTTAAGAAATGATGCTTAATAGAAACAGAAACGTAAATCCATTTGAACCACTTTTATTTCAAATTTAATTGGCCATGGTTTTGCATTAAAATTTCAGTGTTGATGTGCCAAATAATATTTTAAAACATTTTTTAAAAAGAGCATTATTTGAGTAAATCATCTGTTTTACATTGTGAGAAATGATTTATCCAGTGGCGGTTTGTAATCTAAATAACTCTTCATCTCAATACGTCCTTTTTTCGTAGGCCACAATGATTTCTGCGGCTAGTTTAGGGGGAACTACGTTCTAGTACGGTTACATCACGTATTGGTAAGGATCTACAATAATATTTTTTACGAATTTTTCACGTAACGACACGATGTTTTTCAGTTGCAATAAGGATAACTAGGTATGTAACCAGGGTTCTGAAAGTCTGTTACGGTTTACTACGTTACAACACGACAAAACACGGACTGCTGTGGATTCTTTTTTTTTTCGTTGGTACTAATTTTCGTGGATTGCGGAAACCTTGAATTGTCGTGGATATTTGATTTCATGGTTCTGCCAAAGTCTGGATACAACTTTATAGGAATTTGTTTTTCGTTAAACCTTTAAATTCGTGCTTCACCTGTACCAAGAAATCCATGAAATTCCCGAATATTGGTATCCAACGAATGTTAATGAATCCACAGTATTACGTCTGTAACGAAGACAAACTAACATAAGGTTAGCTTCTGTATAAATACTCCATACCTATAGGGTCCTACTTATTCTGTGTCTTGACGTTGAGGTATACATAATGGTTATCTAACATGAATAATCAACAACTGATGCTTGCAATTAATTGACTGAAATTGCATATTGATATGGCACAAAATGACAGAACAGGGACAAGAAACTTGATTACAGAGACTAAGAGATGACAGGAGGCAGAGTATAGGGTGGACTAGTGACTGACCTCCCTATTCATGGCCAGTTTGAGCCCGTTATGACTAAAATATGTGTGGAAAATTCAGCTACATTTAAGAACTTTGACAGATAAATAATTCATTAAACAACAACGAAAAATAATCTACGATTAACTGTCATATAGAATTGATGAATAACGAGTAAATCATAGAAATGTGACGGTTCGTATTCTTCCGTTTTAGACCGTTCTCATTCGTACTAACCCTTATTTATACCGTAGAAAATAGTTGTTTACCCGCAGTAAATACGTCACGACACGTGCCATTGCGTACTAAACCGTATCTTACCGTAAGAACCCGTATCACTCATGTCACCAAATGAATCCCGTGCTTGATTATCCGTGTTAGAAACGTCAAAATCTGTAGTCATACCGTTGTGCATCCGTATTAGATCCGTTTCAGACTATGGAAACTGCATTTCCGTGATCCTCCGTGAGATTTTATCCGTAGCGGATCCGGCAAGGTGATCCATGAATGTGTGATCTATGCACAATACAACCTATGTTTGGTACCGTGCATTATTTTCAAACGCATCACTTGACAACACTATATATGAAAAAGAATCATGTGGTCTGAATGTTTATCTGTGTTGACGTCACCTATGCTAGTTATTTGTGTTCAGACATAAATTTTCTATGAATCAATAATCATTCAGCAAGGTATATAACGAAAGTGCTTTTAGAAAAAATTTAAATAGATAATAAAAATAACGAGAAAGTTGTTAAAACCTTACGTTTATAAAGAAATCAGTCAGTCAGTGTATCTTGAACTCTCGATATGATTAATATACACAGATTCGATCATACCGATATTAGATAATTATATTCTTTCGAGAGGTTTCTTTAATTTCAGGACTGTGTTACCAATTTTATGTCAAATAGTATCAATTCAAATAAAATAAAAATTCAATGCAAGAATAAGTCATCATTGACAAATAAGTATTGCGTATTTAATTTCAAATGATCAAAACTGATGATAAATTTGTGATTTTCATCATTATCTTCAAGCTTTACTAGCTGAGTTTAAGATTAATAGCTCTGTTCATGCCATAGACACTGTAAGATAAGGCACTGGAAGGTAAGCAGCTAGGTTTATATAGTAAATGTTAAAGTCATATGAAACGAGTGAGTGCTGAAAAATGATGTTTATCCAATTCTTGTGCCAATGCATGTATATAGCACACTTAGTCCTCTGTGCACGTTTTCATCATTTTTTACATTTTTTTTCTCTCTGTCTGTTCTGATTTAACATGTATGGCTGCTCAATAAATGCCGTGTTTTGGAATTTTGGATCCTCAATGCTCTTCAACTTTGTATTTGTTTGGCTTTGTAACTATTTTGATATGAGCGTCACTGATGAGTCTTATGTAGACGAAACGCGCGTCTGGCGTACTAAATTATAATCCTGGTACCTTTTGATAACTATTGAAGCCGAATTGTACCGATTGTCACCTTATAGTACACAAATAACAAAAATCATGGGCATTGAGCACTTGTGTAACATGTACAATTAGATAATTGATTTTTTAATGACAGATTTATGCGTATTGCGATCACCGGATTTTTACGATGAGGGTTACGCTCAGGGTACGATGCATACGGAAAATATGTCGGCGAATTGCTTTCTGGACGCAAGCTATTAGAAATAAGTAAACTTCTTCTAAATGTGGACAAATTAAAGAGTTTTCCTCAGAAAAAGGTATATGTACATTAGTTGTTTATATATAGAATTAATGAAAACTAGCCATTAAGTTATAAAAAAAACATATGCATATTTTATTTTAATTTGAGGTTTCATATAACTTTAATTATATGATAACTAATCGAAGAATTCAAATAGAGATAAACACTCAAGGAGTGACCGAACAACACACTGGTTCACGAATATTTAAATTCATTGATTAGTTATTCTTTTTACTATATTGACAAATGGCGTTCTTTTACGAAATTAAAGTCGAAGATGTAAGGAACTACACATTTTTCTACGCATTTACAATTTTTTTTCATCGAACGTTTTCGAAAACATCTTGACGGCGCATATTGTTGTATGACGTCAGGGGAGAAATAACAATGTTTATTTCACATGTGAAATTATCAATTTTTATTTCACTAGGAAACCAATGTTAAACTTAATTTATTGGTTCATTGACTCCTGAAATGACTTTGGTAGTAACACAATCTCATATCTGGTGTTTTAAAACCAACCTTTATAAAGTCATGACAGATGTGTCTAGTTCAGTGATAATGGACGTCATACTAAACTCATACTAAACTCCAAATTATACATAAGTAACTAAAATCAAAAAGGAAATTTCAAATCTTAAAAAAAACGACTTACCTGTGATATAATTTCTTTGAATACTGCAGGATTTGGTGTAATCGTAGTTTTATTGAAGTCAATGTGATTAGTATTCTCAGTGTGGTTCGTAGTTATGCACATTCTGTTAAATGGAAGAATATGCTTGTGTAATACCATGAAATAATGAAAATATTTAAGAGGTGCGATAGCGCGCGAACAATAGTTTAGTTAAAAACAGAAATTGAAAAAAGATGTATCATAGTTTCAATAACAACAGATATCAACTTGGTCATCAGAAAAAAAGACAAATAAAACAGCATATTTTAAGGCAAACGATACAGTTTTGATCCCGTATTTACAGTTTGATGAAAATTTCCATATAGGCTTTGTTTGTCTGATTAAATCAAATATGTAATAAAAATTATATTTCATGTGCTACTTTTTGAGTTAAATGACGTCTAAATTTTGTATATTTGCTCAAACTTTTCATTTGTGGCCGTATTTTCCCTTTCAACAGAATGCCATAACCTTTTTTGTTTTAAAAGATAAACACAAATTGTATTTTGTTAAATAATTTGTAATTTCTGTATTTTATAAGTATCCTAAAAACTTATGCATTTTTTATTCAGAAATAACTGTCCTTTCGGTGCCTTTTATAGTTGACTATGCGGTATGAGCTTTGCTCATTGTTGAAGGCCGAACGGTGACGTATAGTTGTTAACTTCTGTGTCTTTTGGTTCTCTTGTGGTTCTCTTGTGGAGAGTTGTCTCATTGGCAATCATACAACATTTTCTTTTTTACAAGAAAATAAAAAATTGCAAAATAAAAATAAACGAATTTGACTTATATCATGTCCATGATAGATACATTTTGCTAATACATATAGACAATATTTCAAATAAAAGCATTTAGCGGTAATGCAACTTTATACTCTTTTCAAATTCAACTGACATGTATTACTTGTTAAAAAGCACGAGATAAGTAATATAACAAGAAAGATTAAACAGAACAGGTAAAATATTGTTAACTACAAGTACAATTTTTGACAAAGTTGTTTGGTCTACATGACTGTAGTTTTCAAAATTTACCACCTTGGACGTTTTGTATTAACAGATATATTCACAAGTAGTCTATGCTATATTGTAACTAGTAAATAACTTACCCATCGAGGCAAATTTCAAAGCTTGGATCACATAATCCGTCAGTCCAGCCGCATTTTGGCCAATCAGTATCATATTTTACTAAACCAACAGTAACATGTGATGCAGTTGCATCCGTGATTGGTACACTCATCTTAATATAAAGTTTTGAAGCATTACTTTGCGACCACGAAATCTATGAGACACATTATTTGGAGACGTCAGCGTACTTCGTAGTCATAGTCGCGTGATGTTTTACATAGATAAATGATACTTCATATGGATTTTTATTTGTAATACACACGACAAACTCTTTGGAAAATAGTAACATTTCCACTCAAATTACAATGATGAAATATTTGATTTAACTTATTATGACTGCTCTAAATTGACCTAGTACCGGGATGTCCTAGGTAACATGTAATCACAAAGCAATCAATCAATCGTATAAAGTCAGGCAATACAGCTCGCGTATTTGTACACTGAATACCACATTTTTTTATAAATCGACTACTGCTCTTGTCTATTGTTTGTACCACCTGTCGTCCCATTTGCCTTTTAACGTTAAGCACCTAAAATTCAAAATTTCCCGTTGTGTCTTCCTGTGTGAATGAAGCTATTTCAATTTTTGATGTATAGGAAAAATAAAAGAAACGGACGTGTCATCAAACTATATAAGAATAAACCAATTTGGATGTGAAAGGTAAATAAATATACTGAACGAATTAAGAAACGCAATACTCATTTTTTTTTTTTTTTTACCAAATCTTGATTTTTTTTTCAACTACTTTTCATGCTCATCATGATCCTTTCTCCTTACAAAAGATACCGAATTTTTGAAGTCGCACGAATTTCTTAAAGCGAAATTTCGGACCCATGAAAGATTGTTTCAGTTTTTTTGGCTTAGTGAAACGGTTCTTTCTATCCTTTGCTTCACTTAAATCAGTTTAAAAATGTTGCATCTCAATTTTGCCCAGACTGAGAAATAAAACACTGAAATAGCCACTTAGAATACTGCAAACATGAAAACATAAACGTACTGCAACCATACTGTTTGACTTTAGAAACTCCTCTCACTGTCCATCCGACAACTATACAGGTAGACAAGATGTGTTGCTAGCCATCAATGAACAGATCAACGTGTAGTGACAATGAAACGTCAACAGAATCTGATTATGCAACGTCATTTGCCAGACGTGTTAACGGCCGCAACGTCAATTGCAAATCAAATTGGCGAGTGCCATTGAGTACAGAGTCATGCCATAAATGTTTCATATCAACTGAATTGCCAAGGAATCAACTGAAAGAAAACGTTTAAAGCCGCCAAGTTTCAATCGCATAATTGCCAAAACCAATTAATGGGTGAACAATGCAAAATCAGAAGATTTAAAACAGAACTCAAAACATGTCAGACAGAATTTGTTGACCTGATTGACAATCATTTTGGCGTTTATAACAGGTAGTCATCGCTTTTGTCGGTGACACATTTATTCAAAAATAACACAAAATAATCTAGTGTTGCGTTTCTAAAATCGGTCAGTATACATACAAATGTACGGACGCTCCTATGTGTGGGTGATATTTGGTCGGGTTGTTGTCTCTTTGTCACATTTCCCATTTGCATTCTCAATTTTATGTTTTGATGATGTTGCTTTTGACTTGTTGCGTTATGTCATACGGTATGCCGTATGTCGACTAGTGTGGTGGTATCGCAAAAAATAATGGAAACTATTGCGAAACATTGTTTTATATCATATCAATGCGATATAAAAAAATATTGACTTGAAGTAGATGTCGATATGTTTATGCCGATACAAATTACAATCGAACTAATTTATATCAAATAAACATGTTCCCAAAATATTTATCTCCATCTTATAAATATATTTATCTCAATATTTCGAGAACAATACTGCTATATGATCCTTATATTATGATGGATCAATAATTGGAAAAAATATGTGTTGCATTATGTCGACATATTTCGATTTGAATATATAGAATGATTGACAACGGCGCGCTCGATACTGTGTTTTTGGTCCGGTATTCGCTTTTTGTTCTATGTTTTTTTCTTTTTGTCAGACACTTTTAGCTTTTGTCTGTTGCTTTCGGTTCGTTTTACTTTTTTCCGCTTATTATCTTTAAGTCCGACGATTTTACTCTTTGTCCTTTGATTTTGGTCTGTTCATCTTTTTTATTGTTAGTAGTTCATTTCAATCTCGCTAAAGCAGTAGTATTTACATCGATATTAGCGAATTCAAGCTGGTCACCTTTTTACGCCAACATAGGAGACAGAGCCTCGCAATAGTCATCTAACTAATATGTGATAGCAGTTATCAAAGGTACCAAGGTTATAATTAAGTACGCCAGACACGAGTTTCGTCTTCAAAAGACTCGTCAGTGACGTTCATATCAAAATATGTATAAAGCCAAACAAGTGGAACCGTATAGAAAATACCAAAACTTAATATTAAAATTCACTTGCTTATCAATTAAAGTGGCTTTTCAATAACTCAGTAGACTTCAAAATAGTCAAACTGATGTGTACAGATATGAATGCATTTTGATATCAAATAACAATAATATACTACAAGTAGATCATATTCAACTAATTCAAGCAGAAAAAAAATTGTCGCTTCCGGAAAAGCAATCACTAGGTGTAGCTTTTAGCTACTTTCTTCGAAGGCGAGACAAAAACCATACCGAAAGATAGTGACACCATATTTTCTTCCCCATGTGTCCCATCCTATGGCGTTTACCTCAGGCGATTTTTTTCTTCAAATATAAAGTTATTATTAATAATGCTCTAATACTGCTATGAAAAAGGAGAATTATCTAAAACTCAGAAAGTTAGTTTAAAGTCTCTAATTGATATACAAACAAATGCCCCCTTTTCACTAGACACTGATATACCCATTACTCTTTTAAACTGTAATGCTAAATTACTTGCTTATGCCTTAGCACAAAAATGGAAACCCCTACTACCATATGTCAAAAATAGGTAATTGGCTTTCAAATTAGATAATAGATTATTCAGATTCTTTCGAAATTAATGACAATTTTAAGCATTAGACTCATTTGAATAGGACTTTATGATTGAGACTTTAAAAAATAATTGGATTTAAAAACAATAAATTATAAGGTGGGTTCAGCCATGTACTCTGGTACTAAAGGATGCATTATTAATAATTTATGGATTTCTTCGCGTGTTAGGCCATCTTGCGGGATCCGACAAGGATATACGTTATCATCATTACTTCTTGTTCTAGCTGTAGAAGGTATAACAATAAAGATTAGATAAAAAAAAAAAAAAAAAAAGGACTAAAAAAAATATAAACAGTAAGAGTAAAATCCTGAAAATCAACTAGTTACCAGACGGTACTACTCTATTTCTTTAATCAAAAGAAGCGTTACAGCTCTAGCAATTAATCTAATAAAAATATGTTGTACTCTCTCACGTTTGAAATTGAATAAAACAAAATCTGATGGATATGGCTTTGTCTATTAAAATACAGTCGGGAAAAAAAGGTAAAGATATAAATTGATGTACTGCACCTATCAAAAGCCTTGGAATTTACTTTGGTTACAATAAAGAAGAATGTCAAAACCTAAACTTAGAAAAAACAACTGTTAAAAAGTATATCAAATATATCTGATTGGAATTAAATAAATCTTACTATCATAGGAAAAATAGTTGTCATCAAATCATTAGTTCTGCCAAACTCAACATAACATTGCATCAAACAGTATTGTTTCTAAAGAAATGTTGCGTTTAATTGTCATTATGGAAAGATAATGTCTGTTCTCGGAAGAGTGTTTTATCTAAAACATGATAAACCTACTTAATTGTGCATTACATATTCATTTCGACATAAACTGAGTACTATACAAACAAAAAATAGTGAAACAAAAAATACAACAACAAAAATAGAATTTGTATGTGTAATTACAAAAATATATCAAATATGTTTTGTAAAATGAATTATGTTATGAATACTTATATATGCAGAAATAATATCTTACCGAATAGTGCTCCCCTTAACCAGAAGGTAAACTTAAATGAGGGATACTAGTTTAAAAGATGTAAACTAAGTAAATTATCACAGAAAATATGCAATAAAGATATTGTGAAGTTGGGGCAAAAATTAATAATGCTCATAATAACGATGGTCAAAATTTTACCAATACTTATCAATAACCGAAGCGTATGATTAATCAAAGCATGCTTAGCAATAATTCTTGTAAATTCAGAACAAATTGATCAGACACTCCAAATGCTACACAATTATAGAGTTCAAAAAGGTTTGTATTTATTTCAAATATATCATTGAGTTTCGAAGTTACAATGAAATATGAACATTTTAAAAATGACCAATGCAGAATCATTTGACAAACAGTAAATCGAATAGAAAAGAAAAACCAACCGAAAGCAACGGACAAAAAGCAAATTTGTAGGACTAAAGCAATATAACCGGAAAAAAGCATAACGAACCGAAAGCAACGGACAAAATGTAAACGGTCGAAAGAAAAGCAAATCTATATGACAAAAGTAAAACGGACCTAAATCTACGGACACAAAGCAATAATGTTGGACAAAAGCCAAAAGCGGAATATCTCGAAATATTGAGATAATATGTTTACAAATCTGATTGTCACTTTAATAGTTATCAAGGATTATTAGTAAGTACGCCAAACGCGCGTTTCGTCTTCATACGACTCATCACTGACGCTCATATCATAATATTTATGAAGCCAAACAAGTACAAAGTTGGATAGCATTGAGAATCCATAATTCCAAAAACGTTGTGCCAAATACGGCTAAGGTAATCTTTGTCTTGGATAAGAAAATTATTAGTTTTTCGATATACTTTAATTCGATTATAGTTTGTTCGACATAAATATATCGGTGTGCATCTACATGAGGTCAATATTTTTTATATCTTGTCTTGATAAAGTACACTATTTCGCAATATTTTCATAACGTTTTGCAGTAAAGCCACACAGGTCGACATACAAAATATCGAAATGAATTATATAACTCAAACAAGTCAATAGCAACAACAAAAGATAATTATATGCTATTCGAATTACAGTCGGAAAAGTTTGTCTTGTATATTTAATTTTAACTTTTAACTTTTAGCAATATTTTTTACAAATTAAGATTAATAAGTTTATATATAAAAAAAAATTGTATACACATAACTGATTTCAGAAATTGTAATTTGCACTTACAAGAATATTAGAAAGCAGAAAGAAAGTAAAGCTTACCAAGTGTAACATAATAAAGAACAAACTGATATTATCATAACACGCCATGTTAAATGAAGTGTCACATATATGATATACGTTATGATATCAAGATATCAATTTCGAATATAACAAGTTATCAAGAATAATCTTTGACTTATGTACTTATTATATTGATTTATTTTATCATAAGTAAATTTTAACGCTAAATATTTACATAATAAAGCGTGAGTATTTGAATGCTGAAGCCCATGATGTACCTTATAAATAGGTTATTTAAATATTCTTTCTGGTTTTGCACAGCCCCCCCCCCTTTCCTTAACTCGTTTCAGAGATGAAATGATATTAATTTACTAAGAGAATATGATTGTAAGAGCACAGTTTCTTGCTGGTTTTGTGGCAGCGCGTAGATAGTTAGTTCAATAGATGTAAACACATTTTTTCTTTTATTCGTATGATATGCTAGCAAAGCGGTTTGCATGTTTGGTTAAAGGTGTTTCGGCAATCTTGGCTGTATCATAAACTCTAAGGTGGTTAGTTTGAACCCCGGGCGCACGTGCATGACTCCAATCGTAAATTTAATAGGATTGTCAGTTTCATGAGGAAGGTCGGTATTTCTCTCCCATAAACTCCGGCTTCCTTCACCAATTAAAAGTGGTCTCCAAAAAATAGCTAATGGGTTTGAAGGTGGCGTGAATCACCACAAATCAACCAATGCAATCATTACTTAATATATATAACCCTATTACCTTAATACATGTCACTAGGTGGTTACCTATCAGCCAATTGATCTTGACATGTGACTGAAAATAGTACGGTTATCATTTTTAATATTATTTTTTATTTTAAATATTTCTTTAACTGTTTAACCTGTTTGGGTCATATTCATTACCCTGTACTTAAACATCCGCTCAATTGGTTGTTGTTCATAGATAATTTTTGTATTCTTGTCTTTCATTTTTGCTATATTCTAATGAGCTTTTTGTGTTTCTTTGATACATATAATCGTGGCTCTGTACTTATACATCCCGTGGTTTTGAAATTTTGCTTTGATTGTAAAATTTAAAATTCTTGGCTTTCATTTATTGTTGGTGTGATTTGTCTTTGTGCCTTTTGGTGCTTCATTGTTACATATATGTTAGTTTTTACAGTGATAACATTACACAATATTGACTACTGTACTCCTCTTTTTGACATTTTTAGCGCTTGTGTCTGTTTGTTTTGTTCACACATCGTTGTCAATAAAATGGAATTTGACGCTACTGTCATACAAGACTAGTGAGATTGTTTTTTAAGCTATAAAACAAGCTCAAAATAATATCTGTAACTAGTCAGGAATATGACAGTTGTTATCCATTTGTCTAATGTGTTTGAACTTTTGATTTTGCCATATACTTAGGGACTTTCCGTTTTAAAATTTCCTCGAAAATCAGTACTTTTTTGGTTTTACTTTTTCATGAAAAAATATTCATTTATAAAAGTCGTCACTTCTGTGTTGACATAAAGTTTCATCGATATGGTCATAATTATAAATTAACTGTTTTCAAAAGTTTGATTTTTTTTAAATGACAAGTCTTTCCTACATGTACCTATTATATATATTATTAACTTACTGTATTTGGCAAAAATTTTATGATTTTTTTAGGAATTATTGGTCCTCATTGCTCTTCAACTTATTGCTTTACTTCACCTTTTTAAAAAAAAAAATATGCTAACGTTACTGAGGAGTCTTTAGTAGACGAAACGCGTGTCTGACGTAATTACAAAATTTCATTCCTGGAACAATGTATCTATTACCTGAATCTTGAAAATACAAGTAACAAAGATTGCCTATAATGAATCGTACACTACTTGTGTCAAGGGCGGCAACTCAGATTTCAATGGCACATGCTAGTAGATGTTAGTTCTTGGGGTTTTTTTTAATAGACGGAAGGACAATCTAACATTACTTACAACATATTCTCAACAGCATCTGAGGAACATAATAGACCACTTTCGAGTTCATTCGTCACCGAAAAAAACTCGTCAATTATACGCGCCTCTATCACCGTCATTTGTGCGTTTAGGGGCGTCGTCACTTCCGTTCCAATGTTGAGCGAGTGGTTAGAAAACTATAATTCTATATTGTACGAATTATTCGGCAAATTGAATTCTCAAAATTAACAATCAGCCTTGCTGTCATTAGGGAATTGTCATTAAGTACCTACAGAACAACCATTATTTCTAGTTTATCCTGCACAATGACGATCACTAAGACGCTTGATGAACGTAAATAGTGCAGGGATACAGGCGACCCTCTCTATCTGGTAAATGACGTCATAAAGGCGCGCATAATTGACGAGTTTTTGCCGGTGACGGATGAACTCGAAAGTGGTCTATTGGCACCATTTGTGTGTTATAAGATTCATACATTGAAGCCTGGATTTTATAGGCAGACTATTCGTTCTTGCCAAAAATGTTAACCTTGTTGTGCAGAAGTTGTCAACATTTGCGTAATACAATTACTTACGTTTACAAGCCTCAAATAATTGATAAAAGTTCCTAAAATATTGAATGGTTTAGTATTGGTTGTTTCACTGCCGTAACATTTATTAAAGATGTTTTACGTGTATGTTTCTGATAGCATAATGGTCAAGGCCTGCAGTATGTAGAATAGTTTTTATATTTTGATTCATTACATTTAACAGGAATAATTTCATTTAAGATCATTAGACAGTCGTCTTAGTATTGGGCTATATTTTTAATCTAGCTTAGTTTGCAATTCTCTGTCTATCCATAAATTTATTTATTGATTCTCAGCCTATTTCAGTTAGAAGCGCACAGTTTGTATGTTATATTTGCCACTAGATGTTAAGCAACCAACAATTAATCAATCAATCTTATTTGCAATCGAAACAAACAATTGTTTTCCATTACTCCTGAAAATACCCTTTTTACAATTTGTTTAGCTTCTGTAAGAGGCTAAATTTAAAGCAAGAACAGACTTGACCATCCAAATCAAAATAATTTTTTACATGTTTCAAATCAAATCCGTGTTGCTTTATCTTTTTTTTTTTTTTTTCCCTTTATCTTTTTTTTAATCAAATTGTGCGGGAAAAATTATTGCACCGAAACAAAAAAAAAACAATACCTTTCACAGACTGTGACAGGAGATGCATGGTCAGCACTTGAGTCTTTGCTTTGTGTAAATTGTATCACTTTTATTATGACGAAGCGACATAACTCTTAATATATATATGCATATGCCAGAGGCGGATTTAGGGGGCGGGGGGGGGGGGGGGGCGCCCCCCCCTTTTTGAGAAAAAATGTGGTTGCTTATATAGGGAGTCACTGAAGCGTGACTGGAGCGGGCCCCCTCTTAGGTCAGTCAGTGGGCCCCCACTTATGAAAATTCTGGATCCGCCACTGTATGCCGATCGTCCACAAATGTAGAAAGCATTTATAAAAGGACAACTTAAAGATATAATAAGAGTGTGTTATACGGATGGGAAAAACAATTACTTAGTATAATGATTAACTTCCGTAACATTTGTTAAGTGTATGTAATTGTAACTTTATAATTCACTTCTTGACATGTTAAATATGTCAATAGAATTGTACACGTATACCATTGACAAACAATAAATTTCTTTTTACTTTGAAATATTCAAATATAAGGTGTAGTCATTAATTTCGATTATTTTCCGAAAATAACTTTTTTGTGGTAAACAGGTCTTATTTTAGCTACGTTTTCTGCTCGAATACCCATATGCATCGTTTGTTGGGTGATAACATCTGTCATGCGCAATGCAAATAACTTCCTATGATATCTTTCTTCAAGGTAAGTCACACTTATTCTTTAAATAAAATATTAAATTTTCGTCAAGTTAAGTAACATCAATTGTTAAAGTTATATTTGATACTAAGTTTCACACTTCATACAGAGAGTATCTTCTCAAATATTGACTAACTAAGATAATTTCTTGTCTTCAATACTTGAGGATAAAAAATCTTTTCCACATTTAAAAATTAAAAAAACTATAGACAATGTAAATACTTTAGAAAGATCGAAGAATGTATAACCAATATTTCAATTATCAAATGCCTGTTTCATACCTTTAACTTGTCCCATGTATGTGGCTATAGATGGGGGTTTGAACTTTCAGAATACATGATAATTGGCATATATAATAGAGAAAGGGGGGAGAATATAATGTGGTGCTTAAATGTAAAGAACATAAAAGAAAATGGACAAATAAATACACAGAGAAAAAGATAAAGAATACGGAAATGGTGTTCCACTTTAGATCCGCCAGTATTTTCTACTTTTATTTTCGTTTTAACTTTATCATTGAATTTCAGAAAATACAGGTAAACTAACAACATGTAATTAGGTTTCAAAATGTCGACCTATAAATCTTTAAATTAAAACTGATAAATAAGGATACATTGCTTTACACAATATAGATAATTATTCTGTTTCTGCAACAGTTTAATATTCAAGGTATGCAATTCAGACCTTTTAAATTTATCAATTACAGTGTGTAAATCTAAAATTCTAATGTCGACTATACATGATTACACAATCTGTTGAACAGGTAGTAAAGAAGCTGTGTATTTTATAACAAATATAACATATGTGGAACTAGGGGGACTTTTCATAGGAAAAGTTTGATTGAAATATATAGGAAATCACGGAAGAATGACTGAAGCGGGACCCCTCATATGGCAGTTACTACATGTGAGGGTCTTGATGGGGTTTACAGAATAGAGAATAATCGCCAATTTATATAACGAAAAGAGAGTAGAACCACAGGCACTTGTCTTCTACGACGAGTGTCTTGTAAATGAATTAGGAATTAATGAGCATTCAGGTAATCCCCCATCCAAAAACATATCATTTGACAAGGATGAGATTTTTGCAAATCATAAGTACTCATTGTTCATGACTTCAACGACATAAAATCGGAGGATTTACCTTGTTTGTATTGGATATCTTGGTCATTATAAAAAAAAACCAAAAAAACATGCAAAACTATGTTATTTGGTCTTTTTAAGTCAAAGCCATGAAAATATTTGAAAATATACCAAAATAACATTTTCATATGATAAATATGAATGTTTTGATATACTATATACAGTTTTCAGTATGAATTGTTATAAAAACATCCTTTATGTTTTCTTAAACCCTTGGATATAGCCAGAATTAACTGTTATTGTTTTACTTCAAAAAGTTTTTAGACCTGAAACAGAACTATTATTCATATCATTTGTTATCAGGATTTATCAC